>NC_073311.1:300000-600000 GCF_027595985.1 Sorex araneus | reverse complement strand
TAATTAAATTTGCATGAGGGGCCAAAGAGATAGTACAGTGGTTAGGGAGGGATGTCTTGCAGTTTCCATCTTCAGCACCACATATGGTACCCTGAGCACTACCAGGAAAGACCTCTGAGTGAAGAGCCAGGAGTAAACCCTGAGCACCGCTGGGGGTGACCCAAGCCCCCCAGCCCACAAAAAACGTAACAAAAATGCAGTTTTCACCTGAGTGCTTGAGGCTGTGGAGAAGGACTTAAGCGAAATCTTCTTGGCCCCCAAGTCAGAGGCCGTGGCGAGTCCGCGGTTCTGCAGCAGCAGAGTGGCCGTAGCTGTCTTGATGTCCTCCTCCTGGGGGTCTCCGGTGGGGCCAGGCGGGGCGGCCCGCGGGCCAGGCGGCCCGGTGGTGGGCGCGCGGGGCCGGGCCCGGTACTCAGGCACCTGCGGCCGCGGCGGGCACACCTGCGACGGGCGCAGCAGGTGCTCGCTGGACTTGCCCAGGTGGCGCGTGAACTCGCTCAGGTACTCGGCGCTGCCGCGCAGCCCGAAGGGGAAGGCACTGTCCACGCTGCGCGCGCGCCGGCGGTCCTCGGGGGCCAGGCGGGGCCGCTTGCCACTGCGGCCCCTGCGCGGCCCAGGCCTGGGCTCGAACCTCTCGATGAGCTGCTCGACGCCGCCGATGGGGCCCGTGTCAATGTCGCGGCCGGTGCCCGGCAGGAAGGGGACGTACCTGCGGTTCTCGTGGCGGTTGACGTGGCCGGGCTGGTCCAGCAGGAAGCGGTAGAGCGCGCTGGCCGCAGGCGTCGTGGCACCGGCCGACGCGGGCCCCGAGTCCTGGCGCCGCAGCGGGAGCACGTCGGGCCGGGGCCGGCGCGCCGGGGACCGCGCCTCGGGGGCGGCGGAGGGCACCTCTGCCGCGGGCGCCGGCGCCTCGGGGCCGGGGCGCGGAGGGCCAGGGCTGCCCTCGGGGGCGGGGGGCTCCGCCGGGGGCCCGCCGGGGCGAGGGTCGGCGTAGGGGTTCTCCGGGAGCGGCAGCCCCTCCTCGCGGGGCGCGTCGGGCGCGGGGGGCGCAGGCTCGGAGGCGCGGCGGGCGTTGTTGAGCACGATGTAGGGGTGCCCGTCGATGCCCTGCACGCGGATGCTGACCCCGTAGGAGCCCGCCTTCAGCGGCCGCAGGTGCACGCCGCACTCCCGCCGCACGTGCCGGTACTCGCCCAGGTACAGCTCCATGCTCTGCGGGCGGCAGCGGCGTCAGCGCGGGGAACGCGGCCCGCCCGCCCGCGCCGCCCGGAGCCCGCGCACGCCTGCTGTGGGTCGCCGGGCTTGAACCCCGGCCCGGGTGGGGGCTAAGCAAGATTCCTTTCAGATCGCGTGTCTAGCTAATGGGCTTTTCTGCTCGCTTTGTTTTTTTCCTTCCTTGGTTGCCTCACACATGAAGCTATTTATTTTTAACCAATAGGACGTCCCAGTTCCCAGCTTTTGAGAATAAGGTGCGGTACTTTTCCATGAAAATAATCACGAGCTAAGGCTCTTAAATAATTAATGCTCACCGTTTGTTTCTTTCCCCCTATACTATTAATTTTCCTGCCAAAACACTTTCGACCTTTTAAATGCAGGATCCTGTGTGAAAATCTTGATTGTGGCTTATTTGGACAGAGGTTAAACATTTTTTTTTAACTTGAAAAAAATCAGCTGTTAGTGGACCCAATCACATGAGTAAATGATTTTTTAAAACAAATCTTTGGGGGCAGGGAGCCAGCTCAAAGGGCTGAGTGCATGCAGGAGGCTTGGGTTCAATCCCTGTGAGCACGGCCAGCAGCAAGCCCCTAGCACAGAGCCAGGTGTTTTAATAAAATCCAACTAAACGTTTCAACTATTTCCTTGCCCAGAAAGCTCAAGTAACAATGATCTGGGAAGTGTTATTTAAAAACTAGGGACTAGGACTAGGGAAAAAGTACAGCAAGTAAGGCCCTGCACATGGCCGGCAGGGTTGAGTCCCAGCAGCTGGATATCAGCCTTTTGGGGACTGGAGTGATAGCACAGTGGGTAGGGCATTTGCCTTGCACGCAGCCAACCCGGGTTCCATTCCCAGCATCCCATATGGTCCCCTGAGCACCACCAGGGGTGATTCCTGAGTGCAAAGCCAGGAGTAACCTCTGTGCTTCACCGAGTGTGACCCAAAAAGAAAAAAAAAAATTTAATTAATTTTTATTGCCAGATAGTACAGTGGGGAGGAGTTTGCCTGCATGCAGCTGACCCAGTTTCCATGCCCAGCATCTCCAAGCACTGCCAGAAGTGATTGCTGAATGCAGAACCAGGAGTAAACCCTGAACACTGCTGCATATAGCCCCCAAACCAAAAACAAAACCAAAAAAAGGGAGTGGGGGGAGGAATAAAACCTAAATTTTTTTTCATTAATTTTAAAAACCTGTAGGATCCTAAGATAGTCTCCAGGCTCTTTATTTTGCAAAGGGTCCCAGCTCTGAGATTTACTCAATCCTTTTTCCTAACATTGAGAGCCCTTGGCTGAGACTGTCCGAAACATTCACCAGGCACTGCAGCCAGTGCAGCCCACACTTGAGCTTTTCTCACTAGAAACTGACCTTCATTGCTCAGAAAGCCTCCAAGAGCCAAGGGACCGGAGCAACAGTAGTGTGCTGCACAGTGGGTCGGGCACCTTCCAGGCACACTCCGACGGGTACCCCTAGGGTCTCTTAAGCACTGCTACAAGCGATCCCTGAGCACAGAGCCAGGAGTAAGCCTTGTACACACCCCCAAGTATGACCCAAAAACAAAAAGAAAATGAAAACTTAAAGAACTCAAGAACAACCAGAGAAAGGCACGAGCTATTGACATAATACCACAGGGCTCTCCTTCCTCCCGGGCCCCTTTCTCTAAACTCCAATCATCTCTGTAGTCAACCTGGTGGCCTATTTTCCTACAAAATAATCAATCTGATTCACATTTTCAAATGTATTTGCAGTTTTGCAAAGGGTATTATTTCACTTCCTCTTTTCCTATTTCTCAGTGTCTGATTTCAATTTGTGCTTTTTTGTACTATATCTAATTATCCTGGTAAATTATGTCTATTTTTTAAAAACTGTTGTTTCCCTTAAGAACCCAGATTTATGAATCATATTTTTATTTATTTTTTTTCTTTTGGTTTTTGGGTCACACCCGGCGATGCACAGGGGTTACTCCTGGCTCTTTACTCAGGAATTACCCCTGGCGTTGCTCAGGGGACCATATGGGATGCTGGGATTAGAACCCGGGTCGGCCGCGTGCAAGGCAAACGCCCTACCCGCTGTGCTATCGCTCCAGCCCCTGAATCATATTTTTAAATTTTGAGTTGCTTGAGTCTTAGGTTGATCTTCATTACTTTCTTCTGCTCTTCTTTATTTTATTTCATACCTGTTTCCAATTTCTCAGTTTGCATGCCTCATTTGCTTCTTTCCATTCTTCAAGAGCCCCCCCATAGATGTATTCTTTACTATATTACTTTAGTATCCCACAAATTGTCATTAAGTGGCACTGTCAAAAACCCTGTTTCCATGAGTGGGTGCCACAGGGAGCCCACCTCCAGCAACCTCTGTGGTCAAGATATACAATGATTCACAGCTAAAGGATGTGGACCCATGCAAGTACCACACGAGTGAGCACTAGGGCGGAGTCCCCCCACCACAAGTGAAAGGCAGAAAAGGGTTGTGTCAGGGTCAAGCTGTGGCTCAAGTGGAAGAGATGATGTCCAGTGTTCATCCAGCCCCAACTTCCGTCCCAGACCCCAAATGCACTCTCTACCACGCTGATGCCCCCAGGGATAGGCCTGCTGGCCTGGAGAACCCAACCTCTGATTTCTGAAAGTATTACTCCATTATTTTCTAGCTTCTCTGTGATGCTATGAAACTTTCTTGGGCTGGAGACATAAAACCGTGGGGAAGGCACTTGCCTTGCATGTGACCAACCCAAGTTTGATACCTTCCCCAATATATAAGCCCCGCCAAAAGTGATCCCTAAACACATGCAGGGTTCCCCTGCCTGAGCACCTCCCATCTACCCCTTCGCCACCCTCCAGTGCCACCGCGCTGGTTTGCTCCCTCCCGGCAGGCAACCAGCCACATTGTCGTAGTGGGCATGACCTCAACAAAAGTGGGCGTGGCCTCCTTTTGAGCCCAGCAACGCTAATGCAGCCGCACATACTTTCCAAATACCAAGCAATTTGTCGTTACATCTCAGTGTTCATCACCTATGTACCCGAGTATCATCTTAGCTATCCCAAAAATAGTTCACCAATAGGTTGCTAGCTAATTCCAATTTCTCAAAAGTACCAATGAATATAAACAGCCCTTCAAGCCAAAGGTAAAGAAGCCCATTCTCAAGAATAGAGGAACATCAGAGAGGGACATGATCTAGAGGGGGTACAGAAGAAATTGGCGACCACTGACCAAGCCCACTCAGAATCCTTTTTCGCAACTAGAGGTGAACTTGAAGGTCCCTCTCCCATATCACCACAACAATATGAAGAAACAGCGCAAATCCCCGCCACAAGGAGAGGACAATGAAAGGAGTCCAGATGCCTCAAAAGACGTTTCCTACAAACCTGAGCTCTCTGATAAAGAATTCAGAGTTGAAATCCTAAAGATGTTCAATGAACTCAATGGAAAGATTGACAAGTTAAAGGAGGACATGACAGAAACGATACAACAGACAGCCAAGAAATTACAGGAAGAAATGAGAGCAGAAATAAAAAAGCTACAAAAGGAAATGTCAGAAATAAAGGATTCGGTAGATGAATTAAAAAACTCAGTGGGTGCCCTTAACAATAGAATGGGCACAGCTGAAGACAGAAATCAGTGAGCTCCAGGATGAGCTGCAGGCAGCCTACAGGCAGCAACTATCAATGGGGAGACACCTCAAAATAGCTCTAGGGCAAATCAGAGTCCTAGGGGATGATTTCAAGAGGAACAACATTAGACTCATCGGAGTACCAGAAGGACAGGGAAACAACCCCAATGAAAAAGCCACAGTCAAAAAAATCATTGCTGAAAAGTTCCCAGAGCTGGAGAATGCAGACATCCAGATTCAAGGAGCCAGAAGGGTGCCAGCTAAAACAGATCCTAACAGAAAAACTCCAAGACATATCATAGTTAGGATGATGGACATAACGGACAGACACAAGACTGCAAGCAGCAAGGTCGAAGAAGGAAATCACATTCAAAGAAGCACCCCTTAGATTCACAGCTGACCTATCAGAGGAAACCCTCCAAGCCTGAAGGCAGTGGTGGGATATAGTGAAAAAAAACCTCAATGAAATGAACACTTCACCAAGAATACTTTATCCAGCCAAACTCTCAGTCAAACTCGAAAGAATGATACATTATTTTGCGGATAAAAAACAACTCAGGAACTTCATAGACTCAAAACCAAACCTAAAAGAAGGACTAAAGGTGCTACTGTAAGACAAGAAAAAAACCTACAAGCACAACTAACCCTTACAGAAAGATGGTACAAAACCCCATGACAATAATCTCTCTCAATGTCAATGGTCTTAATTCACCAATTACAAGACACAGAATGGCAAAATAGATTCAGAGACTGAACCCAACATTCTGCTGCCTGCAAGAAAACACATATGAATAGCCAGAACAAACACAGACTCAAAGTCAAAGGATGGAAAACAATCCTGCAAGCAAACAGCTCCCTCAAAAAAGCTGGGGTGGCCTTCCTAGTATCAGACAATATAGACTTCAGGTTGAAAATGATTAGAAGGGATAGTGAAGGCCATTTTTTTATTAATCAAGGGATATGTACAGCTGGAAGAAATCACACTTCTAAATGTGTACGCACCCAATGAGGGACCAGCTAAATACCTACAACAGCTGCTAACAGACCTTAAGAAGGACAATGCAAGGGGCTGGAGCGAAAGCACATTTGCCTTGCATGCAGCTGACCCGGGTTCGATTCCCATCATCCCATATGGTCCCATGAGCACTGCCAGGGGTAATTCCTGAGTGCAGAGCCAGGAGTGACCCCTGTGCATCATCGAGTATGACCCAAAAAGCAAAAAAATAAAACAAGAAGGACATTTTAAGCAACACAATAGTTGGAGACTTCAACACCGCCCTATCACCTCTGGACAGATCAAAAAGATTAAAACTCACCAAGGAAATACTGGCTTTGAAGAAGAAATAGAAGAGAGATAGACAGATCTATACAGGGCTTTATATCCCCAAAAAAAGAAATACACATTCTTTTCCAGTGAACCTGGAACATTTTCCAGAATATATCATGCACTGGGCCACACAACATACCTCAACAGAATCAGCAAGATAGGGGGCTGGAGCAATAGCACAGCGGGTAGGGCGTTTGCCTTGCACGCGGCCGACCCGGGTTCGATTCCCAGCATCCCATATGGTCCCCCAGCACTGCCAGGAGTAATTCCTGAGTGCAGAGCCAGGAGTAACCCCTGTGCGCTGCTGGGTGTGACCCAAAAAGCAAAAAAAAAAAAAAAAAACCAGAATCAGCAAGGTAGACATTGTACCAGCTATCTTTTCAGACCATGATGCACTGAGGATAGAAGTTAATCATGTACACATGCAGAAAACCAAATCAAACACCTGGAAATTAAACAAATCATGTTGAACAATGAGTGGGTCAGGAAGGAAATCAAGGAAGAAATCAAAAGGTACCTGGAAACAAATGAGAATGAAGACATGAGCTACCAGAACCTGTGGAATGTGGCAAAAGCCGTATTAAGGGGGAAATTTATAGCTCTGCAAGCATTTCTCAGGAAGGAAGAAAGGGCCCACATAAATAACTTGACTTCACAGCTCAAGACCTTAGAAAAGGACCAAAAAAAGGAGCCCAAACCAAGCAGAAGTAAAGAGATAATAAAACTTAGAGCAGAAATCAATGACATGGGAACCCAAAAGACAATCTGAAAGATCAATGAAACAAAGAGCTGGTTCTTCGAGAAAATAAACAAGATTGATAAACCACTAGCGAGATTCACAAAGAAAGAGAGAGAACCCTTATAAGCCGAATCAGAAATGGAAAGGGGGACATCACAACAGAAACCAAAGAAATTCAAAAGATCATCAGAGACTACTTTGAAAATCTGTATGCCACGAAACAAGAGAACCTAGAAGAAATGGATAAATTCCTGGATTCCTATAGTCTCCCAAGGCTGAACCAAGAAGACCTGAAGTACCTGAATAGTCCTATTAACATCAAGGAAATTGAAACGGTAATCAAAAGTCTTCCCAAAAACAAAAGCCCAGGTCCAGACGGATTCACTAGTGAATTCTTCCAAACATTTAAGGAGGGCCTATTGCCAGTTCTTCTCAAGCTTTTCCAGGAAACTGAAGAAACAGAAACCCTCCTAAACAGTTTCTATGAGGCTCATATCTCCCTAATACCAAAAGCAAACAAAGACACTACAAAAAAAGAAAACTACAGGCCAATATCCCTGATGAACACAGATGTGAAGATTCTCAACAAAATATTAGCAAACAGAATTCAACAACTCATCAAGAAGATCATACACCACGACCAAGTGGGATTCATCCCAGAAATGCAAGGATGGTTTAACATCTGGAAATCAATCAACATAATCCATCATATCAACAAAATAATAGATAAAAATCACATATTCATATCAATAGATGCAGAGAAAGCATTTGACAAGATCCAGCACCCGTTTATGATGAAAACTCTCGCCAAAATGGGTATAGAAGGGACCTTCCTCCATATAGTCAAAGCCGTTTATCACAAGCCTATGGCAAGCATCATCCTCAATGGGGAAAAACTAAGAGCCTTCCCTCTAAGAACAGGGACGAGACTTGGATGCCCACTCTCTCCACTTCTGTTCAATATAGTACTGGAAGTACTTGCAACAGTGATTAGGCAAGAAAAAGATATTAAGGGCATTCAGGTAGGAAAGGAAGAAATCAAGCTCTCACTATTCACAGATGATATACTATACTTAGAGAACCCTAAAACCTCTACCAAGAAACTCCTAGAAACAATAGACTCATATAGTAAAGTTGCAGGCTATAAAATCAATACCGAAAAGTCCATGGCTTTCCTATATGCAAATAATGAGAGAGGAGAAAGCGATATGATAAAAGTAATCCCGTTCACAATTGTGCCTCAAAAAATCAAGTACCTCGGAATCAGCTTAACTAAGGAGGTAAAGAACTTGTATAATGAAAACTACAAAATGCTACTTCAAGAAATAAAAGAGGACATGAGGAAATGGAAAGATATCCCCTGCTCATGGATTGTAAGAATTAATATTGTTAAAATGGCAATACTCCCCAAAGCATTGTACAAATTCAACGCAATCCCTATAAGGATACCCTTGACATTCTTCAAAGAAATGGAGCAAGTGCTCCTGAAATTCATATGGAATAATAAGCCCCCACGAATAGCTAAAGCAATTCTTGGGTAAAAGAAAATGGGAGGAATCAACCTCCCCAACTTCAAACTCTACTACAAAGTGGTAGTAATTAAAACAGCATGGTACTGGAACAAAGGCAGATCTGCAGACCAATGGAACAGGGTTGAATACTCTGACACACACCCCCAAATATATGATCTTTCAATCTTTGATAAGGGAGCAAGAAATGTGAAGTGGAGCAAGGAAAGCATGTTTAACAAATTGTGCTGGCAAAACTGGACAGCTACATGCAAAAAAAAAAAAAAAATGGGCTTAGATCTCCACCTATCACCACGTACAAAAGTCAGATCAAAATGGATTAAAGACCTCAACATCAGACCAGAATCCCTAAGGTACATTGAAGACAAGGCTGGCAAAACCCTCCACGACATTGAAACCAACAGTATCTTCAAAGATGACACGCCACTGGCCAAGCAAGTGAAAACAGAGATAAATAAATGGGACTATCTCAAACTAAGAAGCTTCTGCACCTCAAAAGAAACAGTGACCAAAATACAAAGACAATCTACAGAATGGGAAAGGTTATTTACTCAGCACCCATCCAATAAAGGGTTGATATCAAGGATATAAAATGCACTGATTGAACTCCACAAGAAGAAAACTGCCAACCCGATCAAAAAATGGGGTGATGAAATGAACAGAAACTTTCCCAACGAAGAAATCTGAATGGCTGAGAGGCACATGAGAAAATGCTCAACATCACTAATCATCAGGGAGATGCAGATCAAAACAACAATGAGATATCATCTCACACCACAGAGAAAGGCCCACATCCCAGAAAACAAAAGCAACCACTGTTGGCGTGGATGTGGGGAGAAAGGGACTCTCCTTCACTGCTGATGGGAATGCCGACTGGTTCAGCCCTTTTGGAAAACAATATGGACGATTCTCAAAAAATTAGAAATTGAGCTTCCATTTGACCCAGAATACCACTCCTGGGAATATATCCCAGAGAAAAAAAAAAGATATAGTAGAAATGACATCTGCATTTCTATGTTCATTACAGCACTGTTTACAATAGCCACAATCTGGAAAAAAACAGAGTGCCCAAAAACAGATGACTGGTTAAAGAAACTTTTGGTACATCTACATAATGGAATACTATGCAGCTGTCAGAAAAGATGAAGTCATGAAATTTGCATATAAGTGGATCAACATGGAAAGTATCATGTTGAGTAAAATGAGTCAGAAAGAAAGAGACAGACATAGAAAGATCGCACTCATATGTGGAATATAAAGTAGCAGAGAGGTACGAGCTTGCAATTATGCAATTTCTGGCAGAAATTTCTCTGGACTTAGTTACTAAAATACTAAAATACAGAAATCCAAAACCATGCGGCCGCTATTGAGGCCTTTCAACCTCATATCTCTTCATTCTCAGCAATGGAAAACAAATTATCAAATGTTTCCTTTTCAGCAGGTCCGACTTTGGGGGGAGAAACTCCAAACAATGAGTTTTTTGTTGAAATATTGAATGTAATTAAAGTAAAGTGAAAGTAAAATGAAATTTATCAGCTACACAGGCGGGGTGGGAGGCTGGGGAGGTCGGGGGGCGAGGGGGAGGTATACTGTGATTCTTGGTGGTGGAATATGTGCACTGGTGAAGCGATGGGTGGTCAAGCATTGTATAACTGAGACTTAAACCTGAAAGCTTTGTAACTTTCCATATGGTGATTCAATTGAAAAAAAAATTAAAAATAAATAAACACATGTAGGGTTCCTGCCTCCCCCCACCCTCAAAACAGAAAAATTCTTCTATTGTGCTAGAAAGTCTAGGCTGAAGGCACTGGCCTTGCATGTAGGTAATCCCTGGCACTGCATAGGGTCAACCAAGCACCTCCAGGAATGATCCCTCAGCACTTACAGGTATGGCCACAAAAAAAAACAATTATAATAATTCTGCTGGTATGATGTCCTTTAGTGTGTGTATGTGTGTGTGCATGCGTGCATGCGTGAGTGTATCTGTATGTGTGCATGGGTGTATGTGCACACCCTACTTTTTCAGGTTTTTAGGATCTTTTCTTTATTGTTCTGAAATTTCACAGTGGCATAGTCTAGAGAGGGTATTTTTATAAGTATCCGAGTCCTTTTATAGAATATAAGCATTTAATATAGTCCTATAGTTTGAAAATTCCTATCTTTAGTTCTAGAAAATGTTCTCTTATTATTTCTGTGATAATGTCTAAAGGACATTTTTGTTTTGTTCTTGGTTTTTCCTCTAACCTATCAGCAATGTTTACTCTTCCAGACCAAACTTCATTTTTTATCTTTCTTTTCTCACTGACATTTTAGCATTTTTCTTACTCTTTCTTGGAGAGATCCAGACTCAATGTTTCTTTTCTTCCTTTTTCTTTTCTTCCTTGCCACACCCAGTGCTGCTCAGGGATTACTCCTGGCTCTGCACCCGGGGATCACTCGTAACAGTGCCTGGGGAAATCACATGTGGTATCAGGGGCTGAACCCAGGGCAGCCATGCACAAGGCAAACTCCCTTTCCACTTACTGTACTACCTCTCTATATCTACCTTACTGTTTCTCTCATAAATGCTATTCATACTTTAGGTATAAAATTGCTTCTCTGAGAATATTGACTGTTTTTCCCCAAAAGTACACTGTCTTTCTCTTTACATCTCCAGCTTCTACAAGTTCCTATCTCTGTCTTGCTTCTTATCTTTCATAGTCGGAGGCTTCATTCAAGGGCTCAGATCCTTGGCTGCAGGATCCTGTTGAAGTAAATAAAGGGTAAGAGCTGGCTTTTACCAGAAGAAGGAGAGGATTTACTAGCTGATGAATGTCAAGTCACGTGGGAGGCAGATGCCTGGCTTCCCACTGGGGGAACCTCACCCCGTGTAACCTGGAGCCCCTTCGGAAGAGCTGCTCTATTTCTCAGGCCACCCCAGTGGAGTCGGCCAGTGTCTGGCTCCCGGCGTTATGGGGCAGAGCAGGGCAGCAGCTCCAAGCTCTCATTCGACCCCCGCTTTCAGTCACCCTCACCCACTTCCAACATCACTGCTCCTCCTCTCAAAAGCTCAGACCACCCTCCACCCCAGCAGGCTGCGAGCTGGGAATGAGCAGGGGCAAGGTGGGGGAGGTGGCACCAGATATCCAGGGCATAGAGGGTCTGTGTGCTCAGCACTGGGAGGATGGGGCACCTACTGGGCCCGCCCTCCTGGAGCTCAAGGCACCATGCAGTCCTGGGGATGGCACTGGAGCCTCCACCTGTCACACATGCTCACGCGAGCGATTGTCGCCCCCACTTCCTGTCCACTCCTGCGGGTGTGGCCTGAAGGTGCCAGCTTTGCCAAGGCAATGACCACACTTTTACTTGCCTCCTGCCTCCCTCCACTCTGAATAAATTCGAACATTGTTATTCTTTTATTGTCTGAAAACCACCGACAGGACATTCACACTTCTCTAACCTGAGGAGGTTGAGAGTTTATGTAAAATACTTCACTGCTAAAGGCAAGGATCAGCTAACGAGCCTCCAACTGAGGAAGCAACACAAACTGCCAAGTATTCTGGTTTGGTTTGTGGCCACACTCAGCGGTGCTCAGAGTTTTCTCCTGGCTCTGTGCTCAGGGATCACTCCTAGCAGAGCTCAGGGGACATTAACAGGTGCCAGGGATGGAACCCTGATCAACGTCATGCAAGACAAACACCTCCACTGTACTATCTCTCTGGTCCCGCCCTGTGCACATTTTCATCTGTTGTTTCTAAGTAGCATTCATGTTTATCCTAAAAGTATATTTAGGGGCTGGAGCGATAACAAAACGGGGAGGAGCAAAAAAAAAAAAAAAAAAAAAAACGGGGAGGGCGTTTGCCTTACACGGAATCATGGCCGACCCAGATTCAATTCCCAGCATCCCATACGGTCCCCTGAGCACCACCAAGACTGATTCCTGAGTGCAGAGCCAGGAAGAACCCCTGAGCATCATCGGGAAAAAAGTGTACTTATCAAAGCATCTAACAAATAATTTGGTTAACAGAAGAGTTTCTGTGCAAATTTGTTCACTGTGATGCTTTTTCTAATGATATTTTCTAAATGGAGTCATTTCACTCAGATCTTTCCATGAGAATATATCTTCCACAAGTTATTAATAAAATTATCTTCTTGAGTTTGATCACCCTATTCATTAGTGGCTGCCATGACAGTCAGCACTAATTACATTTTAATCTTTGAATAAGCCTGCCTCTGTTTATTATAATCTTAATGCTCTGTTAGCAACTAATCTGCATATTTGAGTTCCATGAAAGGGTCATAATTTACATTCTCTTGATGACAAAGCTCAGCCCCAGGTTTTCACAGGCCGGCATTTCTCAGTGGGGCAAGAGTATGTGAGCAAATGTGGGTTTTTCCTTCCCAGTGAAGGCGGAACTGGCAGTGCTGGGGTGGACCTCAGGGCAGCTGTGCTCCTTGGCACCAGCTACAGTGTCATCCCGAGTCACTGAGCTGAACACTCATGCTCAACCAGGTCCAGTCCTGACCAATGGTCTCCATCACTGGAAGGTACCACTGCCACAGGACCAGGCTGTAACACTGAGGCCCTTGGCAGATGATAGCAGGGTTTTGGGGTGAAAATAATGCTTTGGGGAAAGACTGCTGAATGAAGAACATTGCTCTCATTCTTGACATCAATGAGCGTTTTTGTGAGCAAGAACAAAGATCCCAGCCGAGGGAAGAACCAGAGGTGAATGCTGAGCCCAGAGAGGCTCCCCAGACTGAACACACCCTCGGCTCCTAGGCCTGGCGCACCTACCCTAGTCAGACAGGTTTCCCTAATCAGGCAGCTGAGGCCATGCCGTGGGCGTCCAACCATCTGACCCCCCTCACTGCTTCCCTCCTTGGAAATAGTAGGACGGGGAAGTGTATTTGCTTCGAATGAATCCTCTAAATTTTCCCATCACAGGCACCTGAACGAGCAACAGTGAAGTGGGCTCTGCAACCAACAGGAGATGTTGAGCCAGGACTGGGCTTGACCCCAATTACAAGTGCCATCCACCCTCTCAGCCCCCTGCCAAGCACTGCCCCGAGGGTCCTGGTAGCCCCCCAGCAGCAAAGGAACTGAGCAGCTCCATGTCCCCAGGCTGAGCTTGGAACCAGCCAGAGGGCTGACTGTTGCCTGCAACGTCCCCTCCCTGAGCACTGCTGCGGAGACTTGATCAACCAGCCAGTCAACCAATGCCAAGGAACGTCCATGGATGAGCACCACGAACAGAAAATAACTGAGAGTGGATTGGAGACTTGGGAATTAACATCTAAAACCAAACGAAGGGTAGCAAAAGCTCAACTAAGACACAATGAGACCATGTCAAAAAAACACAACATTTTGCAGCCAAGAAGCCATCACCAAAACAAATGGAAATGACTGAGGAGACAATCTACAAACCACACATCCAACAAGGCATTAACGTCCAGAATATATCAGCAATGCAACCAAAACACTGACCTGATTTTAAAAAGGTCCAAATAGGGCCAGAGCAATATAGCAAGTAGAATGGGGAGGGCATTTGTCTTGCACATGACTGACCTGGATTCAATTCCCAGCATCCTATATAGCTCCCCAAGCACTGCCAGAAGTAATTCCTGAGTGTGGAGCCATGAGAAACCCTTGATAAACATTGCCAGGTGTGACCCCCTGAAACAAAAACAAAACAATAACAAAAAAGGTCTGAAGAGACATTTCTCCAAAGATGACATGCTTGAGACCAAGGAGATGATATTCAAATATATGTGTGTATATACCCATATATGCGTATATATAGACATGTACATATATATTTATTAAATTTTTAATTTAAGATGCAGGCAGGTGAGAGAGCACCAGACCCAGGTATTAGCTTGTCATCTGGACTTCCAGGGACATATCTGCCAGTACTTCCCCAGCTTAGGGGACCAAATGTGGTGCCAGGGCATGAGCCCCAGTCAGCTGCGTGCAAGGGAAGCACCCTACCCATTGCACTATCACTCTAGCCCCAGAAGCTGTAAGTTTTTAGTCAATAAACAAACATCTGAAGCAAGAGTGGTGCACATCTTGAGCTTAATTCCCAGAGAGTGAAGGGAGCTAAACCCTAAGCTCCATTCCCGTTGCAGGGATTCCATGACTCAGCTCACGCATCTGGGGAAGCAAAGGCATCAAAGCTGCTAAAGAGTGTAAGATCCCTCCTAAAGGATGGGAAGGAAGATGTGAATCTTATACGGTAATATCCACGTGATATTCTCAACTACAGAACTGAAAAACAGCAGTGTAGAAAGCCAAGATTAGCAAAGACTGTACTTTCGAAAATGGTATCCCCAAATATGACAGAACGGGATATCCTTTTTCTCCACCCCAGCTACCTTTCCTATCTGTCTGGTCTGCAGGGCAAACAAAGACAATGCTTCCAAGAGAGTTTTTATTTTTTTTTATTTATTTTTTTTTTTTTTTGCTTTTTTGGGTCACACCCAGCGATGCTCAGGGGTTACTCCTGGCTTTGCACTCAGGAATTACTCCTGGCAGTGCTTGGGGGACCATATGGGATGCCGAGGATCGAACCCGGGTCGGCCGCGTGCAAGGCAAACGCCCTACCTGCTGTGCTATCGCTCCGGCCCCCCAAGAGAGTTTTTAGAATTCCTTGGGAGACATTTCAAAAATAAACCTGGAGGGGGTATGGTGCCACCAGCAGGTCAACCTGTACCTGTGGGGCGAGTGCATCAGCAGCCTGATGGTGCCTTCAGACTTCCTGATACCCCAAATTGCTGCTGTGCCTTTGGCCAGACTCCAACAACTTGGGGCCAAGTTTACCAAGAAATTAAACGCCAAAGGTTAGGTATGTGGGAGCCACACCCACAAATCACCTCTGGTTCAGCTATACAAGCTCATGTTGTTGGCCTTATTTCAGAGACCCACAGATAAATCTTGAAAGAGATCAAAAGCCACAGTTAATCTTGGGCCCACACATGGCTGAACAGACTGGGGAAGAAAGAAAAAGAAAGAAAGAAAGAAAGAAAGAAAGAAAGAAAGAAAGAAAGAAAGAAAGAAAGAAAGAAAGAAAGAAAGAAAGAAAGAGAGAGAGAGAGAGAGAGAGAGAGAGAGAGAGAGAAAGAAAGAAAGAAAGAAAGAAAGAAAGAAAGAAAGAAAGAAAGAAAGAAAGAAAGGAAGGAAGGAAGGAAGGAAGGAAGGAAGGAAGGAAGGAAGGAAGGAAGGAAGGAAGAAAGAAAGAAAGAAAGAAAAGAAAACTGGAATAAAAGGCGGGCAGGTTGACCTGTGCCTGCCCAAGCAGAGCCCCCAACAGCTGCTTGCTCCCACACTCCAAAATCACCGCCATTCCCCCAGTCTCAGAACGGACCTCACCAAGATATAATCTGCTGAAAATTCTGCTGTGCGGGTTTTGCAACTGAAATCTCCAGGCTTTCTCGGGGTCGGGATGGGCTACCTCCCCCCACCTCCTGTACTTCCAGAAGCCTCGGCAGTCACATCCACACCCCAAAGCGGCCACCCAACTGAAAAGCTACTTTAGCATTGTCATCTCGATAAAAATACTGAATGCCCTGAACAAACACCATGACCTCTTAGCATCTGTAATGCACAAAAGGAAAAGGAGAGAGAGCAAGAAGGAAAGGCCTCCCATAGAGGGAGGCTGGGAGTGGGGGGTGGGGCTTTGGAGGAGGGTGGTAGTGAAACGGGACACTGGTGGTGGGAAATGTACACTGCTGGAGGGATGGGTGCTGGATCACTGTATGACTGAAACCCAATTATGAACAGCTTTGTAATGGTCTATCTCACGGGTATTCAATTTAAAAAAAAATTTAAAATAATGTAGAGTTCATACCCAATTCAATCAGCTTAATCAATGACTGAATAAATAGCAGTACTCCTACATTTAAAAATAGATAAATAAATAAACCTGGAGGTTTCGAAAGGACAGCAGAGCTATTGTTTCAAGACAAGTGGTCACCCACCCAGCTACATCTCCTAGCCCGAGTTTAATGGTCAGTGCTGCAGCTTCCCCTCAGGCCCCTCATAGGAAAAAGAGAGTGGCAGGGCCAAGAGTTAGCACAGGGTACTAAAGCGCGTGCCTTCCACGCAGCCAAAACTGGTTCAATCTCTAGTAGCAAATATGGTCACCGGGCACCCCCAAACTTGCTCCCAAGCACAGTGCCACCTGGTGTGGCCCAAACCCCCCCACCCACCTCCAAGAGTTTATGGCAGCTGATTCTGTTGGCTCGGTTTCTGGTTTTGCAACATCTGGTGACAGGACTTACTCTTGGCTCTGTACTCCTGGTGGTGCCTGGTGCCAGGACGGAACCCCAGTCAGCTGCATGCAAACCCTGTAGTATCTCTCCTGCCCCCCAAGTTTTCTGGTTGCAGCAGCAGTAACAAAAAAAGTGATGACCTGGAGGACAGCATGTGGGGAGGCCATCTGCCTTGAGCACCGCTGATACTGTTTCAATACCCCAGATGGCCGTGAGCCCCACCAGGAGTGATCCTGAGCATTGCTGGGTGTGGCATAAAAACAAACACAAAGCCAATTATGATGATCATGATGTCAAGAACTCTAAAATCCTCGACATGGCCTTGGACATGCCAATATATCACACGAGGTCCTGAAGAGCAAGACATGAACCTTGGCACATTAGCCAAGTGTTGACTCTTAATCCGCAGACCTGAGCATGAGTGTGTTACTGGTGACCTGACAGAAAGAGACTGCAAGGAGAGCATCCTCAGCCCTTCCAGAGATCTCCTCAGGGCTCTGTGCAGACAGGTTTTCTATGAAAAAACAAACTGTGAGGCTGGAGAGACAGTCCAGAAGACACCTGCCTTATATGCAGCTTTGACCTGAGTTCTCTCTCCAATACCCCATGTGGTCGCCTGAGTCTACCAGGAGTGACCCCTGAGTGCAGAGCCAGGAGCAAGCCCTGACCACCGCTGCACACGGCCCCCAAGCAAAACAAACCAAAAGAAACAAGGTGTGGGAGCAGAGCGTGTCTGAGATCCTGAGTGCCGCCCCCAGCACCACGATTCCCGGAGGACTGGCAGGACTGGCCAGGTGGCCACAAGCATGGACAGCACCAGCCGGACTCCCCAGGGGACGTGGCCAGTGGGCCAGTGGCCACAGCCGGAGCCTGCAGAGCAATCGGACAGGACCTGGCTTGGCAGGAAGCTGACACGTCTCTCTCCCCAGGCCCAAGCTGTGAAAAGAAACAGACACTCACGGCAGACAAGACGGGGGAAATGAAGAGGAAGTGAGGAAAATGGAACACAAAGAAAGGAAGTGGTCCTGGGAAGCTCAGCTCTCGGGGGGCTCCTGTCATTACCCCTGCATGTGCTGAGCGAAGCCCACAACTTTTGGGGGTTCCCTTCCTCCAAACTGCTCCCAGTTCTCTCCACCTGCAGGGACAGGCAGATGACTGCAGGGGACATGGTCACCTGTCGCACGTTTGCAAATACAGCTCCCTCCAGTGCTATTTCTTGCTTGGCCATCCCAAAGGGCTGAGATGCAAGTGTCCCGTGGCAGTGAGCACTTGGCCTGGTCTTAGTTTTCATTTGTTTTGTTTTACTGGGGGGTGGAGGGGCGTTTAGATTTGGGCCCACGCCCAGCTGTGCTCAGAGCTTACTCTAACTCTGTGCTCAAGACCACTCCTGGCAGGGCGCAGGGGGCCGTCACAGTGCCAGGGATCGAACCAGAGTCACCTTCCCCCTCCAGTGCCTGTTCTTAGCTTCCAATACCAAAAGAATCCCTATGAAGAAAAACCAGGACTCCTTGAAAAAAAACATGGCTGGCTCCAGCACTGCACAGAATATCTATAAGGGAAGCCTGGAGCATCTTGGAGTGTAGAACATATTTTGTTCTTGTGGGGCTTGTTTGTTGTTTGGGAGCCCTGGCTCTGGTACTCAGGGCTAACTCCTGACTCTGTGCTCAGGGGTTACTTCTGGGGGGCTCGGGGGCCAGTGCAATGCCAGGAACCAAACCTGAGCCAGGCAAATGTCTATCGGCTATCCTAGCTCTCTTGTTCCAGTGCCAGACAATGACGAAATGCTAGACGAAGCTGGCTGGCTGGTGGGAGGCAAGAGAAATGGTGGAAGGAAGTGGACACTGGCAAAGGGATTGGTGGTGAAACAATGTATACCTGAAACTCAGCCATACATAACTTTGTAATTTTACAGTGACTACATAAAATTAATATTTTTAATCTGACAACCTTTAAAAAGATGCTAGAATGGAAGACCAAGCAAACCCTAAAACTGCATCTGGCAGGAGAGGAGCAAACGGAGAGCTGTGCAAACTGTCCCCGAGAAGGTGCTGAGCACGAGTAGAGCTTAAACGGCATGAAACAAACCCAGAGGACTAATGATACCCAGGTCAGACGGAACCCTGCCCTCCTCTTTCTTGGAGACCATGCTCCTTACGTGGGAAACGGACAGCACCGCCAGGAGTGACTCCTGGGTACAGAGCCAGGAGTCAGCCCTGAGCACTGCTAGGTAGGCCCCCAAAAACAACATAAAGAAATGATGTGAAAAAAGACTTTCTTTGTTTGCTTTCGGGTCACACTACAGTGCTGCTCTTCAGAGGTGCCCAGGTTGAGCGGGGGCCGCGGCGTGAGGCATCAAGCCCCGCACACCCCGGGGACTCAGAACCGCTCTCCCAGCGCGAGGGAGTGCTGAGAGCTGCCTGAGCCCGGGAAGCCACGTGACCATAAGTGTAAGCTGGGGTCTGAGGCACAAAAGGCCCACTTAGGAGCACTTCTGATAAGCCACTTTCCTCCTCAGGGAGGCCCCGCCAAGCACCCTGCACCCAGGCCTCACCGCACACCCGGATCCGAACCCGGGGCCTCTGCAGTCCAGCCCGAGAGGGCCAGTGCCCCGTGGCTGACGCCACACGCCCACACCACGCCGGCTCCATCCTGACACTGAGCCTCCCTTAGTCCTGGGGGCCACACAGTGCCTGGTGCCCTGCAGCCACTTCGGCATGAAGTCAAGGAAGAGTGGGCACTTGTCTCCCCACCAACCGAACCCTCCAAAGAACCCTACAGAAGGTCAAAGGGCATTTGCCTCCTGAGTGCCTTGTGCCTCTGTTCTCAGCTGGGCCTTGGCATCTGTTTACCCACAGAAATGGCAGCATAAACAGTGATTAGGCGCTCTTCATAATTAGGACGGTCATAAAGAGCACTGTCCTCCAGGGAGCACTAACTACTATGAGAAGCACTTCTTACGCCATCAGCAAACCTGCTGGGCAGCCTTTCTTTGTTGCCACTGAGCAGGGGGTGGCGAGGCCCCGAGGGGCAGACTCACTGGCCCCAGTCACCCAGCCTGCAGGGCAGAGCTAGAACCACACCAAGACTTGTTCTCTTCATGACCCACAGCTCAGCTGGCCCAGGAAAGCAGGCGCGGGCTACTGTGGGTCGGGAATCAAGCACACTGGCGACACTGACCCCCAGGAGGCTGACCTCTCACCCCAACAGTCAACTCACTGCAAAATAAACATTGGACCCTATCTGGGTTACAGGTTAGGACACCTGCAGGGGTGATGGGAAAGGGGCAGACAGGCAGTGGCTGGGACCTGTCCTGCAACTCAGGCTCCCAGAACGTTCTGACAGCCCTGCTCTTGGAGGCTGCCCTGAGCTTTCTTCTCCCCAGTCAAAGGGAGGAGGCAGCAACAGTGCTAGAGAGAGTCAAGTAGGAGGAACGTGGTACGCAGGCTGAGAGGGCGAAGAACATGGGCTGGGTGTGGAGGGAGAGCAGAATGCAGGGACCACTCGCAGTCAGGCAGGAAACAAGAAGCTCCTCAGAGTGCCCTAGAACAGATGACTGGTTGAAGAAACTCTGGTACATCTATACAATGGAATACTATGCAGCTGTTAGAAAAAAATGAGGTCATGAACTTTGCACATAAGTGGATCAACATGGAAAGTATCATGCTAAGTGAAATGAGTCAGAAAGAGAGAGACAAACATAGAAAGATTGCGCTCATCTGTGGAATATAGAATAACAGAGTAGGAGACTAACACCCAAGAATAGTAGAAATAAGTACCAGGAGGTTGACTCCATGGCTTGGAAGCTGACCTCACATTCTGGGGAGAGGGCAGCTCAGATAGAGAAGGGAACACCAAGTAAAATGTGGTCGGAGGCCATGCGGGAGAAGGGTGATGCTTGCTGAATGTAGACTAAAGACTGAACACAATGGCCACTCAACACCTTTATTGCAAAGCACAACACCTAATTGGAGAGAGAGAACAAAAGGGAATACCCTGCCACAGTGGCAGGGTGGGGTGAGGGGAGATGGAATTGGGGGGTGGGAGGGATACTGGGTTTATCTGTGGTGGAGAATGGGCCCTGGTGAAGGGATGGGTTCTCAAACTTTGTATGAGGGAAACATGAGCACAAAAATGTATAAATCTGTAACTGTACCCTCACGGTGATTCACTTATTAAAAAATAAATAAATAAATAAATATGTATGTGTATGTGTGTGTGTATATATATATATAAAATATATATATTATATATATATATATTCTTTTATATATATATAAAAGAAGCTCCTCAGAGCCTTGGGAGCTGCAGCCCAGCAGCCCTGAGCAGAAACCTGCTTTGCCTCCACTAGTGGTGAGCTGGGGGGTCACCGAGTGGGGTTCTGACCAACGAGAGGGGCTCAGGATTTCCAGCACTGCCAGGACAGGGTAGACACGGCACTCCTGTCCTCACGGGTGAAATGCTTACTTCCCAGGCCAGGGCACCACTCCCCGGACCTCTGGTGAGACAGGTGGGATGGTGAATGGGAAAGCGTATTTCTAGGTGAAAGAAACCCACAACTGAGGGTTTTCACTAAAACCTCATATTTGAAGATTACAAACATTACGTGCAGCCTGAGCGATAGATAGCGCAGTGGGTAGACACTTAAGCATGTGTCAGCAGTGACAGAAGGCAGATGACTGCATACAAGAGGGGCCAGCAGGCCCCAGGACTGGGGCAGGGGCCAACGGCCCTGTCCAGGGAGTCTCAGAGAGATGAGCGTTCCTCCTTTCTGTGGGGATGCTGAGCCAGGAGGTCCAAGAACAGTGTCTCACAGCTGGATCTCTGACCATCCTGTGCTGGGGCAGAAGGCGCCAGCGTGCATTCCGGAGCAGGCCCAGACTCCAAGCACAGCACCCAGAGGTGTGGGGTCCTGGGAAGAGATGGTGCCCTAGGGAACTCTCGGGTGGCTTAGGGGTGGGGGCAGCTTCTACTTAGTGACTTGAGATACACTCACAGAGCCTGAAAGAGAGCAAAAGGACTAAGGCACTTGCCTTGCACATGGGTGAACCAATTTGTCCCTGGCACCATACACGGTCCCCCTGAGCCCCGCCAGGGGTTGAGCCCAGAGCCAAGAGCACATCCTTAGCAGTGTTGGGTTCAGGCCCAAAAACCTAACGAAGCAAAACAAAACCAGCAAAGGGAGGAAAAGCAGCCCTGTGACAGCAGGAAGGGCAGAGCACGAGAGCAACACTGGCTTTGTTCAGGGAAACACACCAAGCAGCCCCAGTGCACTGGGGGGAGGCTGCCGGGGCCCCAGGATCCCTGAAGTTTCATCTCCAGACACAGGGTGATAAGAGCCATGAAACAGAGCCCCAGAAACCCAGCTGGGCACAGACCCGGGTCTACTGTCCTCACGCCCGCCTCTGGACACAGCTCCACAGACCAGGCAGGGAATCCCGGTCAGAGGGCCCCAGGCCGCAGCCACAATCAGCCAAAGGGGCTCTGCTGGTGGTCGGCATCAGAACCCCTCCCTGGGGGTCTGGAGGACGCCATCTGCTCCAGGGGCCAGTGAGTGTACAGGAGGGCTTGGGACTGGGAGGCTGAGTTAAGCACTGGGCATGGGGGGTAGGGGGGAGTGGGGTGGCCCCGTGAGGCTGGGGCTCATCTGTCTCATCAGGCACACATTTAAGGGGGGCCGTCATGTGAAGAGGGGCTCGGGCCCCAAGGTGAGCGCACGGAACACCAAGCAGACGTTCCCCAGATGCACATTCCAATAGAGTGTCGGCAGGGAAAGTTTTCTACCAGAGATGCCTGAGGATGAATCAGAAAGTTCCAGAAGGCAGTCAGTCATTCCCCATCCACTGTGAAGGAATGCAAAAGGGTGAGGCAGCAGCGGAAAGGGAGCTGAGATTCCCTCCCTATTGACTCAGGAACCATCACCCGACAGACACACAAAGCCCACCACACAGGAGGCAGAGATAAGCTGATTTCCCTCAAAGAGGAAAGGGAGGAACAGAACAAACAACAGTTTTCTGCTCTCTTGTCCTACATTTTTATCTGGATAGAACAGACTTGAGGGTTTTTTTTAAAAAGTCTCTGAACTAAGTGAAGTCACTTCTACCTATAGTTAGGATGAAGTGGTCGCTGCTGCCCTGACACCCACTGCTTCAGGACTCTGCCAGGCCCTGAGCTGAACTGGGAATCCCTGCAAGGTGCATGAGCACCAAAGTGGAAGAAACCCAGGCTGGTCCCAAAGGGACTGCCCCATCCCACCAAAGGCTCCAGACACAGGGCCAGCCACGAGCATATGGGAGCCTAAGAGGAATTTCCCACAAAGCATTTGACACGAGAGGGTTTAAGAGAACACAGCTTCCGCCAGTAGGAAGGACCTGGGGAAAGGACAGGGAAGGCTCTCCTAATGCAAAGACCACCTGCTGGCTGAGCCACAGGCAAAAGAGAAGACGCACCTCAAGGAGCATGCAGGAGAGTTTGTCTTGCACGTGGCTGACTGGAGGTGGGATCCCTAGCATCCCATAGGGTCCCCTGAGCGCCGCCTAGAGTGATTCCTGAGCGCAGAGTGAACGGGAGAGAGTACTAGGGTTCAGGTACTTGCCTGGCATGCAGGCCGTGGCCACCACAACCCAGGTTTGACTCCAGCACTGCATATGGTCCCCCGAGCCCTGGCAAGAGGAATTCCGGAGTACTGAGCTAGGAATAGTGCTGAGCACCACCAGATATGGCTCTAAAAGCAAAATGGGGGTTGGTGGGGAAATAGGGGCCAGAGAGTGGACTCAGGGCTTTACAGACTTTACACTGAGGGAGCCCACGCTCTATCCCAGGCTCTGTAGTAGCACAGAGAGTGACCCGCAAACATCAAACCCAGAAAGAAAGAGTGAGCTGAACAGCGCAAGGGCAAGCCTGCTGAGGGCAGAGACAACCAGATGTAGGCTTGTGATATCTGGCACACAACCATGCATGTATGAGCACTGTACCCAGAGTGGGACACCTCAGAGCTAGGTGAGAACCACAGTCACCACGAAAGTGTGAGAACCCCAGAAAGAGCCACCACTAAAGTGTGGGAACCCCAGCAAGCACGACTGAAGTGTGTGAAGTCCAGCAAGCACCCCTGCTGTGTGTGTGACCACTGGTCACAGCAACAAGAAGCAGGGCTAGAAAAAGGATGCCTGAGGGGCAGACAGGAAGCGCCAGACTCCTCTGACTGCCCTCCCCGCAAACAAGCAGAGGAGACTGGACAAGACTCCGCCCATGAGCAAACCCACCTCCCCACCCTACCCCACATCCAGATCAATTCTCCAAGCCCCCCGGCTTCCTGAGCCACCTCGCATGGGGAGGCAGCTGGAGGACAGTCTCTGTGGTGGGGACGAGGACCAACGGCTGGGGACCAACAGCGCTGGGATGCAGAGGGCTGGTCTGCTCCCCCTGTGCAGGCATGCACTTGCCGAAAACAGGACCCCCATGAGGACGCAGCTCCTTTACCTGCAGGGACAGATCTCACCCCTCAGGACTCCACTCCATCCCAGCTAAGACACACCCAGTGAGGCTGCTGGCCTGCGCTTCACCCTCCAGCGTGGAGACAAGCAGCCCCAGCGAAGCCGGCCAGAAGAGGCCCAAAGGCACCAGTGCGAGGGAAGAGGCCAACAGAGATCCCGGCCTCCTGGCTGCCCTTGGTCTGATATTCAGGTCCAGCGGGATTCTACAGGCCTCGTGTCCCCATGTCAGTATCCTCAGATCAACTCCTGGTTCCTGGCCACTGCACGAAGTCCATCCCACTCAGCAGCTGCCAGGCTTGCCTTCCTGTCAGCCTTCCTGTCAGCCTTCGAGAAACTGCGGAGCTACCTGAACCCAGACACCCCTGTCCCTCCTCCTCCTCCTCCTCGCCATCATGGCTGCCGGTGGCTGCTCTGTCCTCCCCAGAGACTCCAGCCATAACTGCCCAGATGGGGTACTGCATCCTCATGGACGGCAGCAGCCCCCAGCCTAGACCTCCAGCCCACTCTCCTGCGTAACTGGGCTGCTCTGCCCCCTGCACCTGTCCCCCTGTTTCCCCATCATTCACCAGCTCTGTCCCTGGCACTCAGAACACAGTCCCCTTAACACTGTTCAGGGCCAACCGAATCCACGGCAACCAAATCCTGGGGCCTCACAGGATCCCCCCAGCACCGCCGCCAAAGCCTGGGTGCCCCCCACAGGGGAGGGCTTCCATTAGTGGGCTAGGCCCACACCCCACACCGTACACACACACACACACACACACACACACACACACACTGGGACCAGCCTCTGAAAACGCTCTCTCCGGGTTTCTGGGCAGACAATCATCTCAACAACTTCCTCCCCATGAACGGGATGAGAGGTCACATGCGTGCTTAGGGGAAGAGTCGTGGGGTCTCTCTGGCAAGGCCTGCACTGGTGCACTCTGTCTCCAGAACCTTGGGGAACATGGCCCAGACTTGGCTTCCAGGCTTGGAAGTCACATTTCTCTGACCAGCTCTACGGTTCCCCAGGTGGTGGCCAGGGGCACACATTTGAGAGTCACCTGGGACAGAGGCAGGCCTGAACGACAAACATCTCCGTCTAAGGAAATGACTTCAGCACAGTGTCTGCCCCCACTCCCAGGGCGGCCCCAGGGAAGCAGGACTTTTCCTAGACCAAAATAAACATTGGTAGGGTGTGTCCATGGACACTGATACAAAGAACAGGCTGAGACTGTCATTCCTTTCCAGGCTGGCCCTGTCCTGCAAGGCTGGACAAGGACAAGGTGTGGTCCAGTGGGAACTGGCCCACCCAGCCTACCAACTCCCATCCTCTTGGTCATGGCCTTGAACACACAAAACACAAAAATCATTTGGGGGTTTGGGCTTTGAGTTTTGACTGTTTGCTTGTTTGGGGTGGGGAAGGTGCCAGGATTAATAAACCCAGGACTCACTACGTTCTAGGAAGTATGTGTCATATCCAGGGCCCCAGAATAGTTCAACTTTTAGATAAATGGTCAGGTTCCCTTGTTTGAACTAAGCAACTTAAATGCCATCTAAAGAAACCTTTTCTGTTCAACAGCAAGGACACTGCACATTTGTTTGTTGTGTCTGCAGGCAGTACTCAGTGATGTTCAAAGGACCATGCGGAGCTCAGGGGACCATGCAATGCCAGGCATCACAACCAAGCCACAGGCATGCATGCAGATTAGTCACTAGACCTTTCAGCTATTTCCCAAACCCCTTGTGAGCTTTCTGGGGAGATATCTTACCAGGGCCTGAGAGACAGGACAGAGGTTTGGGTGTTTGCTTTACCAGTTTGATCCCTGGCACATATGAACCCCCAAGCATTGCTGGGAGTGATCCCTCAGCACAGAGCCAGGAGGAAGCCCTGAGCACTGCCAGGTGTGGCCCCAAAACAAACTAACAAAAAGAGATTTCATTCACAGTAGTCCTATTTTTCACAATTACTTCTTTTCAAACATTTTGGGGGTGGTAAAAGGAAAAGCAAAAACACCAAGCAGGAAGCTAGAACAATCATACAATGGGTAGGATTCTCGCCTTGCAG
This sequence comes from Sorex araneus, assembly GCF_027595985.1. Lineage (NCBI taxonomy): Eukaryota > Metazoa > Chordata > Mammalia > Eulipotyphla > Soricidae > Sorex > Sorex araneus. Next base: position 573,791 of record NC_073311.1, on the reverse strand, counting down.
GGGGCAAACACAGGCTCAATCCTGGCATCCTATAGAGTCCCCTGAGCCCCACAGCAGTGATCCTGAGCACAGAGCCAAGAAGAAGTCCTGAGGGTCGCTGCGTGTGACTCAAAAACAAAACAAAAGGGAAAAAGCAGCTGGTGAGGTCCTTGATGAACAAACTGAGTGTGCTTCGCCAGCAGACCTGGGTCGAACCCCAGCACCACATGGAGCCCTGAGCAACGCTGGGTGGGGACTCTGAGCACAGAGGGCAGGAGTGATGTCCCTGAGCACCAGCAAGTGCAGCCCAAAGACCAAAAGGGGAAAAAGGAGGTGGGGGGCAGGGAGGGAGTATTTTCTCATCACACTGGAGGGCTGAGGCTGAGATTTGAGCCACACCCCATGATGCTCTGTGCTCAAGACTTTATGTGGTGCCAAGGATCGACGTCTGGTGGCGGCGTCTTACTATCTCCCTGGCCCCAGTACATTTTTGATATCTCATCACTGTACTTGCTGAAAGGAGAAAATATTAGACCCAGACAGAGGTAGGTGAGAGCAAATGGTTCCAGAGCTCCCATAAACACGACAACTGAGTTCCTCAATGCATGAGAATATCCTGAAACTCCACTAACATATAGGAAGCCCCTTGGAAAGGCAAGCCCCAAAGCAGAGGAAAGGGCTAGACCCACCAGTGACATCAGCTGGCCCAACAGTCACCAGGCGTGCCCCATGTGGATCAGAATGATCCAATTAAAGGAGGCAGAGGATCCCACCTCCAGTGGCCTAGGAGCCAGGCAAGACCACCAGTGAACAGCTAGCACAACAGGCATCAAGTGCCTTCGGAGGGAACACCTGATTCTCATATGTATTAAAATACTGATAAATAAATGAAGAAGAAAAGATAATGTGTTTGTGAATGAATTAACTCAACACCTGGCCCACACTCAGCACGCAGAGATCCTCTTCCAGACTTCACAGCACTTTCATGCGCGTCAGACTGTATGCAGTCACAGGTCTGACATCTGCCCTCTGGACCAGGCAGGACCTGCATTCCTAAGTGAGGACTGCAGGCTCTGTGCCACCACAGCCTGCGCCACCAAACCAGGTTCCTAACTGGGCTGCCCTTGGGACCAGAGCGATAGTAGGAGGTAGGGTGTTTGCCTTGCCCACAGTTGACCTAAATTCAATCCCTAGCATCCCATACAGGCCTCCAAGTAATGCCAAAAGTAGTTCCTGAGTAAGGAGCCAGAGCACCGTTGTGTGTGAGTAACCCCTGAGCATCGTTGAGTGTGACCAAAATTAAAAAAATAATAATAATAAAGCCAAAAAATAAACTAACTGAGCTGCGCGCCTGCCTCTCCACAACTGCAGCAAAACCCCTGGCTGACCTGCAGTATTTGCCTGAAGCAAATAAAACATATTCATTTGAGATTTTTGCATCTCTGTATATACTGCAGCACAATTTGCACAGGACAAGATCTGAAAGCCTCCCATGTGTTCACGAATGGATGAACAGAGAAAAACCAGCATATAGAAAGCGTATCTCTTAATTTGCAGGCAGGGGACACACCAGGCTATGCCCAGGATTTACTCCTGACTCTGCACTCAGGCGTCACTCCTGCAGGGCTCAGAGGACCATACGGGATGCTGGGGATCAAATCTGGGTCAGCCACATGCAAGCAAACTCCCTACCCACTATACTATCTCCCCAGCCCCAATATACTATAGTACCTACAATGGACTCATCAGCAATGAAAAAAAGCAAATCTTTTCATTTCTGAATGCATGAAGGATTTGAAGTGTATTATGCTTGCTAAGTGGAACAAGTCAGACAGACCAAAAACATTGGTTTCATATCTATGTAGACTCTGAACATCAAAATAAACATCATGGAAGCAGAAAACAAGTTGATGGTTACTGTAGGAATGGAGGTTGGGGAGCAGGTTCAGTGAAAGTTTTGAGCCTAAAGGAAGAGCACAGGGGCTTGTGGATCCTGTCCTATGAGCCCATGTGGTTATGAGTTCAAATCCCTGGCGCCCCACTTGTACCACTCATGACCTGAGCACTCAGCTGTCTGTGCTTCCTGTTGCAGTAAAGTTCCCAGCAGTCCCAGCACCCTTCCCGCCCCCCCACCACCACCACACAAAAAAGTGGTGTGACCTCTGCATCCATCTGTGCAAGCACCACAGCTACGGAAGTGCAACAAACATGTAGGAAGCACCTCAGCTGATCTGCAAGCCTCAGCAATCCCCAACTAAGAAATGTGGGTGTGACAGCGAGGCCGGGCAGCTAGCCCTCACAGCAACAGCAGGGAAGGCGGGATATTCATCCTCATTCAGTGAGAGAGCAAAGAGCCAGGCAAAGTGCAGCGGGCTCTCCATCCTTCTCCCACTTCTCACAGCCCTGTCCTCTGTCCCACCCCACCAGGCTCCTGGCAATTCCCAGCTTGAGCAAGTCCCCTCCTGCCTGATCCCAATCTGCTTTAAAGCATGAGTATTGGAGCCCTTCTTCCTCCTGATCCCCCAGGACTTCCCCAGGCAGCGCCTCTAGTCAAATGCTTGTGGTCCATCTCCCGGGGAGTCGCCAAGCCAGGGCTCCCCCTTCCTGGGTAAGCCTCCTCCCACCAGACTGTGCACAGCCTCTAGGCATTTCTTGGTGCGAGCAGACAGCGTGGCTTCCTCCTCCTGAGAAACAGCTAAGCTGCTCTGCCCTGTCACAGGCTACATGTCCTGTAGGCCCGAGAAAGGCCTGGCATGGAACGGCATGGGGGAAACGTCTGCATGAAGTGCATGAAAGAGAGGAGGGAGGGTCAAGGGGAAAAAGAATGAAGGACTAAAAGGCAGTAGAGGGGACCGGGAGAGAGTACAGAGGGGAGGGCACCTGCCTTGTATGCAGTCAGCCTTGCCTTAGCCCAAGGCACTTCATATTGTCCCCCCACGCCTGCCAGGAGTGATGCCTGAGAGCAGAGCCAGGAGTAAGGCCCGAGCATCATCCAGTGCCGCCCCCAAACAAAACAAAAAGTATTTTGCACGATGTGTGTGTGCAGCCTCAAGATTAAAAACTGTCACCTCGACAGCTTCTAGGAGTTTCCTCATCTTCCCAGCACCTTGGGGACAGGGTAGTCTAGGCCGTGGGGGGGCGGGACACGTCCAGAAGTCAGACGTGTAAAGCACCTTCTCCGGGTCTGCCTTCCCCACCTAGCTGCTCAGGTGACTTCACTGCCCACCCTGAGAACTAGGACAGAACTGAGAGCTGCAAGTGACCAATGCAACTGACAGAAGGAGGACACCCTGCAGAGTCGGAACAGAGACCTAGAAAACCAGAGAAACATTCCCCCTGGGAACAGGAACAGCCAAGAGCCCAGGTGTCCAATCAGGAGCAGAGGCCGGAGTGTGAGTGGACACTGGCACACGCACGGCAAGGAAGGAGATGGGTAACACTGTCATGCTTGTATCACACGTGACTGCATGATTCACACCAAGAGGCTGAGAGGCTGGGAAGGGACCAGAGAGGGCTGGAGCCTGGCACAGCAGGGAGGCCAGAGTTCGAGCTTTGGCATCACGTGGCCCCTGAGCAATTCTGACGGGAGCAGTTCTGAACACAGCTAGGAGTGGAACAGGCAAACAAAGACAGTGATGGGGCCGGTTGGACTGTGCAGGGGAGGAAATCACGATGCAGAGGTCAGTGGATTTCCAGTCCAACATCCCATGCAAGTGAACAGCAGCGGGGGCGTCAGCGTTCCTAGGGTCCTGAGGACCCGGGAACTCTTCTATTCCAAGTGAGCACAAACTTCTTTGTGAACAGAGAAGTTAATATGATGCACTTCTGCGTCTGGAAAGGAGCACCACAGCACAAAGTATTCAGAAACACGGGAAACTGGTATCTGAGAATAAATGGAAGTTGGGGGCTGGAATGATAAGTAGTTAAAGCAGGTAAGGCCAACCCGGGTTCTATCCCCGGCAACCCATATGGTCCCCTGAGCACCGCCAGGAGTGATTCCTGAGTGCAGAGCCAGGAGTAACCCCTGAGCACCACAGGGTGTGGCCCCAGACAAACAAACAAAAAAAGACTAAATGGCTATTCAAGGCTCAAAGCACTTAAGGAAAAGATGGTCATCTCCGCCCAATGCGGACAGTGATTTGGATTCAAGAGCTCTCGGCCCTGGTCCCCAAATCTGTTCTCCCATGCAGGGTGTCTATAAGACATCTTCAAGAACGGCACCTGCTTCTGCAGCACCACTCCCCACCCCAGAATGGCACAGATGTGAAACTCCCCACCAGCTCTTCACCAGAAGTTCCCCGGGTGCTGGCACACCATTCTCTCAGATATTCCTGAAAACACCTCAAACTGCTGCCCGTGTTTCTGTGGGAGGAGAAACAACCCCTCGTTGCAGCTTCCATGCACTCAGTGGCCTCCAACTGGCCTGGCCTTCAAGGCCCCTCTCTGCTTATGAGTAACCCACACTGGACCCATCTCAGACTGACAGAAGTCAGAGGCCCTCCTGAATTTCCACGAGGACTATTAATATGGCCTCTTTTTATTTCTTTGGTTTTCTCATTTTGTTTTGGGGCCATACTCAGAGGTGCTGAGGGGAGTGAAGTTTTGATTCGGGGATTGCTCTCCGAAACACTCAGGGGACCAGGTGCGATCAGACCCAGGCCTCTCACAGACAAAGCATGACCTCCGCCCTCCGAGGCATCCCTGGGCCTCCTGTGACCTCTCTTAAAATGGGAAAAATATGGAACTTCTAAGCTTTCCCTACCAAAGAGAAAGCCAACCCAGACCTATAAAATCCTTCCTTATGGTTCCACAAAGCCACAGCCAAGACACTGCAGGATAATTGAAGAAAATTGCTGCTGAAAGCATTTTTAGGTAAAAATGTACTCCCTATGCCCTGCCACAGAGGTGAGGTGGGATGTGAGGGACAGGGTGGGGTGGTGGGAGGGATACTGGGAATATTGGTGGTGAAGAATAGGCACTGGTGGAGGGATAGGTACTTGATCATTGTATAACTAAAACGTAAGCACGAAAGTTTGTAAGCCTGTAACTGTACCCCACAGTGATTCATTAAAAATAAATAAATAGAAATAAATAAAATAAAATGTTAACTGAAAGTTGCTGAAATAAAACATGAAGTGAATAAAACTACTCAAAAAAAAAGTATTCCCTGTAAAAACTTGCTGTAAGAACCTGTATTTCTCTCGAAGTTCCTTTTCCATGCTATTACCACAGCTTTTCATAGAAACTAGGCTTCAGAAAACTCACGGTGAGCCCAAAACTCCAAGTGGTCCCGGCCGCCGGAAGTCACGCCCTCGACCCACCCTCGGCGCCATCTTGCTGCCACAATCCACAGAGAAGCGCAGGCATTCTGGTGAGCAACGCCGCCCGGACAATGCTCCGGACCCCAATCGGGGCCAGCAACACCAGGGGGCCGGAAGGAGGAGGTGCCGCCAGCACACCTTCTCCAGATGGAGCCCTGGCGACACTGAGCAGCAACTAACACGGCTCCAGGATTCGGGACTGGGACACATCCGAGCCGCGCGGCTGCGTTTAAAACCTGAAAACATACAATCTTTTTAAAACCTTTACTAAAACCTGAAAACATACAATCTTTGAATGGAAAACTAATTATCAAATGCCTCCTTATTAGGGTTATCTTGTTTGGGGATATGACTCCCACAACAATAGTGAGTTTTGTGCTGAAATATGGAACGTAATCAAGGTGAAGAGAAAATAAAGTGAAATTCATCAGTTATACAGTTGGGGTGGGGGGCGGGGGGTATACCGGGGATTTTGGTGGTGGAATATGGGCACTGGTGAAGGGATGGTGTTTGAATACGGTATAACTGAGACATAAACCTGAGAACTCTGTAACTTTCCACATGGTGATAAAATTTTTTAAAAAATAAAAATTAAAAAAATAAAATTTAAAAAAATAAATAAAAAGAAAAAGAAAACTCATGGTGGGCCTGCTCGATTCTTTAGAACCTCATTCTTCAAAACATCTAACACGCAATTTAGAAAATTCTGGCAAGGGAATGATGAGAATTATATACAAACAGGTGTGCACCTAACTCCTAAAATATCCAAAATATTTCCATAAGTACGACCCATAAAAACCAAAGGAAAGGATGGACACTCTTGTTTCATTCTGTTGTTCTGGGATTTGGGAACCACACCCGGCTGTGCTCAGGGCTTGCTTCTGGCTGTGACCAGGGGTCAATCCTGGCAGGGTTTGGTGAAGCTGTACGGTGCCAGGGATCAAACAGGCATGGGCCATGTGCAAGGCAAGCACCTTACCTGCTGTACTCTCTCTGGCCTCAGGACAACTTTTTTTAAGGCACACTTAGCATTGCTCAGGGTTTACACCTGACTCTGTACTCAGGGATCACCCCTGGCAGGGTTCAGGAGACCATATGGGGTGCCAGATATCAGCTGTATGCAAATCTTATCTGCTACATTATCTCTCTGGCCCCATGGCCAACACTTTAAAAAAAAAATTTTTTTTTAACTCCAGGCTACAATCATGAACAATTTTGTAACTGTGTGTCTCACAGTGATTCAATTGAAAGGGGGGGGGGGGAGTGGGGCTGGAGAGATAGCACAGCGGGTAGGGCGTTTGCCTTGCACGCGGCTGACCCGGGTTCAAATCCCAGCATCCTATATGGTCCCCTGAGCACGGCCAGGGGTAATTCCTGAGTGCAGAGCCAGGAGTAACCCCTGTGCATCGCCGTGTGTGACCCAAAAAGCAAAAAAAAAAAAAAAAGGGGGGGGGGAATAAAGTTACCTATTCCTAAATAAGTAAATACAAGGGAAAGGGTGGGGGGGGAACCCTTAGGGCTAAAGACATAGCTCAGTAATAGAGCATTTGACTTGTACACAAAAGAACCTGGAACTGATCATTTGTACCACACAAAAAGAAAAAGCAAGGCAATGTTCATAAACCCAAAGAAAGGCAGCTCTGCCATTCCGCTCTCATCGCCAGTAGGTAGAGGCAATGCTGAAAGGATTTGCTGGGGGCCAGAGAGATAGTGTAGTGTGTAGGGCACTCGCCTTGCATGTGGCTGACCTGGGTTCTATTCCTGGTCCCCTGAATTTGCCAGGAGTGATCCCTGAGTGCAGAAACAAAAAAGACCATAGGGCCAGGAGCCCCAGGCCCAGCACCCCCAAGCTTAAGGGGGAAAAGGTAGTGTGGGAAGGAAAAGCCCCTGTGGTCAGCGCTATTGAGAGCACTGAGGGAGGGGCATTTCCAAGAGGCTAAATTGGTACCTCGGACTGCTCTGGCAGCAGAAGAGAATCAAGACTGACCACAGACCCTGCTGAGCAGAAAAACCATCTTCCCCTGAGCACCAACCAACAGGCCACGGGGGCCACCCACCGCCCAGCAGCCTGAGGAGGGAGGGGAGGCTGCAAATGAGTTTTGGGCAGGACATCCCGGGGACCAGAAGGGGCACTGGAAGGGGGTGCGCACTCACTCACGGCTGCGGGCGTCCCCTGAACCACTTTCCCAGGCTCTCCCCTTCCTGCTTGCCCTCCATCTATTTAGATTGAGCATTTGCCAGTCACCTCCAGCCGGCCAGATGCTGCTTCTCAAACGCTGCATGTTTCTGGTTATTCCCATGTTTCTGTTTATTCCTGGGAGGAGCTCCTCCCGGGAATAGGAGGAGCCTGGGATTTGCTGTGGAATCCACATTTCCCCTGGGGTCCCCGAAGCTGAGCTGTCTGAGCCCCGCAGTCAATGAAGCTTGTTTTGAAACACTTCGTGGCATCAGCCAAGAGTTCATTCACCTCCCTGCTTCTGCTTTTCCAGTCATTGATTTTGGTGGTGGGGCGCTGGTTCTCATCCCCATCTGCCTCTGCAAGGACATTGGCCCCAGAAGGTGGTTTCAGGCTCACTCCCTCAGGCCATACTTGCAGAAAATGATGGTTTTCTTAGCAGCACAATCTTATAAGAAACCAGCCTGTCAGCTGCGCCCCCAACACAGGTGTGGCAGCCTGCCTGATGAAGCTCAGCTCCAGCCAAGACCACCTCTGAGGCCGCCACTGAGAACGCAGAGCCCCCAGGCAACAGTTGTTGGTCCCAGCTCCTGAGAGGTCACTGTTAAAAGACGCCCCTGACAGCAGCTGCTGGCCGGGCACTTGGCCTTGCAGGTGGCCAACCCAGGTTCCACAAGGCAGAGTCCCGAGAATCCTGCCAGGAGTGGTCTCTGAACACAGAGCCTCCAGGTGTGCCCGCCCCCCTTCAAACGGTGCATATTTCAAGAGCGTACTGCCCTTTGCACCCTGGTGGGGGTGGAGGGGGCTCGAAATAATTTCATCTAAGGTGGGACAGGCAGCGGTTGGAGCAGCAGAGGCCTTTAACCTCCCGCCCAGTGACACTGGACACTGAACGAGCACTCAGAAGGTGGCCATAACTTTGAAGGCGTGCTGGACGTTGCAAAGAAGCCACTGAGCAGACCAGCACTATCAGCTGAGTCAGGTTCAGCTGCGAAACTTCAAGGCCTTTGGCTTGAACAGGAAGAAGCAGCATGTAGGTCAGGCGGGCTGGGAGGCAGTGCTCTGGGAAGTGAAGACGAGTGTCTCCCCCACCTGTCTGTGGTTATCAGACAGACGGTGGAGCTCTTGTCTTGCCTAAGTGAGACCTTGGACTGGGTCCCCAAGCACCAGCCCCCCAGCCCACCCAAAAGGTGCACAAACTGTTTATGTAGAAAGAGAGCTGAGAGGGTCCAGGTTTTGATCTGCATTGACCACAGTCCCTTCCACTGCCGGCTACTCCCCATCTCTGGTAGGTGTTTCCAGGCTGATCATCCACTAGTAAGAGATAAAGCCAAGGCTGGCACCATTCTACAGTGAGGAGGGCGCCTGCCTTCCATGCATCTGACCCAGATTTGACCCCCAACACCCCATGTAATCCCCTGAGACTGCCTGGAATGATCCCTGAGTGGTCCCTGATCAGAGCCAGGATAAGCCCTGAATATCGCAAGGCAGCCTAAACACCAAAAAGGCAGGGGGGGAGAAAAGGCCAAACCGCCCTGTCACCCATAGCCGGGAGCAGCCTGTGCCCCCACATGTACGAATCAAGGTGCGCCTGTGTAGGGACCAGGCTGGGCTCCCCACCCCTGTCCCTCAGTCCCAACACGTCTGTAGGGCACAGTCCGTCCGAGTCCAAGCTGTGTGGGCGACCCCCTCACAGGGAAACTGGCGCTGACGTCCATGCAAGTAGGGGTTTCTGCACTGTGCATCCAGAGACGGGCAGTCAGGGTGTGGGGGTGTAGGGAGGACCCAGCCACGGCTGGAACCAGGGCCTCAGGGGCACAAGAAGGATCTATTTCTGGCGAAAGGAGGCATTTGGCCTGAGATTTTTCTCTTGTCCATCCATCCCTTCCCTTTCCTTCCTGAGATTTTGCTGCCCTTCTTTGTTTTTGGGTTATGGACCACACCATGTAGTGCTCAGGGATTGCTGGCTCTGCACTCAGGAATCACTACTTCCAGTGCTCAGGGGGCCATATGAGATGCGGGGATTACACCTGGATTGCTGCATACAAGGCAAGTGTCCTCCCCACTGTGCTACCTCCCGGCCCCTCCTTGACCCTCTTTCTTGCCTCTTCCATCCAGTACAGGTCTCATTCTCTTTTTCTTTGGGGCTTTGGGGCACACAGAGTTATTCCCAGCTCTGTGCTCAGGAGTGACTCCTTGGCTGTAGCTGGGAGATCTGGGGGACCCTAGGCAGTGCCAGGGATCAAGCCAGGATGGCTGCATGCTAGGCAAGTGCCTGAACCCCAGGGACATCTCTCTCTGACTAATAACTGAAACTCAAAATTACTCCATCAAGTGACAAACGGACAGAAATAGATGACGTCCTTCGGGGTGCGGGGTACAGTGACTCTGTACTTCAGCCCCACAGAAACCATATTACCTAATTACAATGCTGAAAGACAAGATGAGACTTCTCAGCATGCCATGTGTCAGGGCAGCCTGCAGGCTGATTCCTCTCAGTGCTGTTGCCTGGAGCAGGGGCCGGGACACGGGCCTGAAGGTCTCCTTTCCCCTCCAAATGGAGGAAAACAGCAACTTGACACCCATCCCCTAATACCACTGACTCTGTGCCCAGACATTCCTTTCGATGAACAGCCTCACACACCTCCCTTACCAGCATTCTGCCTCCAGGAAGCAACTCCAAGCTTTGTTTGGTGTGTATACACATACAGAAACGCTGGTAGAGGAGCCAGACAGTATGGGGGAAGGTGCTTGTCTTGCACGCAGATGACGCAGGTTCAATCCCCAGGCATTCCACATGCTCCCCCAATCCTACCAGGAGTGATTCCTAAGCACAGAGCCGGAGTTAGCCACAAGCATCACTGGGCATGGCAAAAACAAAAACAAACAAAAATACCTTTGAGGCTGGAGAGATAGTGCAGCCAATAGGGCACTGCTTTGCATGCACCTGACCTGGTTTGATCCACAGGACCCCACAGTTAGTTCCCTTGCCTGTCAGGAGTGATCCCTGAGTGCAGAGCCAGGAGTAAACCCTGAGCACCACCAGGTGTGGCCCAAGAAGCAAAAACAAACAAACAAACAAATCTAGTTTGATACAGCACTTTTCTGCAACACACTCACCAAAATGGCAGAAACAGTCACCAAAATGAAGCCTGAGGAATTCCCACACCGACCTGGTGCCAGGGGCAGGTGCATGACCTGCTGTGGCTCTGGGAGAAGCACAGAGCTCCACAGAGAGGACCCTTGCAGTCACAGTCCCACGGACACACACGAGGCCAGTCCTAGGACAGGATGCTACTACCAACAGCGAGAAAGCCCGTCAACAGCGAGTGGATGATCAGCTCCTGAGGAATGGCCACAACATGAAAGGCACAGTGAGGTGCTGGCAGCACCTACTTGACAATGAAGAAGAAACAAATCATTGCTATAAAATCTTTCTCACGCAGCAGATCTCTGCGTCAGGCAGAGAGGAGCCTCTGGCTCCAGCTGTGAAGCTGCAGAACGCACAGGAAGGCACCTCACCAGAGCCACAACACCTCAAGAAAGAACAGCGGGAAAAGCATCAACGCCTAGGCGTGATTCTCTACACTGAGGATTTCTGTACTTTTCCACTGAAAATAGGGACTTGGCTATACCTCTAACTATGTCAGCCTTGGACAATTTTCTTCATCTAAGTTTCTCTTTCTACATCTTAAAATGGAGCTTAAGGGGCTGGAGCCATAGTACAGCAGGTAGGGCACTTGCTTTGGACAGAGCCAACCCAGGGTTCGAACCCCACATGGTCCCCAGAACCCACCGGGAGTGAATCCTAAGGGGCAGGTTTCTGAGCAGCACTGGCCCCAAACCTAAAATTATGTGTGTGTATATACATTTTTTTTTCAAATAAATACTAATAAATAAATAGGGCTTACACCCTGAGCAGTACCAACTTCCCGGGCGTGTGAAGCGAGTGGAATCAGGTCAAGCGCTGGACTCAGCGCCCAGCAGGCCAGGGAAGGAGGCAGCAGCAGGGAGACACCCCACGCTCCACAGGTGAGGCACCAGGTGAGCGGCCGAGCACTAGACTCTCAGACAGTGACAGCATCTCTCCAGACCCTGGTCTGATCTACTGTCCCGAGCCGCAGCTCAGTCTGGGGCCTGGGCGCTGGGAGCCCTTACCCACTTACATTTCCCTCCAGAAGAGGGAAAGCGCCAGTCCTGTGCTTCGGAGTCCCTGAAAAGGGGAGTCAACCCCAGACAGCTGCAGACCAGCAGTGACTGGGGCGGGAAGAGTGTCTCCATCCTCACAGACAGTCCAGTGCAGAAGGAGGCGTCCCCAGGAGTGGAGAGGGAGATTTCCCTCCCGAGGACAGGGGATGAGACACTCTCTGGGACCAGTATTTAAGCCAAATTTACTGCATTTAATGCATTTCAGAGTAACAGCTACCACCATTTTCAAAGCATATGCCGCTGTGTAAACTGATGACATATTTGTTAGTCTTCAAGCCAGACCTCAGGGTCAAAAGATGAGTTTAAAGGAATACTACAAACAGATAAAATAGTCTCCACTTATAAGATAACCTGTAAGCCAAGAAGTAACTCACACCACAGGAACTCTTGCTTCAACTAATTTTTTTGCTTTTTGTTTTGTTTTGTTTTGTTTTGGTTTTGGGTCACACCTGGTGATGCACAGGGGTTACTCCTGCTCTGCACTCAGGAATTACTCCTGGCGGTGCTCAGGGGACCATATGGGATGCTGGGAATCAAACCCGGGTCAGCCTCGTGCAAGACAAACACCCTACCCGCTGTGCTATCACTCCAGCCCCAGTTGCTTCAACTAATTTTTAAATTGTTTTCAAGTTAGAAAAGCCATATTGGATTTGACCCTAGCCTTAAAACAGACACACCACACACACACACCCCAACCACTCACTCATTACCTTCGTAATATCTCTATGACAGTTTATTTAAACAATAAAGTTGAATCATAAGGAATTATAAAATATTAATAAATAGATGGGGTTTATTTTGTTTCTTTGTTTTCTTTGGGGGTTTGTTTGTTTGTTTTGTGGAGGGAGGGATGATGCTCAGGGATCAGTCCTGGATCCCTGCACTCAGGAACCATTCTCATTGGGGCGCAGGGGACCATATGGGATGTCAGGGACTGAACCCAGGTTGGCTGTGTGCAAGGCAAGCACCCTGCCCACTCTCAGGTGGGCTGCAATAGATACTCAGTGTCCTGAAGAGGTGGTGCGGGGTTAGGTCCTGCCTCTGCATGTAACCTGCCCCAGTTAGATTCCCAGGAGCACACACAACCCCTGCCCCAAGCACTGTCAGGAACAAACCCTGAGCACAGAGTCAGAAATAAAACCTAAGCACCACCAGATATGGCCCAAAAAACAAAAAATGAGTGAATAAATAAAAATGTAATTTTAAAAAATAAGTGTTACGTGCTTAAACAGTGCCAAGTACTACTGAGTGCCCTGGAGTGTTTCCTTCCACAAACCCAGCACCCTCCTTCCCTTTCCCTACCCTCTCCAAGGAAAGGACCTTCTTAATACCCATAAGCTTTGGATTTGCTCTATGGAAGAGAATTCTGCCTAATAACAATTCATCTTTATTGTATTTTCTGGCACAAATGCAGAATTTACCTTTAAATTACAAAATATTCTTATACAGTTTTCAGAGAGATTATCTAAAAACCAGAAGGATTTGGACTAAGACTGCATTAATTAAAAAAATATTCTTAAAAAGATTATATATGAACCAGAGATAGTACAGTGAGTAGGGTGTTTGCTTTGCACACAGCCAGACCAAGTTTGATCCCTGGAAACCCATATAGTCCCACAGTCCTGCCGGGAATAATCCCTGAGCACAGAGTCAGGAAAAAGACCTGAACATCAGCAGGTGTGGCCCTCAAACAAAACAAAACCAAGACTTTATCAAGTTTCCATTCAGTTTTATCCACATCCACACAGGCCAACCTCCTCCCTCCGTCTCCCCCGTACTACCCTCCCCCAGAGCGCTCGCCGAATCCACAGGAGGAGTCCACTCTGGGCACAGTAAAATCAGCCAAGAGACTCAAGTTCTTAAGATCCTAAACTGAGCCCAAAAGAGACGTAAAGTAATAATCTTCTTTCAAATATTTCTAAGGACTTACTTTAAAAAATAAAAACTGAAAAAGTACATTTGCTTTTAGTGTTTCAAAAACATGCTGGAAACTTTCCACAGCACGTTTGAGCAGTGAATGGATGGTGTTCAAACACGGACTCTCCTCAACCCATTAAAAGTTTACATTTTCCTCCAATTGTGAGTGCAGAAAGCTTTTCATTCTGTTCCAAAGGAAATGATCTTACTGGTGCTCGCTGATTTCACCGCAGCCTGAATAAAGCAAGTATCCGGTGGCCACCACAGAGCGGATAAATGCTAAAACCCAAGGGGAGAAAAGCAGCAACGCAAGGATATGTTAGCGCCTACCTCATCTGATTCACAGAACCCTTGAGCACCAGAACTGTGACCCCAACACCCTCTCCAACAAACGGGCTTTTCATACCCATAAGGCTTTGGATTTGCTCTGTGGAAGATAATTCTGCTTGGAAATAACACTACCCATGTTTTTCTCTTCACCAGTAGACACAGGCACACCTTTCTGCCAACACTGGTTAATCAGATCAAATGTCTGATTATTTGTCACATTACTATTCATTATCCATGGTCTTCTCTTATTATCAGAGTGTGGCACAAAATACAAACAAACAGAAACTATTATCTCAATAGGTTGAAAGTGAAACTCCGGAGGAGCTGGAGAGATAGTATCGGGGTTCAATCCCTGGCACAGCAGAGTGTCCCCCAAACCCCAACATGAGTGGTCACTGAGCACAGAGACAGGAGTCAGTGCTGAGCCCTGCTGAGTGTGGTCAAAAACAAACAAAGGTTTGCTATATTATTTCAAAAATCAGAATAATGATCATCTGCACTAAACAGGCTTCTGGACATCTAGGGACTCTCCCCCGCTAGCATTTATACACACAGCTCACAAGGAATAATGAGGGCTGCCTTTGCTTTGCCCTCTCCTGAAAACACCTGGTTCCGCTTGATTTTCTGATACTTGCCACCATGGGCTTCAGAGTGATGTGGCTGGTGACTCGGCAGCTGCTCCCGGAGGGATTCTGAACAGTGAATTCGATTCTGGGAGCTCAAGAAAAGGAGGCAGAAATGACACCATTGACAAAATGAGTTTCCAGTCGTGCCTACTTTCTTGCTGGCTAGAGCTCTGGATTATTGGGCTTTGATATTTCATAAAGTTGTTGCTGGTCTTGATCTAAACATGAATTAGTTCATCCGTCATATCCTCTTCAATACACAAAAGCCAGTGCCAGATCCCAAAAACGGAACATAAAATGAGGCCCCCATAACCATGCCACTGGACTCTGCGCCAGGCTGTTTTCACTGGGGCACCCTAAAGGTGACAGCCCTCCCCGCCCCAAAGGATCCAGTCCCGGCAGCCAAAACCTCCAAAACCCAACTGCCGCCACACTCCAGGCCGCTTTCCACATGTTCGGGCTGGGCCTCACGCATGAGTGAACATATTCCTGGACCGCGCAGCTGTAAAGCAGCTGCTTTGCATATGATCATAGAAAGAAATAAATATATATGCCTCTCAGAGAGCCCGGCAAGCTACCGAGGGTATCCTGCTCACAGAGCAGAGCCTGGCAAGCTCCCTGTGGCGTATTCAATATGCCAAAAACAGTAACAATAACAGGTCTCATTCCCCTGACCCTGAAAGAGCCTCCAATCATTGGGAAAGACGAGTAAAGAGAGGCTGCTAAAATCTCAGGGCTGGGACAAATGGAGACATTACTGGTGCCTGCTGAGTAAATCGATAAACGGGATGACAGTGATGACAGTGACGATAAGGTCTGTCTGGAGTGTCCTTCTTTCCATGACCTGTGTGATGGCCACACTTCTACTGGTTCTTACGCCTCAGAAACATATGTTCTGTGTGTATGCATGTATGTATGTGTGTCTTTGGTGGGGAACGGGAGGAAGAGGGTGGGGACCACACCTGGTGGTGCTCAGGGCTTATTCTGACTGTGCTCAGGGATCACTCACGGCCGGACACAGATATATGTGGTGAGAGGGATCCAGCCCCAGTCAGGATGAAAGGCAAGTGCCCGCCTATCCTGTTCTATCTGAGGCCAACACAGGCCTGGCTTCCTCTCCAGGAAGAAAGCCTGCAGAGACAAAGAAAACATTATTCTGCTTGATTATAAAAAACATAGTGGTTTTATGAAAGATAAAAAGTCAATAGTAGCTAAAAGTGAAAAGGAAAATTCCCCTCACAAATATACCACCAATCGGGGTCAAAGCGAGAGTATAGTATATAAGGTGCTTGCCTTGCACCTTCTATGGTCCCCTGAGTACTGCCAAGAGTGATTCCTGCGCCCAGAGCTAGGAGTAGACCCTGAGCATTGTCGGTATGCTCCAACCCCCCAATGCCTCATCAAAAAAAAAAAAAAAACAAAATACCATCAATCACATACCTCAGAAAAAAAACTTTTATCTTCCAGAAATATGTAATCTAGAATGACTACTTAAAAACAGAACTGGGATTTCAGAAATTCATTTAGCTTTGTACCTTGTTTCAGAAAAAAAGAAACTGAATGATTTCTGAGTGTCTTTTCATCAGTACTCCTATATTTGCCTGACTGTTAGGGGCTTCTGCAGCCCCTGTGGAAGACCAGGACTCCTGCATTCGATGTTCCGAACAGCAGTGACGGCTCTGTGTGACTGCCACGTCCTGGGCAGGGGTGTGCACAGGACAAACTCCCAAGCACGAAAAGCTGCCTTAGAGTTGGCACACTAAGGATTCTGGAAGATGCTGCAGTAGCCACTGCCCCCTGCCCAGCCCTTGCTCTGGTTTGTTCCCCTCCCCGCCAGGGTCTGTGCTCCACTCCCTGGAGCCAGGGCCACGGGTCTCCAGCACTGGAACCAACTGCTCCCTCATACAAGGCATTGGTTGAGGCGCCGGGATCTGGCCCAGTTCTGCCCCAAAGCAAAAAGGTTCTTTGGGGACTCTGGACAAATGTTTTCTCTGCTCCCCTCCTTTCCTGTTTAAAGGACAACAATGCATGCGGGCAGAGCCAGTACAGTTCCACTAGGGTATCAGGGTTTGAAGACAAATGGCCCCACATGCAAGAAAGCTTGCGGGTGCTGGAGTGACAGTACAGTCAGGAGGGCGTCTGCCATGCACGCGGCCCACCCAGGTTGGATCCCCAGCATCCCATATGGTCGCCCAAGCACAGGCAGGAGTGATTCCTGAGTGCAGAGCTAGGAGTAACCCCTGAGCATCGCAGGGTGTGACAGGAAGGAAGGAAGGAAGGAAGGAAGGAAGGAAGGAAGGAAGGAAGGAAGGAAGGAAGGAAGGAAGGAAGGAAGGAAGGAAGGAAGGAAGGAAGGAAGGAAGGAAGGAAGGAAGGAGGGAGAGAGGGAGGGAGGGAGGGAGGGAGGGAGGAAGGAAGGAAGGAAGGAAGGAAGGAAGGAAGGAAGGAAGGAAGGAAGGAAGGAAGGAAGGAAGGAAGGAAGGAAGGAAGGAAGGAAGGAAGGGAGGTTGTAGTTGGGTATCCCAGTGAGGAACCCCAAGCTGCCCCAACTTTGGGCTCTCTGTTGACACATGACCAAGCTCACATTCCTATTTTAAGCCACCTGCCACTGGGTTCTGCTAGATTCAGGAAAAACTATTCCCCTGCCAAGCTGTATTTCAAAGGGCAGCTCTGGCTGTAGCTCACACTTGGCATGCTGGGAGCAAGCCCAAGTACTATAGGACACGGCCTAGAACGCTGGGTTTCCATCCCACTAGTTCTCGGAGCCTGTCTATGCAAGGCCAGAAACTTTTCTCCCTCAAATAGTCCACTGAAGAGGAAGTTTTAACAGCCCCAGTAAAGGGCTCCGGCACCAAGGTGACTCCTCTTAGGGCCCCCAAATGGATCCACAGGAATGTGGGACCACCCTCTAAGAAGGGACAGGCGCCAACACCAAAGCACCAGCAGCCATCTGGCCTAGGGTCCAGCGTGGACACCCCAGCTCACACCTGCACCCTGGAGCCCATGGGGTGGGCTGGCCTGCTCTGCTGGGGCAGGGCAGGCGACCTCTGAGACAGTGTCGGGGCACACAACAGTCCCTCAGATCGTCACCACCTAACAAAGAGGGGGTCCAGGCTGACTCCCAGGGACCTCCTGGCTCCTTCACCAGCAGGCCACCAGCCGGCCATGCCCACTGACCCCGCCCACTGCTCCTGCACCACACACACAGGGCATCCAGACAGCCTCTCCGAGGCCCAGCTGGGCCCAGCCAGTGTCTGTGTCACCATCTTCCTGGCCTCTGCAGGCTGCACATTGCCTATGGAGGAACAGCGTTCGCAGCATCCCTCCCACAGTGCTCTGCTCACCCTGCACCCCATGGCCCTGCAGGACCTCACGCTGGCATGGCTGGAGTGGACCTGCCCACCCCACCCCACCCTGCTGAGGTGGGCCCCGTGGTCTGTAGTGTGGTCAATATGGGCAGAGTGGGAGTGGGCTGGTCAGGGGCCAAAAGCCTCAAAGGCACCAACCCAGACCCAGTATGTGCCGCCCCTGCTTCCGCAACGGGCACTGTTGGGCTCCTGAAGTGAGCACTCTCAGCCAGGATGCTCAGATTTCTCTTCCCATCAACATCACCTCAGAGCATTTTTTTTTTTTTGCTTTTTGGGTCACACCCAGAGATGCTCAGGGGTTACTCCTGGCTCTGCACTCAGGAATCACTCCTCGCGGTGCTCAGGGGACCATAGGGAATACTAGGAATCGAACCTGGGTCGGCCGGATGGAAGGCAAATGCCCAACCCGCTGTGCTCTCGCTCCAGCCCTAGAGCATTTTTTTTTAAGCACCATGATTTACAAAATTATTCATAGCTGAATTTCAGGCATACAATAGTGCAGCACCAATCCCGTCACCAGTGTCAACCTCCCTCCACCAGTGTCCCCAGGTTCCCTCCTGTACCCCACCCCTAACCCTCCAGCCTGCCCTCTTGACAGGCCCCTTTCTAAGTTCTATTGCTAAAGTTTGGGCCTCTTGACTTCAGTGCTGTTGGTTTGGGTGTTTGACTCTGTCATTCCTTAACACCATCTTCCTACCTGACTCCCCTGACCTGGCCCCCATTGCTCCTCATCCGTCTCCCCTCCCCCTCTCCTCCACTCTTTCTTTCTTTCTCTTCGCTAGACTCTGGGGCCAAGGCTGAACTGGGCATCTCTCCCTCCCCCCCCGCCAAAAAAAAAACACATTGCATTCCCTACAGAGCTTTAAAAGTCCTAACATCTTGGCCAATAAGAGAGCACATCGGTAAGGCACTTGCCTTGCATGCAGCCAACCCTGACTCAGTCCCCAGCACTGCACATGGTCCCCCAAAACCCCTGAAACCTCTCTGAGCACAGAGCCTGCCCTGAGCCCTGAAACTAGGTGAGGCCCCCAAACTAGAACAAACTAAAAGTTCCTAATGTCTATCATTGCTAATGAGACATCTTGGCAATGACATCAAACCCAGCTTCTGCATCTGGGGTCTGCTCCACTGCTACAAGAAACTGGGTCCCAGACAGGCCTGAGCAGAGAACTGGGTCAGGCAGGAATTTTCAGTCTAAGCTGGCTCTACCCCTGCGACATAAACTCCACGCACGGATGAGCAAAAGAGAAACGTAACAGGAATGTTAGGCACTGAGACATGAGCTCCTCTCAATTTATTTTCTCCCTCAGAGAACTTAGATGGATTCAAGAAGCACAACTTCTCCATCTGCAGCCGTCATCAGGATTCAGTCTCATCCTCCATGCAGTATACAAATCTGCCAAGTGTGCGGACAATGCAAGCTGAGAAGCAAGACACAATCCTACGACTCTAAGACACAATTCTGTGATTCACAAAAGTGAAGTGTTACAGGCCAAAGAGACAATACCATGGGTAAGGAGCTGGCCTTGAAAGCAGCCAAACCAGGTCCAATCCCCAGCACCCATGTCCAAGCTCATCAGGAGTGAGCCCAGAGCAGTTGAGTATGTCACAAAACAAGATGAAGTGTCAGAATAAGAATCAGACACTCTCTCACTCTCACACCACACACATCACACACACACACCCTCACACACACAAATATACTCCACATACTCTTACACACGCATACACATAGTCACACACACCCTCACAACACACACTCAGACATACACCACACACACACATGCTCACACACAGACGCACACCATTACATCCCTCACCTCTCTCACACTCACACACTGGCGAGCACTTCTAAGCAGTTTACACTGGGTCTAAAGCCAGATGCTCAGGCCTGCCCCAGCAAGGAGGCCTGCAGCCCCCTGTAAAATCCCAGCCTGGGCCTTGCTTTGGCTCTATGCCAAACCCCTCCACCCACCTTGCAAAAATGCCCAGGAAAAGGCCATTCTAGGTGGACTGTGATTTCATAACACGGCTTTCCCCCGGCACACTTTATGCCCAAGCCTAGAGATACCCCCAAAGTACCAACCCCTATTTCCTTTTGGTGGGGCCTCCTGGCATATCCAGGGTTCGAGGGAGAACATGCTCAGGACTGGGGCCCACACCCTCCTACCAGTTACCCTGCAAGCTCAGCCCTCGCCCGAAGGCCCCAAAGCACCAAGTGGCTCAACTGTCTTCATCTTGCCTTGCTGAACCCTTCACCCTGTCCCCAAGATCAGCATTGGACACACACACACACACACACACACACACACACACACATAAACACGCGCGCACAGTGCTGAGAGGGAAGATGCTACCTCCTCACTGGTCCTACTGGGCTGTAGGCGGGAGGGGAGCAGTGATCAAGTAAAGACTGTATGGGTCAAAGGCAAGAGACAAATCCAGCAGGTCTCCAAGGAAGGATGTCATTAGTGCCACAGGGCAGGGGCCTCACTCAACTCCTCAGCTCCAAGTCACTGGAGGCAGGAGTGTAAACACTTCCCCAGAGAGCTTTAAAGCAGAGGGAGGTCTTTATTAAACAACTTAATTGAGGGCCACTTCTCCTTGTGGTAAGTTTTAAACCCAGGAATAAAGGGGGCCTGATGAGGGCTTTCCAGACACAGGTCTTTAAAACCTGCCACACTGTGTGTGTGGGGGGCGCCCCCAACAACCCCCAGTCCCTGGCTGCAACCCCCATCCCACCCCCAACTGCCCACCCCACAGCTAATGCCTCACAGGAAAAAATGCACCTCCAAAGACCAACTCCCTCGCACCTGGAAAGCCTGGCACTGAAACTTCATTCCAGCAGTCACTTCAACGGTCATTAGGATCACTGGAGGGGAAAGAAACGAGAAAGGGCCCAAACAAATGAAAATGGACGTTGTAAAGCTTGAGCAGGGGAGGGTGCAGGAGCCTCCAGCAGGGAAGGGCCAAGGCGGCTGCAGGCCCAACAACACCCATCAGAGACCATCAAGCAGCCTCCAGGCCTGAGCTCTGCAGAATGGTGGGAGGGGGGAGGTGAGGATGGAAAGAAGATGCCTGTTCCAGGGCTCAGGGCTCTCCTTGGGGGCGCCGCAGAAGTCCTGAATAGACACATACACTGAACGCTTCCGGCCTGTTCAAAGGCCAGCTGTGTGCTGTATGTTCTGTACCATGAACAAAACTGGGGGAGAGAGATTTGGCCACACCCAGCAGTGCTCAGGGCTCCCTCCTAACTGTGCTCAGGGATCACCCTTAGTGGTGCCAGGGATCGAACTGGGGTCAGCCACATGCAAGGCTTTATCCCACTGTACTATCTCTCAGGGCTCCTGTAAATTTTTTTTTTTTTTTTTTTTTTTTTTTTTGCTTTTTGGGTCACACCCGGCGATGCACAGGGGTTACTCCTGGCTCTTCACTCAGGAATTACCCCTGGCGGTGCTCAGGGGACCATATGGGATGCTGGGATTAGAACCGGGGTCGGCCGCGTGCAAGGCAAACGCCCTACCCGCTGTGCTATCGCTCCAGCCCCTGTAAATTTTTTTTTAAGATATCAAGAACTTCTGAGAAAAATTTATCCCACAAGATGTCCCACTGCACCTGAGTACTAGGGCTAGACATAGGAACAAAACATTTTATAGTAAATGATTTGTCCAGCAAGCTGCACGCGCTTTCCCCATGCGTCTCTGGCTCGCATATTCCCTAGTGTCAGGGATTGAGCCCGGCCCGCTGCGAGCCCGGGATGCACAGAGCCGCAGAGCTGACTTTACAAAGACCAGTCCCCTCCACTCACAACTATGCTCAGCAGGGAGGCGAGGGGCCAGCCTGCCCAGGGTCCCCCAAAGAATAGGCATTCATAAGGCCAATGGATCCAGAAGTCAGGTGACCCAGGGGCTGCCCACACCTGGGGACCTCTGAATGAGACTTTCTGCAAGTAACCCACACGCAGCCCAGACACACACAGCCCCCGCCCCCGCCCCAGTCTGGAGGCCCCATGCCAAGAGCACCTGTGGGCACTGTGCACTAGCACGAGGCTTGCTGAAGCACACCCTCACCTCAGAAACCACTCAGCGCTGAGCTACCACAGGCAGGACCGTCTGAGAGGTACAGCCTGAGAGAGAACTGACTGGCTTAGAGGGAAGAGCCGAGCTCACAGCCTCTTCCCAGCCTCCCTCTGGCCAGGCTGAGGTGAGGCTGGGCTGTTTATATGTAAATATCAGTTGTCATTTACATGTCAATAGGGGCGATCCAGTTGCATCTGGATGAAGGTGCCTGCAGTGTCTTCACCTTCTCCATTTGCGACCACTCTGCACCCGAGAAATTTTCACAAGACAAATCAAACACCTACTAATTGTAAACCATACACTTATTTTTCTTTTTTTGAGGGGCTATTTGGTTTTTGTTTGGGGGTCACACCCAGCTGTGCTCAGGGGTTACTCCTAGCTCTGCACTCAAGTATCATTCCTGGTGGGGTTTGGGGACCATATTTGATACCTGGGATTGGACCCCAGTTGGCCACATACAAGGCAAGCACCCTTTCTACTGTACTATTATTCAGGCCCACATAAATTTTTTAATAAATACATTTTCATAACTGCCACGTTCAGTAAGGCCATCCGATAAGGTCCACAGCCCATCTTAGAAACCAGATCCTAAGCAGGCCACACCACACTGCAACCTGGTTCCATCCCTGACACCCCATTGTCCCATGAGCTACCACAAGCCCTACCAGGAATAGTACCTGAGCACAAAGCCAGGAGTAAGTTCTGAGCACTGCTAAGTGTGGTTCCTTTACCCCCCCCACCCCACACACACACAACCACTCTATAGGCAAGCCTGTCCTGTGGCTCATAATTGCTCCAGGCAAAAACAAAAAAAGGGCACTGAACAGCTGAGTGTAAGATGTATTTTTAAAATATGATTTTATCAAGGATGCCCTCCAGGACCAGAAACATAGTACTGCAGGCAAAGCGCTTGCCTTGCACACAACTGGCCCGGGTTCAGTCCAGCTACATTTGGAAAAAAGGTGCCTGAAATTCACAAGTGAAATAAACTTTAGGTTTGTTCAATAATACCCCTAACCCCAGCTCCTGCAAATATTCTTTCTCTAATCTCTCCCTCCATTCATTCTTTCTCTTATCTCTCCTCCATTCTTTCTCTACCAGTCCCTCTTCTTTTCCTCAAGTTTTCACTGGAATCAGCCCTTTCAGGAAACTTTACAGGTTTTTGATATTTGATCAAGGCCTCCAGGAGAAGCTAATCAGCTCTTCAGTTATCGTTGCATTCATCTGAATAAACCACTGTTTATGAAAAAGAGATTGTGGTGGGGGGATCACCTAGGCAAAAAAATGGTAGAGAATTGGGCCAGAGACAGTCAGTATATATAGCAAGAAAGGCTCTTGCACACGGCCAACCTGGGTTTAATACCCAGTACCACACAGGGTGCCCTGAGCCCACCCAAACTGATCCCTGAGCACAGTGCCAGGAGTAAGCCCTGATAATAGCTGAACGTGAACCAAAAAAACAAAACATATCCCAGCAGCTGGGGCAACGACAGAGCAGGTAGAGCATTTGTTTGCATGTGGTCAACCCAGGTTCAATTCCCATCATCCCATATGGTCCTGCAAACACCTTTAGGAGTGATTCCTGAGTACAGAGCCAGGAGTAACCCCTGAGCAATACTAGGTGTGACCCAAAAACAGACAAAACCATAAACAAAAAATATGGTGGCAAATCAATTCTTTTTTTAAAAAAATAATTCTACAGTTGAACTACATGCAGATTAATTTACAGAACAGCACGAAAACCTCTGCACAGCTTTGAAGAATGAACATTTCCTTTTCCTGTGTGATAAAGCCAGAAAGATTCAAGCTAAGTTAGAATCCCCAAAATCATCCTTAGCAGTCTGGTCAGGTGACATACCTAGAAAATGGGACTAACAACACTGATGTCCAAGGCCCCTGGGAGAAATTATGGCCACTGTCTTCTTCCTGTGGACCAGAGATTTGCAAGGGGAAAAAAACGGTTTGTTTCCAATACAGTAAAATACAAGGCTAGAAGGTCAAAGGCACTCAGAGGCAAAAATCCAGTGAATTGTTAAAGTCAACAACTAGAAAATGTTTTCAACTTTCTCAACTCTCTAGCAAAGATGTAAGTAGTGAAGTATCATTAACACAGTGGTTTTACAGACTACAGTCTGAACCATTATATACTCTACTTTGCAAAGAGAAATTTCCCTGATTGGGCAGCTAGGACAAAACTCAGCTTTCTATTAAAAAAAGAGGCCAGCGGTCAGAGAGCTAGCACAGTGTGGAGGGCACTTGCCATGCACATGCCAACCCAGATTTAAACCCCAGCACCCATCCAGTCTCCCAAGCTCAGTGATCTTTGAGTACAGAGACAGGAATAGGCCCTGAGCACTGCCCGGTATGAACTCTAAAGCCAAACAAATAATAGCTAAACAGAGCCACCAGCCAACCTGGCAGAAATATTCCTGTCACCAAGGCCTGGGGCCCATCCCCAGCATTCCAACCCCATAAACACACTCCATCAGGTCCTGGACCAGTACTTCCTGCAGCGGATGCTGCTCAGTTTAAAATCCTGGGCTTGGGCAAACAAAGAAACAGCACAGCAGGAAGGGCGCTAACCTTACATGTAGCTGACTGGGTTGGCACTGCATAGGGTCCCCTAAGCCTCTGCCGAAGTGATCCCTGAGCACAGAGGCAGGAGAGCCCTGAGCACTACAGGGTGTGGCCCCAAAACCAAAATAAATAAAATTCTAAGCTAGAGGCCCTGGCAGTAATAAACATGAATTTACTAACCCTGCTTTAAACTCACCTTTACTAATTATAGCTCCATATAGCCTTGGAACTCTACTACCTATAATTTTAAGTGCTGGAGGTAATTACGAGGCAGTCAAGGTTTTTATAGTGTCACAGCTATGGCACAAATAGGAACTGAACATATACAGCTTCATTTGCTCCAGAATGTTCAACATTTTGTTTTAAATCTCTTAGCCAACAACCAATTATGTACAGAAATTCAGAAGCATGTGGAATTTGAAAAGGTGTGGAAGTAACATCTCCCTAAGCTATATGGAAATGCCATTAGGCCATCTTTCAACCTGGGAGTGCCATCTGGTGCAGCGTCCATGGAAAGCAGTGTGGAGATGTCTTCAAAAAGTAATCTAAGGGCTCCCATGTGACCCAGCAATACTGCTTCTTGGCATCTACCCCCAAAGCATAAAAATATTCATTTGAAAGGATATATGCACACCTATGTTCACTGAAATACTTAGTATAATAGTCAAGATATGAAAAGAATCCAAATAGCCAACTATGGATGACTGGACCAAGGAGTTTGGTATATACTGGTGCTGGGTATATACTGCACACTGGTAGAGCATGGCTGTTGGAACACTGTATGGCTGAAACCTAATCGTGAAGAGCTTTGTAAGGGTCTATCACGCAGTGATTCAATTTCAAAAGTCTATTTAAGAAAAGAAGTAGTTTGGTGTATAGATGCAATAGAATACTATGCAGCTATGAGAAAGGACAACATCATGCACTTTGCTGCTACATGTATGGAACTAAAGTTGAGTAAAGTCAGTGAGAAATCAAGGATTAGACTTTTATCTAACAGCTATCTTATGCATGGATTCAGAGACACATAATAAATGACTAAAGGCAAGAGAATTTGAGTTAGTCCACAAAACTGAGTTGGGGATAGGATGGAGGGGAGACATTGACACTGAAGGGAAGGAAGTGAGTACTCTGGTGGTGGGTGAGGTATTGCAATGATGTATGCAGTATTGAAAACTACTCTGATAGTTGGGAATGATCACTCTGGACAAGAACTGAGTGCTGAAAGTAGGTATAAGGATATTATAATAACCTTTCAATACCTGTATTACAAATCATAATGCCCAGAAGGAAAGAGAGAGAAAGGGAAGGAGAGAGAAGAAAAGTGCCTGCCATAGAGGAAGGTTGAGCATGGGATGTGGGGGCAGGGAAACTGGGGACATCAGTGGTGTGACATGTACGCTGAGGAATGGACAGGTATTGGAAAATGTATTACTGAAACCCAATGAACAACTTTGTAACTGTATCTCACGATGATTCAATAATAAAATAAAATACCAGTATTTTAAATTACGGAACCTCAATAAATGTAAATTACAGAACCTCAATAAAACTTAAGTCTTTCTAAAACCTAAACCTTATCATCTCCAAAAAGCTGCAGAAAGTTTATAAAATCTCCCCTTAGAATGGTAAACCCTCAGCAATTTTCATCTTATCTCACACATTCGCCTCGCAAAGGAGACTGATGTCAGAACAAGAATGCATGATGTGCAGGGACATTTCACACTGAACTGTAACATTAAGTAAGTCTCAAGTGTGTGTCCTTGGAAACAACATCTGCTTTTCCTCCATGAAAAACTAGCTTCCCTATCCCCTGCTGCTCCGCTGTGCGTGAGGCGGCAAGCAGAGGTCTGTGGAGACACAGCTCTGTGATCACTCCCACAGACCTCAGGCGCTCACGCCTCCACGTGGCCACTGATTCCATGTGCTGAGTCTCCAGTGAAACCTGTGTCTCTCTGGGCCTCAGTTTTCTCATCTACAGAATGAAGCCAGCCGCCTGCTTGTCAGAAGCAGAGGACAGGTGTAGGGCATGCTACTGGCCCTTGGAAGGTCACCAAACAACTGCTAACTGTTCTTCCTACTGTGGGGTGACTACCCTACGGATCAGCTCCCTGGAACCACCTCCTACAGGGAGAAACAGTGTTTGGTCCACTAGGCAGACTCCAGCAACATGAAGACAAAGAAGAAAAGTCTCGCCACTGGTACTCTGACCCTAGACCCAGACCCAAGCAATTGGCCAGTAAGTCTAGCCTGCGACAGTTGGAAGGAGGCTGCCTGCGCTCCTCCAGCCTCAAGAAAGGAAGCAACAAGCACTTAGACTTTTCTTTTGTCTGCAGTGCCAGGGTTTGGTGGTGCCAGGTATGAAACCCAGGGCCATACATATGCAAAGCCACTGCAGGGCCTCCCTCCCAGCCCGAGGGAGGAAACATCAAAAACAGAGCATACATTTAAGGAGATGTATTCTATCCCGCATGGCAGAGCCTGGCAAGCTCCCCATGGCGTATTCAATATGCCAAAAACAGTAACAAGTCTCACAATGGAGACATTACTGGTGCCGCTCAAGCAAATCGATGAACAACCAGATGACAGTGCGACAGTGCTACTCTATCGCAGTGATGGTGGTTTCAGAACCAAGGGCAATGCATGACGAGGGGGTTAGGTG
Source organism: Sorex araneus (assembly GCF_027595985.1). NCBI lineage: Eukaryota > Metazoa > Chordata > Mammalia > Eulipotyphla > Soricidae > Sorex > Sorex araneus. The sequence continues at coordinate 546,547 of NC_073311.1, read as the reverse complement.
GGTTAGAACTGGAGTGTTTGCTTAGAAACTCAACAGGGTTCCCTGCAGTGAAAGTCCCTCTGCCCAGCAGCTGTTCCTCTCAAATCCCTGGCTTCTCCATCTCAGCATTCTCCATATTATAACTTGGTTCTTGATAACTGTAACACCATGAGATTAAATAAAGGAGCCTGGTCACTTAGGGAAAATTACCCAATTTTCCCTTGAACTTTGTTTTGCTCTTCTAATGCCAACTTCTCAGCCATTTCATCAACCTTTAGCACCACGATCAGAGGGGGAGAGAGGGAAAGCACAGAATCAGCTGTGGGGTTTGTGGGCTCGCTTGCTCGCTCTGTGGGTCCAGGGATTGAACCCGGGGCTTCAGCATGCAAACCAGGAGCCACATTTCTGCTCTCAGCTGTATTTTGAGAAAAAAAGTCCAGGGAACCTCAGGGAAAAGTGATGAAAACCTTTATATTTTTTTGTTCCCTTGGCCGTGGGCCCAAGCGTGTCCCTGCTTAAAGCATGTCCCCACTTTAAGGAGAAAGAAACCAAAGTGCACTCGTATAAAGTCTATACACTACACTCCTTCCCTCAACAAGGCGGCCCCGCACAGCTTCTCACTGTTCCTCATTCTCTTAACCCCTTCCATTGCTAGACTGTTAGAGCTGCTACCCAAAATGAGGAAGGTTTCAATACGTTTTTTTAATTAAATTTCAATACATTGACATTCATACACTTTTTCTTTAGCCAGAATGTATCTTTTTATTTGGCAGGAGTCAGAGATAATTTTGGGATCTCCCCCAGTGATGTGTGAGGGGCTCCTACAGTGCCAGGGCTGGAGCCAGGGACCCCACCCTGCTCCAGCTGCCTCACGGCCCCAGATATACTATTATAATCCCAGTGCTGAGTATTGGTATAACTTTTCAGCCAATGTAAGCCATTTTCCCTTGGTCAAATTTTCCTGTTGACAAGGGACTTGAGAACTCACCTCAGCTACGCCAGGTAAGGCTCTACTCCCTAATTCAGGTGTTATTTTATCAACTAGAAATATACCGTAGTACAAACATCAAAGTGCCTGCCTAGCTTGCAGCTGCTACAGCCACAACCCAGGTTCAAATCTGGTACCCTATAGGTTCCCCCAAGTACAGCTAACAGTGATCCCTGAGCTCAGAGTCAGAAGTAAGCCCTGAGCACAGAGCCTTTGGGTGTAGCCCCCAAACCAAATGTAGATAAATAGATAGAGTGTATCACATCCCCTGGGCTCAATCACTCACCAAGAATTCATTTACCCTAGGAATGCATACACATCAACACAGCCCTTTTATGATCTTGTTAGCTCTCTCAAAGGAAAGTTCCCTCATATGAATGCAAAAATTAATCGGTCCGGGACCACGGGTTTTCAAGAACTGGTGGGCTTCGATTCCGAAAGTATTTCTCCTTTGAATCTGAAATCCTTCTCAAACAAGACAAACCCAAGCTACCACCGGATTTTTTCCCGGAGAGGTCAGCCCAATAGCATAACCTTGACCCTTGCTTGAATTCTTCCCCTCCCACCTCCTTGGCAGTAAGTGGCCCGGCAGTATTTACTGTCAACACAGTCTCAGAGACAAAGGGAACTCCGGCACCCTCTGTGGCCTGGGGGGAGCCAGCACCCGGGCGAGGGGACGCACCGGGGGGAAGAGGCGGGGCCCAGCGGGAGGTGAGCGCCGCCCGGCACCGGCCGCGTCCAGCCCCGCAGCAGAGTTCCTCCACGTGGCCGCGCCTCGAGCCACCTGGCTTTTGGCAAACCCATTGTCCCGGCCGAGACCCGGGTCCCCAAGCCCGGGAGCTCCGGGGGCGAGCGCGGCCGGGGGTCCCGCGGCCCCGCGCGGAACTCGGGATGCGCGTCCCGCCCGGAGCGCCGGAGCCCGGCGGACCCGCGCGCGCCCCGGTGTCCGGGGGCCGCTTCCCCGGGCAGGACACGCCGGCGGGGGCAGGACACGGCCGGCGCGCGACGTGTCCGGGCGGGGGCCGAGCTCCGGCGCGACAGCCTGCGCAGGGGCCCGGGCGCCGCGGCACGCCCCCCGCCCCGGGAGCCCGGGCCCCGCGTCGCCACTCAGGTGCGCGCAGGGGCCGAGCCGCCTCCTCCCGCCCCGGCCGGTGGGCTTCCGCGGGGGTCCCCGCCAGACGCCCTCTCCTCCCAGCCCCGGGACGCGGGCGCCAGGGGAGGCCGAGCCCCCCGCCCCGCCGCGCCGCCGGCGGTACCTGGGCCCACCGGTCGCTACAGGTCACTCACCGCTGCCGTGCCGCCCGCGCCCGCCGCCGCCCGCAGAGCCCGGCCGAGTGCCCGGGGCCGCGCCGCCAAGGCGGGGTCACCCGCAGCCACGCCCCGGGCGGGGCGGAGTGAAGCCCCGCCCCCGTGCCGGGCCTTGGGCCCGCCCTCCGTCGCGGCTTGCACCCAGCGCCCGGGCCTCGCGCGCCTCTGCAAGCCTCAGTCCTCTCGCTGCCCTTTGCAAACCCCCCACCACCCCGGCCCTCGGCACTCCCCCGGGTTCCCGAACCCACAGTTTTTCTTACTCTCCCTCGAGGATAACACACACACACACTCACACTAGCACGTTCGACTTTTTTTCTCGCTCAATCAAATCGACAAATATTTACTGAGCACCTACTACGTACAGATGTCACTTTCTCTGAGACTCTATAAGGGACCTGCGGGGCGTGGGGTGAGGGGGACACGGGTAGGGCTTAGGAGGGGAGCGCAGCCGGACCTGAGAAGTGTTGTGACAGTGACAGAGGGCAGGAAACCCGCCCTACAGGTTGCGGAGATTGCCTGAGAAAACAAATGCCGCACAGTCTGTGCCAGGCCAGCAAATGTTTGCTGACATAGGGAATGAAACACTTGAAAATTCAATAACCTACGGTAATAGTCTCCAGAGCACTTTAAAGGAGGGAGGCAACAGTTGTTGGGTCTGGAGTGATGCTGTGCTTGCCGGAGTGGGTCGCAGCGCCCCCAGCACGGCCAGAAGTGGCAAATACCAAACCCAGAGTAGCCCCAGCACGTCCAGGCATGCTCTCCAAAATAGGTAAATACATAAAAGGGGCCAAAAGGCCATGCATGCCAGTAGAACTGGGGGCTACTCACAGCGCTCACAGCAGTTCCTCACAGTGCTCACGGGACTGCGCAGGGTTTCAAACCCACCTGCAGCACTCAGTGCTTTCAACTCCTGAGCTATCATTTCAGCTCAAATAAAATTCTTTTAAAATTAACGGGGGTGGGGGTGGTGGGAGTGCTGGTAAAGCAGGTGAGGTACTTGCCGTGTGTGCAATCAGCATGAGATTGATCCCTGGCTCCTTGGATGGTCCCCCAAGCTGGTCAGGAATAGTCTCTGAATACACAGCCAGGAGTAAGCCTTGAGCACCACTGGGTGCCCGTATGGGGATTAAGGCACTTGCCACGCACATAGAGCACCCTAGTTTGATCTCTGGCACCCCATATGGTCCCCTGAGAGCCACCACGAGTGATCCCTGAACTTAGAACCAGGAGTGTGTGGCCCTAAAATAAACACGGGGAACTAAAGTGGTAGAGTAATTTGGGGTGAGACCTGTGGCTCAGCTGAGATCTTGTGACCTCCAGGCCCAAGCCCTCGGATACTTTTGAAAAGGTAATTCTGGGGGTCCAAAGTATTCAAGGGCTAGTCATATGCTCTGATCCCCAGCACCTCATAACCCCCCACAACAGGCTTAGCCTGAGCACCATCGGGTGAGACCCAAAACTAAAACCAAAGGTTCCAAGCAACAGTACCATGGATAGGCCGCTTCCGTGCTGTACGTGCATGACCTGGGTTTGATTCCTGGCACCTTATATCATCCCTGAACCTCACCAGGAGTGATCCTTGAGGCAGGAGTAAGCTCTCAACACCTCTGGGTATGCACTCCCGCCTTCCCCCTCCCCCCCACCCCACCCCACCCCCCCCCCCCACACACACACACAAAGATGAGGGCTTTTGGGAACAAGGAGAGGAGAAGGTTTAGGGGAAAAAATGGTTTGGGCGTGACAGCTTAAGCTCCTTCGACTCCACACAACCTAAACAGTTCCCCAGGAAAACTTCTCAGTTCTGAAGTGCCTCCTCCCTTTATCTTAATCCCCCGTGAGTCTTGTTCTAGTGAGTGTTACTGGGCCTGTAGGAGTCTGGATTGTGGTGTCACTTGCAATCACTGGCCAAGAGAGGAAGTTCTGTGCACTCAAAAGACACAAGATGGGGCTCTCCAGGTCAGTCCTGGGTGTAAGCAGGAGGGGTGCACCCAAGGGGGTGTCTCAAGAGGGAAGGTGCACAAGAAAGGGACCTGGGAATCTGCAAGAGAGTGCAAGCACTAAGATGGGCAGGAAGACACTGGACACAGCACATGCAGGAGGAAAGAGCAGGCAGGAGAGGTCGCTTTGCTTAGTTCTGTCAAAAGGATGGGCCCTCAAGGGAAACACAGAGAACACCTGGAGAGAAGTCCTGGGGTTGTGTCTTCTCCTCCCCCTTATTGGTTGTTTTGGACCATACCCAGCAGTGCTCAGGACTTTCTCTGACTCTGTGCTCAGAGATTGGTCACTTCTGGCTAGCCTGGGGGTGGGGGGTGGGGGGGCATGCCTCTGCACTATCTCTCTAGCCTAGGTCTTGGGGTTGGAGTCTGAGTCTGGGTGTTTCTAAAATGAGGGCTTGGTGGGGCCCTGCAGGCAGGGGTGATGGGCAGGAAGGGTGGGTTAGGGACAGAAGGAATATGTGAGAGCCCACTCCTGGCTCCCGATCCTGGGCCCAAACCCCCACTGAGGCTGCAGGACAAGTCAGGTGAGACACACAGGGTCTGTATGTGCCTGAGGCAGGCCCGCTCGGTAGGCCCTATCCCTCCTCCCACCCATCCTCGGGCTCATTCACACTCAGCTCTCTTCCGCAAGCACCTTCTCCTTGCACAGCTCTCTCCCTGGAAGTCAGACTTCTTGCAACTTCTGCCAACGGGCATCACTGCAGTCCCCGCCACCAGCGACCATCACACCTTCACCAACGAGGCCTGGCTCTGAGTGGGGGGGGGGGGACAAAGGGATTCTCTCTCAGAGCCTGATCATGTTTAGACCCTCGACTATCCCAGGCAAGTAGAGAAGCTCTTTCTTGGGCTGGAGGAACTCAGGAGGCTGGAGAATGTGCTTTGTACTTGAGGCCCCTATTTCTGTCCCTGATACCCCAGGAGCCATTTCTGAGCATCTCGAGAGGAATAACCTCTGAGCACCATGAAGAGTGTAATTTATTTCTTAATTACAAAGAAATTAATATGGGGGGAGCAATAGTACAGTGGATAGGGCATTTGCCATGCATATGACTGACCCAAGTTGCATCCCCTGAGCATCGCCAGGAGTAATTCCTGAGTACAGAGCCAGGAGTAACCCCTGACCATCACCAAGTGAGACCAAAATGCCAAAATAAATTAATTTTTAAAAATGGAAAGAAAGAAAGAAAGAAAGAAAGAAAGAAAGAAAGAAAGAAAGAAAGAAAGAAAGAAAGAAAGAAAGAAAGGAAGAAAGAAAGAAATTTGTCTGGGGCCAAAGAGATAGTATGGTGGGCAGGGCAGTCCACCCAAATTTCATCCCCTCCACCAATATGTGGTTGCCAGAACCCCAGGAGTGAGCCCTGAGCACAGCCAGGTGTGGTCAGGAAAGGGGAGGGTGGGAAGGGGATAACCACTGTGGGGAGCTGGGGGTATGCTGGGGAGCAGGGTGGTATCCGTGCTCCCCACTCTCCCTGAGCCTGGCAACTTCCATCTCCTGGACGGCTGCTCCCCTCTTGTTCCCACAGGAGAGATTGTTGCACTCGACTCTGGATTCCAGGCACCCCATTCCCACCTTAGCACGTCCAGTAGGTTCCTCATCTCCAAGCAGGTTGGAGTTCTGCAGGCACTAATGAGATGGGCTGGTTGAGTTTCACAGGCTTCTGCGGTTTGCAGGAAAGACTGAAGAAGAAAAGACTGAGTCTCACAAACACATCTCCACTTCTATCCCAGTTCCTTGACGCTCACACTGCAGATCAGAAATGGGTCTTTGCAATCAGCACTCACATGCAGACACCCCACATCTGGAGCTTCCTGCAGGCGGAAGGTGCAGGCTTCTCACAATGGTGGAAAGGCAAGGCAAGAAAGCGGCGCCTGTGTATTTAGTTTTATGCTGACAGCTAAGAAGAATGATGCTAAGGAATGTATAAAAGAGCATTTGGGGTGAAATAGATTTGGCCAAAGCATTTTCCTGTGAGGAAAACCCTCAGGATCCCATGCCATCTGTCTTAATTCTGTACTCAATCAAAAGCAGGGGGCCAGGAAGGATGTCATTTCAATGAGCTCTGAGGGTTAGCAGAGGACCAAGTATTTCTTCTCTCTTTCTCTCTCTCTCTCTCTCTCTCTCTCTCTATATATATATATACATATATATATATATATATATATATATATATATAGTCAAGCAGTAGTACTGTGTTTTGCAAATTTGCAAGTTATAATAAAAAGGTCAGAGATTTGGGGCCAGAGAAACAGAACAAGTATAGGGTGCTTACTTGGCATCCAATATGGTACCCAGAGCCCCGCCATGGGTGATCCCCAAGTGCAGAGCCAGGAGTAAGCATAGTCAGTTGTGGCAAAAAAAAGGGGGGGGGGAAGCAATTTTTGGCGAAGGAATTAGATAATTCCTCAAACTCTGAAGAGAAGCAGCTGAAAAGTCTCTTCTACATTGCTCTTGATCGCTGATGAAAGGTGTAACAAAACTGATTACTTTGAAAACATTTGGATGACAGATCTCTGAGCTAGCTGGTGGTGATGTGAGTGTGTGTGCTACTGCCACTGAACTAGACACTGACAGATAAACTGTTCAGGCCCGTTGAGACCGAGCAGCGGTGGGGTATTTGCCTGCATGTGACCGATCAGGGCTGGATCCCCAGCACACCACATGCAATCCCCCGAATGCCACTGAAACTGATCTCTGTTTTATCACACACAAAAATAAATGTTATCACAAGAGTCAAAACCTGGAAACAGCCCAAGTGCCTAGGAACAAATGACAGGGTAAAGAAATTGTAGTTACAGATACACAGTGGAATACTACTCTGCTATAAAAAAAAAAATTAAAGATGAAATCATGCAATTTGCTGCTATGTGGCTAGATCTAGAGAGTAGCAGATGAGTGAAGGAAATAACCAGAAGGAGAGGGACAGACACAGAATGATCTTGCACATCTGTGGGATATAAAGAGAGTGAGCAAATGCCCAAAGGCACAGACACTAAACCTTGGTCTTCAGAAGCTTTCCCCTGAGGTAGGGAAGTAGGACGGGGTGTGAAGGGAGGCAACCTGAGAAGGAAGTGGGTGGTGCTCTGTGGAGCCTGGCACTGGAATGTCTTACACATGAAATCCTGCCATTAGCATTTTGTAAAGCATGTCACCTCAAATAAAATCTACAAAAAGAAAAATCAATAAAGTTATTTATTCACATGTATAAGGGTGATATTTGGGAGTGTTCAGGGGTCCATGGGTATTCAGGGGGTTCTCAGGTGCTGGGGATCAAACTCAGGGCTTTGCACACCCTAGGCATGTGCTCTGCCACTTGTGCAAACCCACTCCCTAGTTTAAAACAATTTTAAAAGAAAGAATAAAAGAGCTCTAGGTCCCTGTGACCATGGTGAAGGTGGGGGTGGGGAAAGTGATTCTGTGACTTTGACTGCATGTGCACATGTATGATAAAAGGAAGAAAGGAGATGATTTTGATTGAAGAGCTAGTAGGAGGGTCTTCTGGGAGCTGGAGAAGAGGCTAGAAGGCTGTACGTGGGGTAGGCAGACAGAGGTCCCTGTTTGACTCCCCCAGCTCTGCCAGGCAAGTGAAGATAACCCCCAGCACTTCTGGCCCAAGCAGCACTGGACTGACCCCTACTGAGTTACTTAGCCAGTATTATGAGACCCCCATACAGTGCTTGAGAAACCCAAAATAACAATCATTTTATTTAAAAGTCAATAAAAAGAGTTTGACTAGAAAAGTATAAATTCTGATCATCAGTACATGTTAAAAGTTTCATGGGGGCTGGAGAGATAGCACAGCGGGTAGGGCGTTTGCCTTGCACGCGGCCGACCCGGGTTCAAATCTCAGCATCCCATATGGTCCCCTGTGCACAGCCAGGGGTAATTCCTGAGTGCAGAGCCAGGAGTAACCCCTGTGCATCGCCAGGTGTGACCCAAAAAGCAAAAAATAAATAAATAAATAAATAAATAAATAAATAAATAAATAAAAGTTTCATGGATTAGCCAAAATACCTGGTAGCCAGTAGAACTTTGAGTCTGGCTCTTCCTTTATAAAATCATTTGTATCACTTGTCATCCTGTTGCTCATTGAGTAGGCGCCAGTAACGTCTCCATTCATCCCTGTCACGTGCTAGTGTAGCCCAGTGGCTTCTGCTTGTTCCAGGAACATGAGGAGCCTCTAAGCATTCTTTCAGGGTCTTGAGGAAGAAGTCCAACCGTCTCGTAGGTGGGCGGCCAGGCGTTCTTTTGGCATCCTGTGGAATCCAGTCGGTAAAGCTCTGATCCAGCGGTCTTCTCCAAATCACATTACTTGTCCGGCCCATCTGATTTTTGACACCTTGGCAAACAAGGCAGCCTCCCTGATCCTCCATTGTCGATGGAGGTCAGAACTTCTGGTTCCTTCTCTCACTTGAGTGAAACGTGATACTCCAAGCATAGCTCTTTCGATTCCTCTTTGGGAGACCTGAATAGCATTCTCATCCTGTTTTCATAGGGACCAGGTCTCTGAGGCGTATGTTAGTGCAGGAAGAATGGTGGAGTCGAAAGATGTGCCCAGAGCCAGAGGTTCTTCATCCTCTTACCCACTTCTTCGATGTTCTTGAAGGTGTTCCTCACTGCTCTCTTCCTCCTGCACAGCCAGGTGCCAGGTCGTTTGTCATGTTGAGTTCTCGATCCAGGTACACATAACTGCTGCATTCAGAGATGTTCATTCCACTGAGAGCAAATGGAACATCAGGAACTAGTTCGTTTCTCAGGAACATTGTCTTCGTGAGATTCAGCTGCAGTCTGACCTTTCCACACTCATGGTCGAAGTCGGCCAGCATTCATGCTGCTTGGCTAATGTTTGGTGTTAGCCAAACAAACGATGTCATCAGCGAAGCAGAGGTGGTGTAGTTGCTGACCGGCTATCTTCACTCCCATTCATTCCCATTCCAGTTGTCGCATGATGTTCTCAAGGGTGCACTGAAGAGTTTCAGTGAAATGGTATCACCCTGCCTAACCCCTCTCTTTACATCGATGATCACTTCCTTGTAGAATGGTGAGATCCTGGTGGTGAATCCATAGTACAGCTTTCGGAGGTGAGTACTGAGTTTGAACATTCCGTTTGACTAGGGCTTCGATGACCGCTTCAGTCTCAACAGAATCAAAGGCCTTCTTTAAATCAGTGAACGTTAGAGAGAGCAGCATCTTGAACTCTCACAAAACCTCAATGAGCTTGGTCACCGTGTGGATATGGTCGATCATGCTGAATCCTTTTAAGAACCCACTTGCTCGCATGGTTGTCCTTCGTCTAATGTTCTGCCAATCCTATTCAGGATGACTCAAGGGAACAACCTGCAGACAATGGACAACAGGCAGATCAGGCAATAGTTGCCAATGTCGTGGATGTCTCCCTTCTTGTACAACAGAACAGTCCTGCTGGTTTTCCATATTTTTATAAAATATTACAAGTAAATTAGCTTATCTAGGAAAAGAAATTTGTAAAATCACTTCTGCCATTTAGCCTCTTATTGAAGCTCTAACTGGCCTTACTTTCTCCCAGTCTCACTCCCATCCCTTGCCCAGAGTCCCAACAAAATCCTACAGCCACCCACTGGTGAAGGGATGGCTGTTTGATCATTGTATGACTGAGACTTAATCCTGAAAGCTTTGTAACTGTTCTCACGTGATTCAATAAAAAAAAATCCTACAGCCATCAAAAAACTCACTTCACACATCTCTCAAAATCACCCACAGACTTCAAACTGTATTCTTTTCCAAATGAGCTATGATGAGATGGGGCAATAATAGGATGGTACTGAGACATGGTTTCGAATGCTTTAGAAAGCCCCAGGTGCCCACATCTGAGGCTTGCTAAAGAGATTGGGAAAGTGGGATTCACTATGACATGGATGTGGGATCACTTACACCCACTGCTGCATACACCGTCCATTTCCCATGAACTCCACTCTGCTCTCTTCTGCCTGATCCAAAGGTGTGTTTCAGTCCAGGAGAACCGAAGAGAAGAGGTGGGGAGATGGGGTGCCAGCTTTGCATACTGCATGTCAGCCCTTCCTCATATTGGCCACACAACACTGCTATGCCCCTGGTACATGAGGAAAGTGGGACTCAGAGAAGAGATTACTTGCTCAGGATTGCACAGCTGATAAACAACAAGGCTGGCATTCAAGTCCAAGTCCACCTGACCTGAGATCTTAGCACATGTCTGCAGAGCCAGCCCCTGCAAGCCATATTTATTTCAGAATGCATATTTTCTTCATTATGAAAGTCACCCAGCCTTCCAGCTTTAGGTGATTGAATGAACACAAACTCAAACCTCTCATTTTTTGCTGCCAGCATAAAAAGAAATGCCACATATGGTCTTAGCATGTGCTCCAGTGATTGCGTGGCTGGTACTTAAGCAACTAAATTCAAAACTTATAGCTAAACAAAAATGCATACACAAATGGTTCTTACTCATAGCTGCTGAAAGCAACCACGATAGCTTCCAATGACTGAAGAAATAAACAAACCCTAATACATCCATACAGTGAAGTAGTATTCCACTTTAAAAATGATTCAGGAGGGGCTAGAGTGATATCACAGTGGGGAGGGCATGTGCCTTGCACGCGGCTGACCTGAGTTCGATTTCCAGCATCCGATATTGTCCCCTGAGTACTGCCAGGAGTAATTCCTGAGTGCATGAGCCAGGAGTAAGCCCTGTGCATCACCAGTGTGACTCAAAATGAAAAGAAAGAAAGAAAGAAAGAAAGAAAGAAAGAAAGAAAGAAAGAAAGAAAGAAAGAAAGAAAGAAAGAAAGAAAGAAAGAAAGAAAGAAAGTCCAGGAGTCAGAGATAAGGTATTTGTTTTGCACAAGGCTGGCCTGGGTTAATTTCCAGCAGCTCATATAATTCCCAGAGCCATACCAGGTGTGATCACAAAATGCAAAGCCATGAATAAACTTTGAGCATTGCCAGGTGTGGCCCAACAGCCCCTCCCCACAAAAATCTTTGTGTTATGAATCACAAGATGATCTAGTTGGATTTTGGTTTTGGGGTTTTGTTGTATGGGTTGGGCCCACACCTAGAAGTGCTCAGGGCTTACTCCTGACTATGCACTCAAGGGTTAAAGTTAGAGGTCACACTACCTTTTATTTAGTCAAATTATATTATAAAGCTACAGTATTAGCTTATAGTCCTGTTATTAAAATGAACATGTAGGGCTACACTGATAGTACAGTGCTTAGGTTATTTGCCCTGCATTTATCCAATCAGGGTTTGATAGCCGAACCCTATATGGTCCCCTAAGCCTTCCAGGTGTAATCCTTGAGTGCAGAACCAGGAGTAAACCCTAAACACAGTGGAGGGCCCATAACCAAATAACAACAATCAAATAAATAAACAACAGACCATGGAACAAAGTCAAGAGAGCCCAGGAATAAATGTATGCATATATAATCAAATAATGTTTGATGAATCGGATAATCTCTTTAATAGATGATGCTGTAAAAATTATACAGGCAACCACATGTAGACAAATGAAACTGGACATCACTAAGAAAAACTAACTTGGAATAGATTAAAAATGTGATTATAACTCTGAAGATGAAACTATAACAAGTGAGGAGAGCAGTGAGGAAAAGCTTCTTTGATACTGGCCCTGTCTTTTTTAGATATGGCATCAAATGCACATGCAATGGGGCGATAGTACAGTAGGCCCTGGCTGTAAAAAACTAAGGCTCGCCGAGGGGCGAGTGCACTCGCGGGCTCTCCGGGCAGCTCTGTCTCACCACCCGAGTTCGGTGCTCTGGAACCGCAGTGTGTGGACTGGATCGGGACGGCCAGTGGTCAAGGACAGGCGAAGGAAGAACGAGGACCAAGCTGGTTGCTGATTAGTTACCGTTTATTCAATCTTCAAACTTTCTCATCTCCCGCACTCCCAGCTCCGGCCTCTCTCTGGATCTACTGCTCAACTGCTGCCTCTCTCTGGCTTCTCTCTCTCCTCCCACTTGTCTCTCCCACCTTGCCCTCTAGGCTACAACCAGCCAGGTAGCCAAATCAACATAAGAAAGCCCTTCCTGAGGGCAGGGCACTCCAAAGCCCTTCCTCACTCTTAAGGTTTTTTTCTTTTCCTTAGTCCAGGAACTTATTAACATCTTAATACTAGTTATTTTTGTATGGACATAGCAAGGGATACATTGAGGCTTGCAAGGCAGCTCTCCTGGCAACATCTTGCCACAGGCTCAGACCACAGCACTCAGGCCAGATTAATCATTCCTCACCCTAGCAGGGTCCAAATCTAGTATCACTGTTTGGATCATGACAGCATTTGTCCATGATCAAGCTCTTAACTTATAGTTAAGCATTAGGCACTTTGGCCAGGCCCATCTCGATGCCAGGGTAGCACACAACTCACCGCTTGCCCTGGGTCCTTCTTGTCCCACGTCGGGACCGTGCTTTGGGGGTGCTAGGAAGTAAGGGCAGCTGAGGCTTAGGTCAAGAGAACAGATGCCCTGGAGGAAAATATCATGTAGAGTCAAATGACTCCCAGGTTACAAAAGCATAGCATTTGTTAAGTCTTCCTGTGTCCATACAAAAAGGACTTGCTCTGAATAAACTATGCAAAGGACTCAAGGAGAAGGGAAAAACATTATTTACAAGTCAACAGAACACTAAGAAAGAAGCTACAAATAAACAAAGAGGAATAGGAGCACTGTAACGGGAGTAACCCAATAAACCTAAATTACTGAGGCTATGTTATCCTACACCTGGCCTTGCATGAGGCTGACCCAAATTCAATCCCAGGCATCCCTGGTGGTCCCCCAAGCACCACCAGGAATGAGTCGTGAATGCAGATTCAGGAATACTTCCTGAGCACTGCCCAGTATGCACACCTCCCCCTCCAAAATACAAGTACAAGCAACATATTTGTGTTATATAGAGTCACTGGAGAGGGAATGCAATGTAGAAAAGGAGATCTGCTTAGATCACCCTCGACTTTAGAGTATAGGAAGGAGAACAGAAATGGAAAGAAATTGAGGCAGATGGAAATCAAGGCAAAAAGGAAAGGGGACAGCAGTCACGGACCTCGGGGACAGGAGAGGTACCAAAGGGTGGTAGAGTTCAAAGTCCAAACTACAGCTCAACAACACCAGAATATCAGATCCAAACTACAACAACCAAACTTAAAAATGTGCCTGTCAAGGAGATGGATTGTGGGGTAGGAGGGAACCTGGGAACATTGGTGGAGGGAAGCTGACACCGGTGGTGGGATTGGTGCTGGAACATCGTATGCCTGAAACTCAACTGTGAATAACTTTGTAAATCACGGTGCTTCAATTTAAGCAAACGAACACACACACAACAAAGACATGCAGGCAGTGTACTTGTCGGCCCAGCAGATCTGTCTCTGGCTTCAACACTGTTTGTTTGTTTTTTGTTTTGGGGGCCATACCTGGCAGAGCTCAGAGATGACTGCTGGCTCTGTGCTTAGAAATTACTCATGGGGCTGGAGCGATAGCACAGTTCGTAGGGGGTAGGGCGTTGGCCTTGCACGTGGCCAATTCAGGTTTGATTCCCAGCATCCCACGTGGTCCCCCAAGCACTGCCAGCACCACCAGAAGTTATTCTTGAGTTCCTGAGTGCAGAGACAGGAGTTAACCCCTGTGCATCGTCGGGTGTGACCCAAAAAGAAAAAAGAAAGAAAGAAAGAAAGAAAGAAAGAAAGAAAGAAAGAAAGAAAGAAAGAAAGAAAGAAAGAAAGAAAGAAAGAAAGAAAGAAAGAAAGAAAGAAAGAAAGAAAGAAAGAAAGAAAGAAAGAAAGAAAGAAAGAAAGAAAGAAAGAAAGAAAGAAAGAAAGAAAGAAAGAAAGAAAGAAAGAAAGAAAGAAAGAAAGAAAGAAAGAAAGAAAGAAAGAAAGAAAGAAAGAAAGAAAGAAAGAAAGAAAGAAAGAAAGAAAGAAAGAAAGAAAGAAAGAAAGAAAGAAAGAAAGAAAGAAAGAAAGAAAGAAAGAAAGAAAGAAAGAAAGAAAGAAAGAAAGAAAGAAAGAAAGAAAGAAAGAAATTACTCCTGGTGGTGCTCAGAAGATCATATGGGATACCAGGGATTAAGCCTGTATACAAGGCCAATGGCCTCCCCACTGTGCTGTCATTCTGGTCCCAACTTCATCACTGTTCAGACAGAGCAGACCAGGGGATGCCCCATCAACCTACCTCCTACCACCCTCTGACCTTTCCTCCAGTTGCAATCTGAACCAAATCCTCAGCCACCCTCTTTCTTTAGAACCAGTCAAGACCATTTTAGGGGCTTCCGTTCTCACCAGTAGCCAACTATAAGGTATCAGAGTCCTCAGAATGATTCTACTAAGGTGGAGGCCACCACCAACCAACTGGTGAGCCTGCATCTCTGTCCACTGCACCTCCCTCCCCTTTAGGCTTCTAGTCCAGCACAGACCACCAAAGGACAGGCACTGAGAGGCTCCAAAAACCTTCTAGAATGTGCAGAAAGCTTCCTGGCAGTGGGTGGAGCCTGAAGACCTTGCGCACTGCCCTAGTCCTAGAGAAGAACATCAGTCAGGTACTGTGGAATCTGCAGCCTTGAGTTCCACCTGCGTAGACCCCACGTAGGTCAGCTCCTGGTCCCTCAGTAATTCACCCGTGAACATCCATCCTGAGACCTTCCCCAGGGTGATGCTTTCTTTAAGCCTTGGTGCATCCAGGTAAATTTCTTCCTATATATCACTTCTGCATCTGTCCCCCAGTTATCCAAGTGAAAGCAATTGCATCCTATTTCTCATCTCTGTAACTTCCTGGAGAAGAACTTCCTAAATGAAGAAAGGAAATGATTAAGAAGCTGGGGGACCTCCAGCTGATTTCTGTAGACTGAGGGGCACCCAGCCTGGGCTGGGCAAGTATCTTACCCTCCAACACAGGAACCTCGAGAGCCTTGACAGCCTTTGAGCTGCCCATGCGCTGCTGCCAGGAGTCATGGGCTGAGCCTGAGTCCCCCTCACCTGTCCCTTGAGGCTTCTCATCCCTTGGGGCCCAAGAGTCAACACAGCTTTTGCAGAAAAAAAAAAAGAACAAAACAAAACAAAGACCTATAAATGACTGACTAGTAACTGGAAGGGTATTAATAAGACCAACAAGGAAATGCAAAGCAAAACCACATGAGATCAAACCTCACACATGCTAGGATGGCTATTAGCTAAAAGGCAAGTGCTAACAGGTGCAGGGAAGAGTGTAGAGACAAGAGGAACTGCAGTGTGGGGGAAATGTAAGCAGTGCAGCTAGGATGGGAAACAGTGGAGGATCCTGCAACATGTTAAGATAGGACTGTGGGGAGAGAAAGCTCAAGGGGCATGTGCTTTGCATATGGGAGGCCGGGTTTGCCCCCCACACCACATGGTCCTCCAACACAGAACTGAGCAAGCTGGGAGTGGCCCTCAAAACTAAACAGTTAAGGGCTGGAGCGATAGTACAGCAGGTAGGGTAGCAAGGCAAAAGGCGGCCAACCCGGGTTCGATTCTCAGCATCCCATGTAGTCCCCTGAGCACCGCCAGGCATAATTCCTGTGTGCAGAGCCAGGAGTAACCCCTGTGCATTTCTGGGTGTGACCCAAAAAGAAAAAAAAAACTGAACAGTTAAAAATAGAACAAACAAATGAAGGGGCTGTTTCATTTCTGGGAATCGAGTCAAGGGAAATGAAATTCAGATCTTGGAGAGGTACCTGTGCTCCTGTGTTTATTGCAGGTTTATTGACAGAGACTGAGAGAAGACACCCGAGGGCTAGTGGACACAAGGATAAAGGCATGTTCCATAAAAGGGTGTGAGTTTTCTCAAGTATATGTGTACAAAATAGCACAAAGGAATACATTTAGCCAAGGAACCAGTTGCCCTTCATTATTTTGTTTTTTAAATTCTCTAGGTACACAACTATAAATTATATGTAACTAAACACTGTGGCATTCATTTCACAATATATAATTGAGCCAAATGATCTTGTTGTCTCTCTGAAACAGCTTTATAAGTCAATTATATCTCAATAAAGCTTGGGAAAAAAAGAATTCCCATAATCCTGCACCCAGTCTCCCAAACATTCACAGCTGAAGTCACTCACAGCACGATATAAAATCATGAAAACAACATGGATAGAATTCTACTTTGTGATCTGCAGACCTCATTAAATTTTCTCCAATTGTCTCTGTAGTTATAGAACATCTTTTTCCCTCTCCAGACGCTTCAGGCCATTTTGCATGAAGCTGGTGGTCCCCCAGCCCCCTTCCGCCCAGCCTATATCTTCTCTTTCTGACCCTTTGAAGCCTCATTTTTGCCTTTTACTGGTCATGTTTTATGATTATTTCGAGTTTGTGGGTTTTTTGTCTCCCTCTCCTTAAAAAATAAAAAAACCAAAACACGAATCTTGTTTTGTTTCTGGGGCCAACTCCCTCCGTGCTCAGGGCTTATTCCTGTCACTACTTCTAGCTCTTCTGGGAAAGCAGAGCAGGTCCAGAGACAGAACAGCACTTGCTTTCATGCCACCAGCTCCTGGTTTGAATCCCTGGTACCGAGTATGGTCACCTGTAAAAAAGTAAGGCACGCTGAGGGGTGCGTGCACTCGCGGGCTTTCCGAGCGGCTCTGTCTCACCGCCGGAGTTCGGTGCTCTGGAACCGCTGTGTATGGGCTGGACGGCCGTTGGCCAAGGACAGGCGAAGGAAGAACGAGGACCAAGCTGGTTGCTGATTAGTTACCGTTTATTCAATCTTCCATCTTTCTCATCTCCTGCACTCCCAGCTCTGGCCTCTCTCTGGATCAACTGCCGCCTCTCTGGATTCTCTAGTCTCTCCCCCTATTTGTCTCTCCCACCTTGCCCTCTAGACTACACCCAGCCAGGTAGCAAAATCAACATAAGAAAGCCCTTCCTGAGGGCAGAGCATTCCAAAGCCCTTCCTGACTCTTAAGGTTTTTTTCCTTTCCTTAGTCCAAACACTTATTAACATCTTAATACTAGTTATTTTTGTATGGACATAGCAAGAGATACATTGAGGCTTGCAAGGCAGCTCTCCTGGGAACATCTTGCCACAGGCTCAGACTACAGCACTCAGGCCAGATTAATCACTCCTAACCCTAGCAGGGTCCAAATCTAGTTATCTCTGTTTGGATCATGACAGCATTTGTCCATGATCAAGCTCTTAACTTATAGTTAATCATTAGGCACCTTGGCCAGGCCCATCTCGATGCCAGGGTAGCACACAACTCACCGCTTGCCCTGGGTTCGTCTCGTCCCTCGTCGGGAACCTGCTTTTGGGGGTGCTAGGAAGTAAGGGCAGCAGAACAGATGCCCAGGAGGAAAATATCATGTAGAGTCAAATGACATAAGGTTACAAAAGCATAGCATTTGTTAAGTCTTCCTGTGTCCATACAAAAAAGGACATTGCTCTAAATAAACTATGCAAAGCACTCAAGGAGAAGAGAAAAACAATATTTACAAGTCAACAGAACACTAAGAAGCTACAAATAAACAAAGAGAAATGGGAGCACTGTAAAGGGAGTAACCCAATAAACCTAAGCTACCTGAGGCTATGTAATCCTACAGTCACCCAGCACTGCCAGGCCACTCCTGAGCACCAAGGCAGGACTCGTCCCTGAGCACCACAGGTTGTGGGGGCAGAGGGACAGAGATGCAGTCAGTAGAACATTTGTCTTGCATGCAACTACTCGGTTCTGTCCCTGGCACCCAGTGTGGTTCCCCAAGCGCTGCCAGAGTTTATTCCTGGCACTGCACTCAGAGATCACTTTTGGTGGGGCTCGGAGGACTGTGTGCGGTGCTTGCGGTAGAACCCAGGCTGGCTGTGAGCAAAGCAAATGCCTTATCCCTCTGCACTGTCTTTGGCCTCTCTCCCTTTTCTTGTTTGTATTTTTTTCCACAGATAAGAGAGACTGATTCTAAACATCATACTAGTTTTCTATGTTTCGAACCCCGGCTCCACTGCGAGGTAAGCAGGGGTGGTTCCCTATGGTACTCTCTCTGACAACATTCTTTTTGTTTTCACCTTTTCTAGGATCAAAGTGAAGTCCTGCTTCCACAGGTGCGTAGGGAGCTTCTCCCACGGCCGTGCTGTTGGGTGTGGCCGTGTCATTCACCCTGGGTCTCAGCGGGCTTCATTTCTAACAATCTGTATTCTGTTTGAGGAGCACAGAGCTTGATCAAAAATGTTAGACTTAGACTCTCAATATATATGTGAGTAACATAAATATATAAATAACATAAGCAGAAATAATATCAGTAATATTTACATTATAAAAATAGAAATAAATATTCATTTTATTATATAAATCTGGTAAAATTCACTGTCAACGTTTGTAATTCTTTGCACTTGATAAATTCATAGAGTCATCCAATCAGGAAACAAAACAGCTGTTAAAGTGCCCCCTCAAGCTCCCATCTACTATTCCTTCTCCCCATCCTTGCCCCCAACTCTGCCTCCACACAGCTTCTCCATTCCATGGTGCTCCCTGTCCCGCACACAGAGTGACGCCCAACAGTCTGACGCCCCGGAATCTGGCTGTTCCCGCTGGTTCTCTGGCCTCCAGGACCCGCTAAGAGCCCCGTACTTGTGTCACAAATTCCCAAGGCTTGTGTGTTGGGAGTCTTTGCAGGTCCCTGCCATTTTCTGCAAACTTCCTGATGTTTTAGAGCCATACACGGCTCCTGGCTTGCTCATTCCCTCAGTGCTCAAACCACAGCCCAGCACTGGGGAGAAGCCTCCAAGGGCCCTGGCCCATGGTTTGCAAGCAGGTACCTAGGGTTTGATCCCTAGCCCACTCGGGGTCCCACTAACCTCCACTGGTCACTCCTGGGAGAAACCCCTGAGTATCACCTGGCATGGCCCCCAGGCCCTAAATTCACACACAAATAAATACATGGTGAATCCACGCCCCTTTTCCTAATGCGTCTCAGTTGGACCCATCTCCTCGAGACCTGGGTCCGAGGAAATGCTACCTCCTCATGCAGGAAGAGCAGGGAGGATGAGGGAGGAGAGGGGTCACAGGCAGGAACGGGGTTCCAGGACAGGTGCCGCACAGAGGTGTGAGCTGCCTCAGTCAGTCAGGGTCACTTAGGAATTCTTGGTGGCTGCCTCAGCGGCTCTGGCTTCCGTGTTTCTGGGCATGTGTCCCCTGCATGTGTGCAGGCTGTCCGCATTCCTCTGTCCCCTCTTGCCCCCAGCCACGCGAAAAGCTCTGCTGGGGTTGCTGTTCTGGTTGGCAATGCCTGGGGGCTACTCCTGGCTCCAAACTGAGAGTGACTCCCAGCAGTGCTCAGGAGTTCGTGTGGTGCCGAGGCTCAAACCCAAGTCCCCCAATGCAAGCCTGTAGGGAGCCATTTTACCTTACTGATCTTATCCTATCACCATTTGTTTATCACTAGCTAATGCCATGCCACACCTAGCAAAGGTTGCCACTCTTGATCCTACTGATCTTATCCTATCACCATTTGTTTATCACTAGCTAACGCCCATGCCACACCCTGCATTTCTATTGGGGGTCCCGGTGCATACTATACCACCTCCTCCCAGCAGGGAGGTATAAGTACTGTAACTGCCATAGGATAAACGCCTTTTCTCCCTCCTCTGGGCTCTGCGTCTGTTCATTCGGCTGCGTCCCCTTCTCAGCCCCATGAAGGGGTCTCCCTGCTGAACAGAACGAGACCTCCACATCGACCTCCACACAAGCCTGTGTTCTAGCCTGTTGAACCCTCACTCACAGCCCACCTTGAATTGTTTATATCCACTGAGCCTGACTGAGCTGCCTCAGTCAGTCAGGGTCACCTAGGAATTCTTGGCGGCTGCCTAAAAGCTTTGTTTTAAAGTACATGATTGGGGCCAGAGAAAATGTACACAAGTGGGATACTTGCCTTGCACGTGGCTGGCCCTGGTCCATCCCTGGCACCACATATGGTCCCTGAGCCCCCCACCATGCAACAGGAGTGAACCCTGAGCATCGCTCGGTGTGGCCTGGAAAAACCCACGTCCTTAATCAAGATGATACAGTGATATTCTGTGATAAATATTTATTTTATGTAAGGTAAAGAAAATTATCTAAATGCACAAATAGGTATATATGTATAAATGTGATTTATGGGTAAGTCATAAATAGTTAAAAGTGATGTTCAAATAAATGTGAAGAGTATGCATAAAATTTGTAGTAAAGTAATGCTATTAGAATTATAAAAAAGAAAATAATACTACATTGATTTTTAGGTCCCATGCCTTGTTTAATCACTTATTTATACCACATTACTTTGTATGTTGTGTTATGTTATGTTTTTGAGTACAGAGTTATTTATGAATAGTGGCAATTTCAACTCTACCTTGGTGTCCTGTTTTCTGTTGTTTTGTTTTGTTTTGGGACCACACCAGGCACTGCTCAAAGGTTACTCCTGGCTCTGCATTCAGGAATTAGTCCTGGCAGTGATCAGGGGACCATATGAGATGCCAGGGATCCAACTCAGGCCGGTCACACGGCAAGGCAAGTGTCCTGTATTATCGCTCTGGCCCCCGAGCCCTATTTTCTTTTCTGCACTGAATATTAGTTTTATAATTATTTTATTATAATAATCTATAATAATTATTTTACATACTAGCTGATGTTATTTCATAGTTGCTTTTTATCAGATTGAGATGATTAGTTGTTCCTTAATTGCTAAGTTTACAATAAGCAGATACTGATTTCTTTTTCTTTCTTTCTTTCTTTTTTTTTTTTTTTTTGCTTTTTGGGTCACACCAGGCAATGCACAGAGGTTACTCCTGGCTCTGCACTCAGGAATCATTCCTAGTGGTGCTCAGGGGACCATATGGGATGCTGGGAATCGAACCCAGGTCGGCCGCATGCAAGGCAAATGCCCTACCCGCTGTGCTATTGCTCCAGCCCCAGCAGATACTGATTTCATTGAAGGCTCTTTTTGTGAATAACTATGTGAATATATAATTATTCTACTAGGGTTGAATTCTATGGACAGAAATTTCCCATTTCTAGAAGACTGTTGGCCTTCAGTTATATAGAGATGGGCTTGACATGTTGCTCAAAAGCAACAGAATATAATTTTCTTTCCTAGTGTTGTCTTGGTCGTTTCTTTGTTTTTGTTTTGGAACCACACTCAGTGGTAACAGTGCTCAGCCTGGTGGTGCTCGGGGGACCATAGGGAGGGCCTGAACCTGGGGTTAGCCATGTAGGCACCTTAAACTGCTATGTTGTCTCTTCAGCCACTTTAATATTGATATCCAAAATGGGTTTAAAATGTCAAAGAGTAAACCCAAAGAAAAGCCAGAAAACAAAATAAAGGACATGATTCTTTAGCAGTGCCTTATTAACTCAGGTCGAGGGAGTGGGTTGGGGTGGTCCTGCCCTGCCTTGGAGCTGCCTGCACTACCCAGTGTCTTGGCCGCAGGGGACGCCCCAGCCGCCAGCCAGGATGGCTGTTCCTTCTTGGAAGGTTAAGGTGTGTGTGACCTGTCTGCAGCTACAAACATAGTTCAAATCCTGGCACCCCATATAGTCCCTGGAGCCACTCCAGGAGGGATCCCCTCTCAGAGCCCTGAGCACACCTAGTATGCCCCATCCCCCCTAAAAAGAGCAGAGGCCATGCTCCACTCGGCCTCCCCTGCAAGCAGAAAGTGCACCACCCAGACCTCCTCAGGCCCCTTGAAGACCTCCCCCTCTCAGGGCCAACTGCCACCGCCCGGGTCGCCTCCAGCCACATGGCCCTCTGGGCACTGTGTGCTTCACTCTCCAGGCTGGGCTGGTGAGGCGGGTGGGGGCAGCCCCAGGAGCAGAGCCTTGCACCCCGCGTGCCTGCCCGCAGCGTTCCACTGGCCTTGCCCTGAATCTCACTTTCTGCTTCTCATGCTTCCGCAGGGAGCCTGGCTCAGCAGACGCGCCAGATGTGGGATCCCAGGCGGCTTCCCAGCACCCAGGGATGAGGGATTCAGAAGGGTCTGACTGAATTTCATCAGGTATGGTGGGTGTTGACTAATGGATGGTCAGCATTTGCTGCCCCCTTAGTGTGTCCCCAACCACAGCTGTGGATGCTGTGGACATGGTCAGCCCTACCCATCCCTGCGTCCTCTGGCTGGGATGTGCTTTGGCCAACTGAACGCACCGGACAGCTGCCCCGCCCCACCCAGATGCTCCCTCAGCACCTGCCTGCCTCGCCTGGGGAGCGAGCATGGGCGGGGGCAGGTCTGCTGAGTGCAGTCTGTCCACGTGGCCCGGGCTGGCTCATGGGCAGCCACCAGCGCTGCTGCCAAGTGACCACAGAGAAGGTTCCACCTGTTTCCTCCTTAGCACCTCGTCAGCCTGGACACAGAAAAGCAGTAAAGAAGGTTTTATCCTAGTTCTGCCTTGGGGGCCTTGGCAGAGGGTTGGGGGTTGAGGGGCTCACTCAGGGGTGCTCCCAGGGATGAGCAGTAACAGGGACAGGACTCCAGCTCCTGGGCAGGCCAGTCGTGCGCTCCATCCTCTGTGGGTCGCCCGGCACCTGAGGCTGCTGTCTTGGTGCTGATGCACAGTGGGGCTGTCCATGGCACTGTGGGGGCAGCAGGAGAGGTGAGGAGGGGACCAAGGTTCCACCTCGTCATTCGTTCATTCAAGTTTCTGTCTAGAGAACGTCCAGCCCGCCGTTGGCTGTGGCTCCGAGCCTGCTTTCCCCTCGCTTTTTCCTGGAGCTCAGGAGCGACGAGAGGCAGGAACAGGCTCCAGCACAGTGTTCTCCTGAGTGGAAGGAACTCACCGATGCTTCCTGACCAGAGGCCGTCTGTGCCCTGTGTGCCCGACCAGCTTCTTGAGGCAGATGTTTGCCCTTTGGATTCAGGTTTCAGGACGGAGGAGTGGCTGCTGGAAGCATCTCCAGAGAAGGTTTAGAATGTCAGTGGACCAGGCGCTCGGGTGGGCGTATGTGTGTGTGTGTGTGTGTGTGTGTGTGTGTGTGGTGTGTGTGTGGTGTGTGGTGTGTGTGTGTGTGTGTGTGTGTGTGTGTGTGTGTGTGCGCGCGCGCGCGCGCGCGAGCTCAACCTCAGGCCAGGGATAGCCTGAGACACAGGGGTCTGCCTGGGAGGCATTTGGCCTCATTCCTGGCATTCCCTTGCAGCTCAGTAAACCTCATTCGAGACTAATTTGGGGTTTCCCCAAAGCACATGTCAGACTTTTTCTTTCCCAAGTCGAGGAAGAAGAGCACTCCAGGCACGGAGGGTGGCCAGCACTGGGGCGCACGTCACAAAGCACTGCTCTGAGTCCAGACAGTTCCCCAGGGCTGCGGGCCCAGCCCAGTGAGCAGCCTCGCAGCCGCAGCCGGGGGCCTTCTTTTGTTTGTTTTTATTTGTTTGTTTGGGCCACAGGAGTCTGTGCTCTGAGGTCACCCCCCCAGTCCTGCTGGTGGGCTGATCGGCCAGGGCAGCTGCCTCAGCCCACTGAACTATCTTCCTGACATACATACGGGCATTTCTTTTATCATTTAAAATAAAATCCCCCTTTCCTTCCTCTCATTATGGCTGCAGCAAGTAGAGTCCCACATGTGGCTATGGTGCCACCAGAGTCCCACCTGGCATCTGGGTGGCGTGAGGAGCATAAACCGTCTCACACTGTGAAGTTTCTGATTTGATGTTGCCTCGCTAGTTTCAAGCTCTTGGCTTGTACTTTTTTTTTTTGGGGGGGGGTCACACCCTGCGATGCACAAGGGTTACTCCTGGCTCTGCACTCAGGAATTACTCCTGGCAGTGCTCGGGATGCTGGGAATTGAACCCAAGTTGGCCGCGTGCAAGGCAAATGCCCCACCCGCTGTGCTATTGCTCCAGTCCATTGTACTTGTATTTTTAATGTTTTCCTTTCCGTTCCTTTCTTATTTTTCTTTTGGGGGTTGGAGGGGCCACACCCAGAAGTGCTCAGGGATCATTCCTGGTGGGATTTTGAAGTCATAGGGAGTATGGGGGATAGAACCCAGATTGGTCATGGACAAGGCAATGCCTTATCTCCAACCCCTTAAATTTTAGTTTTAAAGTTGACAAGGACAGGAGAGGCAGCTCAGGGGTCAGGCACTTGCTTTACACAGGGCCATCTTCTGTCTGAAGCTCCCTTAAATAAGGGTCCTCCAGGCATCCCAAGCACAGAGCCAGGAGTAAGCCTGAGCTTACCAGATGTGACCGCCCTCAAGATAAAAGCCACACTTTAAAATAATCATCATTGAGAACAGAGGAATTGAAAGACTCATGGGAAAATCATGGGAAGATCCATGGGCTGAGGGGCGAGAGGAGGAGGAAACTGAGGCAGGAAGCTGACTATGGCTGAGGGATGGGGGTTCCAGGTCAGAGGTCAGGGGAAACTGATCTCGGGAGAGTACACGAGAGGGGCGTGAAATCATGGCCCACACATCTGGCTGTGGTTCATGAGAAAACTCCCTGGGGGTCTGTCTGTTCACAGACACACAACGCTCCCCACATGGACCACATGTTTCTTTAGCCATTTAATTAAAGCATAATATATGTATATATGGGCTGGAGTGATAGCACAGCAGTTAGGCTTTTGCCTTTCACGCAGCCGACCTGAGTTCGATTCCTCAGGCGCTCTTGGAGAGCCCTGCAAGCTACCGAGAGTATCGAGCCCGAGCGGCAGAGCCTGGCAAGCTACCCGTGTTTATTGGATATGCCAAAAACAGTAATAAGTCTCTCAACGAGAGACGTTACTGGTGCCCGCTCGAACAAAATGTATATATATTAACCATACACATATATTATATAATATCTGTATTGTATTAATATATCACTGTCATCCTGTTGCTCATCGATTTGTTCGAGCGGGTATATAATATCTGTATCATATGTACACCAGAGCAATAGTATAGCGGGGTGGGCTCCTGCCTTGCATATAGCCAGCTGGTGTTTGAGTCCAGGCATCCCCAGTAGGTCCCCTGAGCCCTCCTCCAGCATGATCCCTGAGTGCAGAGCCAGGTGGGACGTTCTGAGCAGAGCTTGGGGGTGTGACCCAAAAACCAAGTCAAATCAAAAAAAATTTTTAAACCTGAATTTTAAAAAAAGGGGGAAAGAGAAAGAGCGAGCAAAATAGCGAGAGAGAGGAAGACAGAGAGAGAGAGACAGTGAGAGCGAGAGAGAGGAAGAGAGAGAGAGCAGAGGCACTGTATAGCATTTTCCCAAAGACAAGAAGATACACAACAGGTACATAAAAAGAAACTCTGTATCCCTAATTGTGTAATCACAAAAAAATGAATGAATGAATCCTCAGGTGGCTGCTGCTGCTGCTGGACACGTGTGTGCGTTTGGTAACTCTGAGCTGCCTCCTCACCTCCCCAGGGCCCCCCAACAGAGACAGAGCCGGGGAGGTGGGGAGGCTGGGGACCATAGTCTGATGGTGAAAATGGCCCGTTTAATGCAGAGTTGCTAGCATACTTATAGAACATCTGAAGGAGGGCTGAGGTAAGCACCAGTGTGATGGTCATTTACATAGATAAACATTTGGCAGAGGAAATTCTTTTGGGGAGATCAACTCAAGGAGACACTCAGTCTCCCAGGGACAACTACATTGCCTTTATGTTTCCCTCTAATTTTATAAGTTATCAATACTAGCAGTTGTTTGGATAAACACAGTAAAAGACAAAGATCCCAACACTTAGTTCTCTGGGCTGAGAGCAAGCAAGGCTTTAAACACTTGGTTGTCTGGGCTCTGAGGGCAAGCAAGGCTTTTACCGTAAGTACCAGACTAAGTCCTCAGGCCAGTTCAGCTAGTCCTTCCCCAGGGGGGTCCTGTCTCTAAAGTTGTAACAGTTTGCATGAAAACCATGCATTTATGCTTTCTAGAATGTCCCATTTCGCTGCCGGGTAGTTTTGCCACTCGCCCCAGGTCCATTCCAGTCCCACGGCGGGACCTCCCCTTTGGGGTGTCAGGAACTACAGAAACTGAAGCCTGAGTCTAGTAGTTATGACCAACTGATTATGGCCAGGAGCAGATATATTTCAGAGTCAGTCAACTCCCAAATATTAGGAGCACAGCATTAATGGTCTTTCTGTGTTTAACCAAAGAATATTGCTCTATGGTAACATATAAAAAGGCTATAGGGGAAACAGAAAGGCAAGTACAAATATACAGCACTTCAAATACAAAGCAGTATCAATACAAGTTCAGAATTAGCAGAAAGTTTTGTTTTACAAGCAATCGAGATTGACATGGGGGACTGTGACAACGAGAGGTAAATTACAAGAGAAAGATTACAGATAAACTTTAAGTTAGGGATGCTAGCAAGGGTAATTTAAATTCCTCTAGGAGGAGGAAAGGAGACAATTCACTGATAAAAGCTAAAGCACTTAGGGTTAATATCCAACACCTAATCATCAGGGAAATGCAGATCAAAGCCATAATGAGATGATGTGCTGAGATGCATAGGGATGAAGGGAGACTCAGACACGTGTCAGGGTGGCTGGAGAGCTCGGGCAGGAGCTCAGTGCCTGGCTCTGGACGTGACAATAGCCACAGCCTCTGCAGAACCAAAGACAGACGCTGGTGCAACAAAAGGCGAGAGGATGTTTGCCTTGCACGCTTCCTCCCCCCAGTACCCCATTTGTTCCCCTGCACTTCCACGACTGGTCTCTGAGCGCAGAGCCTTAAATAACCCCTGAGCACTACTGGGTGTGCACCCCCCCCCAAACCAAACAAACAAAAAATTAGAACTAGAAGTGAGCTGCCCCAGGGTCCAGCAATTCCTCTCCTGGGTCAATTAGAACTAGAAGTGAGCTGCCCCAGGGTCCAGCAATTCTCCTCCTGGGTCAATTGAAAGAAAAAGAAATGAAATTAGTGTTTCAAAGTGATAATAACATGCACTTGGTATAATAAAATGTAACACACAATGTACATATAACAACAAGTATTGTGTAATACCACACATGTGATAAGAACATGTACATAAAGTAAACATAGAATCCCATGTTTATTACCGTTCTAATTACAATGAAGATGTAGGCCCCCCAAATGTCTGTCTCCACAAGTGAACAGACGCGATGTGAGAGATGCCCCCCATGCGCACACACACACGCACACACGTATACACACATGCACACATGCGTGCGCACACATGTGCACACACGCACACACATATGCACATGCACACACATCATTCTGCTCTGAGAAGGAAGACTATAACAATGTGGCTGGATTTTGACAGAATTATGGTAAGCAAAATAAAGACTGAGACAAATTCCACTTTTCTGTGGAATCCACAAAAAGTCAATGGCTTAAAAGAAATCCCTGTAATAGATCATAATCCACCTTCCAAAAAAGAGAAGTCCAGTTCAGGACAGGGAGGTAGCTCAAGGGTTGGAGCACATGCCTTGCAAGCACAAACTTGAGCTTGAGGCCCAGCCATCCATGATCTGTTGAGAGTGACCCAAGCACTGGGCAGGAGTACTGAGCACTGCTGGATGTGGCCCAGAAACCCAACAAACAAAAGTGAAACTCAAAAAAGAGGCAGCAAATAACTGGTCGCCAGTGGGTGGGGAGGAGGAAGAGAGTAGCCACCAGCCCGAAGGTTCAAGCCTCGTGTTATGAGCATGTTCTGGGGGTCTATGTCCAGTGCTGTGATTCGAGACAGCAAGTTAGTCCAGGTACCACAGAGCTCTGGGATAGTAGATTTTAAACGTTCTTACCACAAAAGAGAAGTGGTCATCAGAAATGAGACAGTACAGCCAGTGGGGTGCTTGTCTTACAGGTCTCAACCCAGGCCTGGTTCCCCAGCACTACAGACCATTCCCGGAGCCCTCCCAGAAGTGACCCTAGGGCAGAGAGCCAGGAGTCAGCCCTCAGCACTGCCAAGTGTGGCCCCAAACCCAAATTCAAACAACAAACAAAAAAAGAGAAATAGTAATTCTAGGATGTGATGGAGACATTAGCTAATGCCTCAGTTTATGTACTCCCACTACTCAAAAAAAAGAGCACCTCGTGATGCAAATGGTACAAAGAGATTCTCGTTAATTTCTATAGAAATGGTTTTGAGTGTTTTTAGACCCCTTAAATAGCCTTGTGGTGATGGGAACCAGGCCTGGGTCTCTTTCACGCAGAGCTAGGCTCACCGAGTCACTCCCAGGCAGGAAAACAAATCCAATCATACAGATCAACGCTTTCCTGACTTCGATTTTGCAACAAAAACCTTTTGTTTCCCTGAAAAATATTACCCAAAAGTTTTATGCATGGATCAGAGGAATGCAAGACTACCGCAGAGAACAGGGCTGAGGGTTGGGAGGCTTCACAAGAGCCCTGGGCCTTATCCTCCCGTCTTCTTCCACATCCCTCCACAAATTCCTGAAGCCCAAGGGACCAGGGCAAGCATTGATGGGATTTCAGGGCAGCAGGAGCCACTGCCCCAGAGGAAGGAGGATGGTGGCAGAGCCTGACCTGCTCACCTTCCATGGTGGCATATAAGGAAAGGCAGGGAGCTGACAGGTGAGGCTCTGTGGAGAATGAAAAGAGAGCCCTTTTCAGAAGATTATGAGTCTGGGTGTCTGAGGGGCCGTATGAAGAGGCAGGGGACTCTGAGGGAAGAAGGAACAAGCTTATTAGGCTGTGATGGCAGCAATAGCAAGTAAAACTCACACATGCATATGGTCATATACATACACATGCATATACATGCACGTGTGCATACAAACACATGCTCGTGTGCATGCGCACACATGCACACACACACAAAAGCATGCACATACACAGAAAACAGGTGGTCTCATAAGCTGTAGAGCAGAAGTGGATTCTCCTAGTTGCTCTGGGAGGCAAAGACTGGCAGACCTTCTGGGCACCGTCCGGGGGGACCGAGTTAAAGCGACTTGTAGAGGGTTTTCTTGACTGTGGTGTGGAGGTTAGGGCCCAATGCAGAGTTAGAGTTAATTGAATCACACTGCATCACAGTGTAATCTCATTCTCTCCACCTTAGTTCATTTTAGAAAGACATTGCTGGTCTCCAGCCACCTTTTATGATGATTTAATAAATGTGCCAGGTGGGGGCTGGAGAGATAGCACAGCGGGTAGGGCGTTTGCCTTGCACGCGGCCGACCCGGGTTCAAATCCCAGCATCCCATATGGTCCCCTGAGCACGGCCAGGGGTAATTCCTGAGTAACAGAGCCAGGAGTAACCCCTGTGCATCGCCAGGTGTGACCCAAAAAGCAAAAAAAAAAAAAAAAAAAAAAAAAAAAAAATAAATGTGCCAGGACACAACTGGACAACCACATGCAAAAAAATGGGCTTAGACCTTGACTTGACACCTTGCACAAAAGTCAGATCAAAATGGATTAAAGACCTCAACATCAGACCACAAACCATAAGGTACATTGAAGACAAGGTCGGCAAAACCCTCCACGATATTGAAGATAAAGGTATCTTCAAAGATGACACGGAACTAAGCAATCTAGTAAAAACAGAACAAATGGGACTACATTAAACTAAAAAGCTTCTGCACCGCAAAAGATACAGTGACCAGAATACAAAGACTATCCACAGAATGGGAAAGGATATTTACACAATACCCATCAGATAAGGGGTTGATATCAATGGTATATAAAGCACTGGTTGATCTCTACAAGAAAAAAACATCCAACCTCATCAAAAAATGGGGCAAAGAAATGAACAGAAACTTTACCAAGGAAGAAATACGAATGGCCAAAAGGCACATGAAAAAGTGCTCTACATCACTAACCATCAGAGAGATGCAGATCAAAACAACCACGAGATACCACCTCACACCACAGAGACTAGCACACATCCAAAAGAACAAAAGCAACCGCTTTTGGAGAGGATGTGGGGAGAAAGGGACCCTTCTACACTGCTGGTGGGAATGCCGGCTAGTTCAGCCCTTTTGGAAAACAATATGGACGATTCTCAAAAAACTAGAGGTTGAGCTCCCATTTGACCCAGCAATACCACTGCTGGGAATATATCCCAGAGAGGCAAAAAAGTATAGTCGAAACGACATCTGCACTTATATGTTCATCGAAGCACTGTTTACAATAGTCAGAATTTGGAAAAAACCCGAATGCCGGTAGTACAACCCCACAGAACGGATGATTGGTTGAGGAAACTTTGGTACATCTATGCAATGGAATACTATGCAGCTGTTAGAAAAAAGGAGATCATGAATTTTGTATTTAAGTGGATCGGCATGAAAAGTTTCATG
The DNA here is from genome assembly GCF_027595985.1 of Sorex araneus. Classification (NCBI taxonomy): domain Eukaryota; kingdom Metazoa; phylum Chordata; class Mammalia; order Eulipotyphla; family Soricidae; genus Sorex; species Sorex araneus. The sequence goes on along the minus strand of NC_073311.1, from coordinate 516,082 downwards.
CTGAGTGAAATGAGTCAGAAAGAGAGAGACAGACATAGAAAGATTGCACTCATCTATGGTATATAGAATAACAGAGTGGGAGACTAACACCCAAGAATTGTAGAAATAAGTACCAGGAGGTTGACTCCATGGCTTGGAGGCTGGCCTCACATTCTGGGGAAAGGGCAACTCAGAAGGGATCACCAACTATAATGTAGTCGAAGGCTATGTGGGGGAAGGGAGTTGCGGGCTGAATGAGGGCTAGAGACTGAGCAGTGGCCACTCAACACCTTTATTGCAAACCACAACAGCTAATTAGAGAGAGAGAACAGAAGGGAATGCACTGCCACAGTGGCAGGGTGGGGTGGGGTGGGGGGAGATGGGTTTGGGGAGGGTGGGTGGGATGATGGGTTTACTGGTGGTGGAGAATGGGCACTGGTGAAGGGATGGGTTCTCAAACCTTGTATGAGGGAAACATGAGCACAAAATTGTATAAATCTGTAACTGTACCCTCACGGTGATTCGCTAATTAAAAATAAAAAAAATTAATAAAATATCATTGTTCTAAAAAAATAAATAAATAAAATAAATGTGCCAGGAGAAGCTGCACCTGGTCCAGGTGAAGTCCAGTGGGTATGGAGACTTGTTCCTTTTATTTCAAATGAGGGAGGCTTCCCTGGAGCAAAAGTTCATGGAGCCATCGGCGACAGTGTAGGTGAGCAGGACCGGAGCCGGTAGTACAACCTCACAGAGCGCCAGCCCCTTTCTCGGGCTGTGGGCACAGCTGGGCCTGCCTGCCATGGCCAGCAGTGTTGCGCGCCGCTTCGACCAGTGAAGAAACACGCAACTCTGAGATCCTTCTTGCCGCGATTTATTCAGGGACTTTCCATGAAACGGGAAGAAGGGGAACGGGAAGGAGGAGGAGGAACGAGGGAGAACCTAAGGGGGAACCCAGGGAACTCCCTAGCTAGGCAGCCTCCTCCCTTATATACTTCTCCCTGCTTATTTGCCCCCAAGTGTCTGCAGCTGATAAACTAACCACAACTTGTAGGCGTGACAAGACATCCTGATTCCCCATCAGGTGTTGTTCATGAAGCACGGTGCAATCAACAACAGGTGTTCACGAAGCACGGTCCCGTGGAGGCTCTCCACAGTTCCCCCTTTTTGTTTTAGAACAGCAAGTCTGTGTAGTGACCGACCTCGGCCCCCTTGGCCTTACCAGTCATTGTCATTGGGAGCCCTCTGGCTTGTAGGTCCCTGTCTTAGGTTGGTCCAAGGGTCAGGTGGGGTATAATGCACCCTTTCAAACTCCTCAACTACAGGAGGTCCCCTGCAGTTAAGGGCTCTCAGCTGCATAATACCTTTGCTACATCCAGCTAGACCTGATTGTTCTAGGCGAGATTGTTTCATAGTTGCAAGCCAAAGCTGCCGGGATTGCTGTGCTTCCAAGGCCGCGAATGCCTGTAAACACCACGCCTTTGTAAGAAGTTGTTCTTGCTGCATTTTGTATAGACACCAGGCAAAAACCAAAGCAGTGAGAAGCGATAAGGATAGTACTGCTCCCACCCCCGCCCACTCTTGAATGGAGGGGACTTCTACTCTGGTCTTATTAAGATGGGTAAGGAAGGGATTAAAGCAGGCCATGTTGTAGCAATGGCCCAGAAAGCTGCTTCTTCAGCTCGTACTGACACAGGAACCAGGCTGAGCAGAAGCACCAGTTTGCACATCTTGGTCTACTGGGGGCGCAGTCTTCCGTGTCAGGCGTTCAGGAATCCACACTGGTTCTGCCCTGTCCTGTGGAAAAACACAAACAGAACCCCTGGCCCAGGGCCGCGCCATTCACCAGAAAGGATATGGGTGGAATTATAGGGGGTTACAAGAGTATCTGGAAGCCCTCCAAAGTATTGCAAGCAGTCCTGAATACCAATCATAGCCAAACAGGCTACAGCTGCAGGGTATAACTCCACGGCTTTCGCCGGAGAGACCCTAGGATGAATCCACAGAAGGGGTCCCTCCTGCCATAGGACTGCAATAGGCTGCCCGTATGTTGGGAGCACACAAAGTAAAATGGGAAACTCAGGCTGCACGCGTGTATTGCCAGCAGCAGTAAGAGCTTGCTCAATTTTGTAAATGGCTTCTCTAGCTTCAGGTGTGACAGTCCGTGGGGAGGAAAGAGAGGGATCACCTTGAAGTATATTGAATAAAGGTTTTCAAAGTCATAGTTAGGTAATTTAAGGTATCCCCTTATCCAATTAATGTCTCCCAACAAACGTTGAAAGTCATTAAGTGTGTGTAAATGGTCAAGCCGAAGAGTAATCTTTTGAGGACGTAAGTGTCCGGCTGACAATTGTTGATTAATTAAGGCTTCAGCTGCATCTAATTTTTCAGAGGATAAATGCCACTGTGGAACCCACACTGTTAACCATGTTAGGGGGATGATTTCCACAGCGGCCCCTATAATAAATTTTGATCAGTAGGAACAGCAATAGGGCACGAAGAAGTGCAAAGCCTAACTTCCATCTTAGCTAGAACATCTCGTCCCCAAAGGGAAAAAGGCAAATTAAGTATAAAGGGCTGGAAGCTATCCCGGTGTCCCTCATCATCCTTCCAGGTGAGGTGATGTGCGCTCACTTCTGGGGTACTGAGGTGCTCCAGGCCCTGCAACTGCTGAGCAGAAGCCTGCGTGGGCCAGGCAGGAGGCCAATCCTTAGTGGTCTGCTCCAGTGTCAAGGAGTCCCATGACCCTTTTTCCTTCTACTATTAATTGCATCATGGGTCTGGTATGCATACCTAAAGCAAGAAAAGCTCCCTCAGTTTATTCCTGATTAAAAGCTCTTCTACCATTGCATGTCTGTCCACCCACGGCGGGAAGGAGAATAACTTGGGCAACAGGGTCCCCTGGGCTGATGGCAATAATTCCGCGAGGAGACTCAATCAGGGCTCTAACACTTTCAGAATGGTTGGGATCAGTTATACCAGGATATACACACAAGCCTTTAAAAACTGTTTCAGGGGAGCCTATTAGTAATCCTATAATTTCACTTGGTAAAGGGGCTAGTTTCCCTACCTCTAAAGTCTGTACTCCCATTTGCGGAGTGAGGACCATGGGAGTGACGGCTCGTAGGGTCACAGCGGGGGAGGCCTTAGAGGCTCCCCCGTGTCCCTGGGGTGTAGCAGAGATGGGTATTCCTCGGAAACTTGAGCCGCCCCATGTATTTGAGGGTCCTTTAGCAGCAAGTATCGGTCACTATCATGTGTCGCAGCTTCCTCCTCAATAGAGGGGTCAGAATCCCCATTAGCCCGTCCCTGCTGAAATTGACATAGTGAGGGATAAAGAGACGGACGGGTCACAGATGGTTCTCGGGGCCTTCCTCTTTTTTGGGGCGCGTCCCTGCATTAGCGGGGTTCCCCTAGAGGCCTTGCTTTCCACGTCCGAACCCTCCTCTAGCTCAGAGGCTGTAATGCCATGACGGCTGCCTCTGTCCAACAGTTCCTTCGCTGTCTCTTCTAATACTTCCTGTCCCGGTTGTACGGTCTTACCGCACTTCTGATAGAAAGCAAAAGCGAAAAAACAAAAGGAAAGGCAAGTAAAAACCCAACCTGCAAACAAAACATACACATCCATGGATTTTACGGTCCTAACTCACCACAGGAACTTTATTGTCACAACTTTCGTGAACTTTATAGTCCTGACTCACCACAGGAACTTTATCGTCACAACTTTCGTGAACTTCATCGGCCTGAATTGCAGCAAGTTCTGAATCGACCAGAGGGTACTGGAGGTCGGGTTCCCCTTACGGGCCACCAGCTGTCGCGCGCCGCTTCGACCAGTGAAGAAACACGCATCTTGGAGATCCTTCTTGCCGCGATTTATTCAGGGACTTTCCATGAAACGGGAAGAAGGGGAACGGGAACGAGGAGAAGAAACGAGGAGAAGAAACGAGGAGAAGAAACGAGGAGAAGAAACGAGGAGAAGAAACGAGGAGAAGAAACGAGGAGAAGAAACGAGGGAGAACCTAAGGGAGAACCCAGGGAACTAACTAGCTAGGCAGCCTCCTCCCTTATATACTTCTCCCTGCTTGTTTGCCCCCAAGTGTCTGCAGCTGATAAACTAGCCACAACTTGTAGGCGTGACAAGACATCCTGATTCCCCATCAGGTGTTGTTCATGAAGCACGGTGCAATCAACAAGAAACAGGTGTTCACGAAGCACGGTCCCGTGGAGGCTCTCCACACAGCAGGATCTACAAACTTGCTTTACAGCATGTCCTGAGACCTCAGTTCAGCACGTTCCCTCCAGCAAATTCTCCATTGCTCCCTGCTCGTTGTGCAGAGGGAAAAGGTTTCAGAGGAAATAAAACTAAAAGGGGACTGGGGCAGGGCACTTGTCGTGTGCAAGACTAACTACGGTTACGTCCCTGGCACTGCATAGGGTCCTCTGAATCTTCTAAGCATCACCAGGAATAAGTCCTGAGCACTGTAGGGTGGAGTCCAAAATACAATAAATAAATACATACATAAATAAAATGCTATGCTGAGTTTTGGACTATCCGTCAATGCTCAGCAACCAGCTACCAGCACTCAGTACTTAGTACTTATCACTCAGCACTGAGAACTCAATAGCCAGCACTCTGAAGGGTGGCAATCCTGCCGGCCACATGCTGGGAAGCTGCTCTCCACATTGGCCTGCAGACGCTGCCCCGGGGGTCCCGCCCAGCTCCACTGCCCGACTGTGGGAGGCAGGTGTTTGAAGAGTTGGCAGAGAAGGGTGGATGGGATCCAAAAGACAGCAGGAGGGCGCCTGCCTTGCACATGGCCTACCTGGGTTTGATCCCGGCATCCCATGTGGCCCCCCAGCACCACCAGGAGCACAGAGCCAGGAGTAAGCTTTGAGCATCGCTGGATGTGTCCCCCAAGCCTCTCACCTGCCCAAATTTAGAAACAAAAATCAAAACAACCCTTTCTGGTCCCACGTCTCCTCGGTGCGTTCTCTGCCTGCCCCTCAGAACGGGTCTCCCACTGCGTGTGGGGAGCCTGTCTCTTCCCACCAGGGAACGTGTCTCTTCACTCCTCAGTGCTTGGAAGCCCTTGTCGACTCCCCAGCACTCCCCGAGTCAGCAGGTGTGAGGGCACCTTGGGGAGAGACCAGGGTGGAGATGACATGGTGGATTCCATGGGCCTTTCTAGAAACTTCAAAAACTCTATGTCATGGCTGCATAGGAGAGAACTCTGGTCCATCAGGAGCGTGAAGTGCAGTGACGGCCCTCTCCTTTCTTCCGTCTCCAGCTCCCCACGCGCCTGACCCACAGCGAGGCCACAGGGAAGGGAGGAGAGCTGGAGCCCCACCTCCCCACCTGACCCTCACCTACCTGCACCCAGACCCCAGGCCTCCTCCCGCCTCCTCCGACCAAAGGTGGGGCCTCATTAAGTAAGTCATACTGTTCCTCACACCTTTTTTTTCTTTTTGGGTCACACCCAGCAATTCATAGGGGTTACTCCTGGCTCTGCACTCAGGAATCACTCCTAGTGGCGCTCAGGGGACCATATGGGATGCTGGGAATCGAACCCGGGTCGGCCGTGTGCAAGGCAAACGCCCTACCCGCTGTGCTATTTCTCCAGGACCCCACCCTTTCCAATTCAGGCCCATTTCCTCAAAAAGGTCTCACAGATACATAGAAAGAATCGCAGGTACAAAGGCTGAGTTTTCTCAACAGCTGCATTTCTTAACGAAGAACTGCTGCCTGGTGCGTATCTTACATCAGCCTGCCATGGGGTAGTGTGCCAACGACGGCCCTGCGGTGCTCGGGGTTATTCCTGGTGCTGCCCTCAGGGGATCATGTGGGATCCTGGGAATTAAACCCGGGTCAGCTAGGACCCCATCCTCCACTATTGCTCTGGCCTCTTGTAAATAGCTTCCCAGATTCCCAGAGCGTTGAGCCCAGCGGGGTGCAGCTGCTGTGTAATGATGCCACCTGGTGGTGCTTCGTGGTAAATCCCAGCCGTTTTCCATTGCTTCCCCAGTCCAGGGACTGCCCTGCCACCTCAATGAAAGGCGAGAATACTGGGGCCAGAGAGATAGTGCAGCAGGTAAGATCCTTCCATTTTGATTTCCGGCGACTAGGGTCCTTCAAGCTCCTCCAGGAGTGATCCCTGAGCACAGAGTCAGGAATTAGCCCTGAGCACTGCCAGCTGTGGCCCCCAAACCTAAAAATAGGGGGAGGTATTTGAATCTTGATATCCTAATTTAGAACCCCGTGCTCTTCCTATAATCTATCAGTGAAGAAAGGTGAAGATTTTGGAGGCGTGTACCCCGTGGTGCTTGGGGGCTATCTCTGGCTCAATGCTTGGGGTGCAAGAGAGATTCTAGGGAGCAGACCCAGGGCTCTTGCATGAAAGCCTCCACCTGGTGAGCATCTACCCAAGACTCGCAAATTTTACATATTTTAGAGAGAAAATAAGGGTGAATGTCAACATTTACGCCTCTTTTCTTATTTTCTTTTCTTCACTTTCCTGAATGTCGGGAGTCCGGGAGCCCCTCTTTCCCACAGAGCACCCACCAAGTGTTTCTTATGTGAGCAGGAGGAAGCCAGTGGCCCTGCAGTCAAAGTGGGGGGTGGTAGCCTGGATCTCAAGTAGAACAGGGGCGTCAGCAGTGCTAGGAGCGGGCGAATGGCAGTCGCCCCAGAACCACAAGGGCTGGGCCTGGGATGCTGCTGTATCGGACAAGGTGGGGTCATCCCCCTGAAGTGTCCCTCTCTGCCCTGCAGTGTGTGAAAAACCACACAGGCTGGGGAGAGGGTCCCCTCGGTGGGGGGGTAGATGGCTGCATGCAGGACCCCAGTTTCATTCCTGGTTCATTCCGTGGTTCCCTGGGCACTATCAAAAGTGATCCCTGAGCACTAAGCCTGGAGTAGCTCCTGAGCACTGTTGGCTGTTGCCCCCCAAGACAGAAAAAAAGATTACTTTTGTTTGTTTTGTTTTCAGTCTATACCTGGTAATGCTCAAGGGTTACTCCTGAGGGGCCGGAGCAATAGCACAGCGGGTAGGGCGTTTGCCTTGCACGCGGCCGACCCGGGTTCAATCCCCGGCACCCCATATGGTCCCCCAAGCACTGCCAGGAGTAATTCCTGAGTGTAAAGCCAGGAGTTACCCCTGAGCATCGCTGGGTTGTGACCCAAAAAAAAGCAAAAAAAAAAAAAAGGGTTACTCCTGATTATGTGCTCAGGAATTACTCCTGGAAGTGCTTAGGAGACCATACAGGGTACCAGGATTGAACCTAGGGCAGCTGTGCGCAAGCCAAACACCCTATTCACTATACTATTGCTCTGGCCCCAACAACCATATTTTTCTAAGGCTCATTTATGTCCACTTTCCTAGGAAAGAGTGAAAGGAAGAGTCTAGTGATCAGAAAGTAAACATAACATGACTCAAATGGGGAAAGACTTCTACCATCTTGGGGACTGTAGTTACTGGATCCAAAACATGATTTTCTGGGTGTTTGGCCTGTTTGGCGGCCAAACTGGGCAGGGGCAGGGCTTCCTCCCGACCCTGTACACCTGGCAGGGTGAGGGGACCTTCTGCAGTGCTGCATGTGCAAGACAAGTGCCCGAACCCTGCACTATCTCTCCGGGCCCATCTTTTTACTTTCCTTTTTGCTTTTTCTTGGGTTTAGAGGTTACCCACAAGAGCTCTGAGAGGCAAATCCCAGCTCGGTGCCTGGGGGTCAATGAGGGGAAGGTGCTCGGGATGAACCTGGGCCTCAGCATGTGCTCAGCCCTTGATGTCTTCTTCTCTTGTTTGAGGGACGTGGGGAGGAAGCAGGGTGAGGGCCACACCCAGCACTGCGCAGGGCGCCAGGAGCAGCTGTGCAAACAGAGCAGGCGACTCACCCACACACTCCCCCCCTGACCCCACGCCTGCCCCCAATCCTGGCTCCTTTTCTTTTTCTTTCTTGGTGGGGTTGAGGTGCACCTTGGGGTGCATTCCAGCCACACCCATCCCATCCTTTTCTTCAGGGGGAGCCCCCCTCTCATCTCAGGGCTAGGGGCCCCTCAGCTCCTGCTGCCGCTGCATCACTCCTGTGCGATCTACTTTGGGGGCGCCATGCCTTGATGTGGGGGCAGAGAGTGCTGTCCCAGCTCTGCCCCTCTCTGTGGGGTAGGCCCCAAGTCAGGATGTTCTTGGGGTCATACATCAAGAATCCCATCACTGAGAGCAAAGTTTTGGCGCCCACAGGGTTCCCCTGCAGGCAGGACATTGGGACTCCCTGGCCAGAACATCCAGGAGTGACCCCTTCACACAGAACTGAGACCCGCTGTGGCCCCAAAACCGAAGAAAAGAAAAACAACATCAGGGAGGTATGGGAGGCAGGAGTCAGAACCTGTAGCATCTATTTGTGCCCCTTGGCTGCAGACCCCTACGAGCACAGAACTCAGGGGTGCAACTCAGGGTGAACTAAGGACATCCCTCAGGTGTCCCCTGAGAGGATGATGCTCCTGGTGCCTTGGCCATGTTTGGGGGAGCCATGCACATGCTTTGTTTTCTTTTGGGGGCCACACCCAACTGTGCTCAGGGCTTACTCCTGACTCTGTGCTCCAGGATCTCCTGGGATGCTCAGGGGACCACATGCGGTACTGGGGATCCAACCTGCCTGCCTTGTGCAAGGTGAGCGCCTTCCCTCCCTCCCTCCCCACTGCCGGCATAAACTTTGTGTCAGCAGATTCTCAGGGACTGACCATGATGGGGACCCCTAATCTTGAGACTCTCAGCCTCTCAGGACCTTTCACCACTGTCCACTGGGAGCCTTGAGACCATGCCCCGCTGTCTGCCTGGCAGGCTCTGTGGGTGTCTGGGGTCGGGGGTGGGGGGAGCAAGGGGTTCCTACAAGCTGTGCTTCAGATTTCAAAAGCCCAAAGGAAATCATGCATTTGCCTCTATGAGGGTCCCAGACTAAATGAAACATTTGTTTTTCTTTCAGGCTGGAGCCTGGGACTCCTGCAGTTATCTTGCCCAATCAGAGTCTCTAATTGGCCCTTCTATGTCCTTGATGAGTAAAACTCAAAGCAACAAATTATTATTCAATTTTTGTTGCTGCTCCATTCTGCAATCAATGTGTGATTCACTCGTTTTCCCCACATCTTGTAACCTTTTTACATAAATTGTAATAAAAAAATTTTTTTAAGGTTAAAAAAACACCTTTCGAGACTAGATACAGGCTTGGCAGGCTGGAGGCCAGGTCGAGCCCAGCGCGGTGTGGTCCCCAGCCTTGCCGGGAGCAACCCCCACGGAGGCCCTGAACGCCACCAGGTGTGGCCCCAGGACAGCAGAGAAGCAGGCATTCCCTGGGGTCACAGAAGGCGCCGCCAGTCCCGGTGACGGACGGAACAGCCAAGGGTGTTCGCCGGGCACGCGGCGCACCCAGGGTCAATCCCGGGCGTCCCATGTGGTCCCAAGTGCAGAATCTGGAGGGGCCCCTGACAGCTCCAGGGGTGAACTAAACGTCTTTTAAAAATGAGAGCAAAAGTGATCGTGCGAGCAAGAGGGAAGGACCTGGAGTCCGCAGAGGGGGCGAAACTCCTGCCTTGCGGGGGTTCTCCAGGGTCGGGACTGCGGGAGGCGCCCACCCGCAGTGCCGAGCTCACTGCTGCGAGCACCGGGAGTCCTGGAGTGTGCGCCACTGAGGACGCCCAAGGCCCTGTGTGGTCAAAGGAACGGACCAAAGTGAAGAGAAAGCGGGTGAAGGCCTTGGGGAGGGTGAACTGGGGGAGAGGAGAGGTCCGGGTGACTGGGGGTCGGCGCAAGGACAGGCATCTGCCTTTGCTCTCTGCCGCCCCCTGCAGGCTGGAGCTGAAAGCCGGAGAAGGAGCAAGGCGCTAGTTAAGAGCCAACATGACCTCTCACTTCCTCATCCCTCAGACTTCTTTCATTTGGGTGCTCCCAGCACCTCCCTTTAGAGCCAAAGAAAGGCCCCTCCTGGCCTGGCGGTTGCATGAGACCATGGCCAGTCATGGACACGTCCGGGAGAAATCAAGGTGCTCGCAGGACGGCCTCCCTGCAGCTCTGGGCGGGGGCTGGGGCTAGTGGGCAGGCAGGCGAGGACCGCTGCCCGGCTTCCTGCAGGGGAGAGAGGGCCGCGGGCTGGGCGATCTGATTTGTCCAGGCCTTCCTTGGTCATGGGGGAGCCCCAGGTCGGAAGCAGGCAGTAGAGGGGGGTGGGGGCAGGGACAGGATGCCAGGTGCCACGGGCATGGTGCCACATGGGGTCCCCGGAGTCCAGCCAGGAGCGACCCCAGAGCACAACCCGGTACAGTCCTCAAGTCTAACCCTGCTGCCTCAGAATAAAGTTCTGTTTATTCACCAGAGCAGAAAGCCAGGGACAGCCTCTGAGCACTGCCACATGTGGTCACAATGCAAAGCGAAAGCTGCAGAGCTGTCCCTGGTCTCTTCATTCTGTCACCAGACCTGCCCGTGGTTCAGGGTCTCTGCCTAACAGGTGAGAGGACCGGGGCTTAGCACAGCCTGGACCTAGCCCAGGTACCCCACGGGACCTGCACCCTGCTGTCCTGATTTCCTTGGTTTATGGAAAGTGGCTCTTGGCCAAGAATTCTGTGAGGCTCAGAAGGACTTGAGGGGACACAGAGACTGAAAGAGTGTCTGGGGTACTTCCTTGTCCTGTGGGAGGTGGGGGGTCAGAGGCAGGGACTGAACCATGGCCAGTGAGACTGGAGTAAGAGCACAGCAGGTAGGGTGCTTGCCGAGCACGTGGCTGACTTGGGCACCACCAGGAGTGATTCCTTAGTGCAGAGCCAGGAGTAACCCCTGAGCATCACTGGTGTGGGCCAAGTCCTCCTCCTCCTCCCTGAGAAAGGGAAGGGGGTAGAGAAAGAATCTAGAGATGCTTTCTCTGGTGCTCTCTGAGCAGAACCATTAATTCTGTGAGGCAGTTTCATGCCTTGTTCCTCTGCATCAGCGGGAGCGTACCTGGGTGTGCTGGGGACATTCGTACCTGACAACGGAGGGAAGGAGACCCCACGAAGGCCTGACGGGCAGAATGCTGGCTTCCTTCAGGGCCAGGGGCTCTTACCCGACAGTATTCCTCCACTGTGAGGTGGTGGCCGGGCCTGGGGGTCCATATGTGAAGTCTGAGCTCCTGTCCCGATTCCTCTTCCTGCTCACTCTGAGAACAAGAATCACCTGGGAGAGCAGGTGAGTCAGACCCTGAGCCCCGTTTCCCATGCTGGAATCTGGGTCATTGCCAGCCCGCTCGAGGCCAAGAGAAGAGGTGGAGGGCCCCAGGGGGCTGCTGTCTCTGACAGTTCTCTCTGCCTCCTGGGACATGGTTGTCCTGGCAAGGTTCTGTGGCCCCGCGTGAAGACCTGGTGAGCAGGACACGGGGCATGGAGAACTCACCTCCTGGCCTCCTGGGACCACGCAGGGCCAGCTGTGACTGGGTTGCTGGTGGGCTGAATTCTACCCAATCCGGGACTCTGGCCACCTGCTGGGCCCCTTTGAAGTGGAAAGATTCTGTTCAGCCACACTCACTGGCTTCAGTGACGAATCAGCTTGACGATGGTTTTGCTCTTTTTTATTTTGGTGGCGGCAAGGGGTGCACACCGTTGTGCTCAGGGGTCACTCTCAGAGGGGTTCTAGAGTACATATGGGACACCAGGGGTTAAACTTGGATCGGACACATGCAAGTGCCCTCCCCACTGTACTATCTCTTCAGCCACAATCAGTTTGACATTTTGTTGCTGTTGTTTTCTGCAGTGGATTCAGCTGTGCCCTTCGAAATGTAGACATTAATTCATCATTCCTTCTCATTAAATGTTGGTAGAATTGAGTGAAATCAAACATTATCCTAAGGGGAAATAAAACTCTTTTAGAGGTCCTGATCAGGACAAATCACGGCATCGGTCAGTCAGTGCCCGACCTCTGGGTTCTGCCCAGGCATGTGGCTTCCAAGCCAATGAAAAGAGCTTGTCTCCAAGCTCATCGCTCTGTTCCCTGGTGACAGAGACTCCGGTAAGGGAAAGGAACAGAGGTGCTGAGAGAAAGTCCCAATAAATTATTAAGTGGGAACTCTTTTTAATTTAGGAAGAGTGTAGGCCACAGGAGAAGACAGCACAGGGTTCAAGGACCTTCTCTATCACCACCGAGGAATATTTCCTGGGAAGAATTAGGGCAATGAAGGATCATTTTCTTGAGCCCGGGATGGAATCTCAGTCTTTCATGTCTTGGCCGTGTGAAAACAATGAACCCAGCAACAGTCCCTTGGAGGAAAAATGGGAGCCAGAATGTGTGGGTGATTTCCTTCCTGGGGCCGGGGAGGCTGGAGGCCTGGGGATACCCCCTGTGCTCCCTCCTGCATGGCAGACCCACCCTGCCCGCCCCTTGCCTCTCAGCTTCGAAGGCTGGGGGGTTGGGGGAGCACCTCCACCTTGCAGGCACTTGCAAGTGTCCCCTCCCTACCTCACAGGCTTTAGGAACTGCTGGGTCTGGCCCTGTGAGCTGGGACACAACTGTCTTCTTGTCTTGGTTCTTTGTCTCCACTGCCACCTGCCCAGGCCACATAGGGAGGACCTGAGATGGCTCCATGCATTGTGCTCACCAGATTCCCAGCATGCACTGTCTCCTGAGCATCACCAGGAGTGACCCCCAAGCACTGAGCAAGGTGTGGCCCCCAAGTTAAAAACACAAGAAACCACAGGCAGAGGGGCCTGGGAGATAGCTTGGTATGTGGTGCCCAAACCTAGCATAGGTGAGGCCCTGAGTTTGATCCCTGATAGCCTGACCCCCATCCCCAGGAAAGCTGGGTGGCCTTGGTGGTCCCCAAGATTTCCAGTGGCCCTGAGCACCCCAGCTCTTGACAGGAGCTTCAACCAGCAGCCCTGCAGGGCTGAGAGCACACTGTTGAAATTATGATTCACTGAGGTCCCAACCCTCCAGAGAAATCTGTGCCTGTTTCCAGAGAGGAAGTGCAGGTGGCACCTCGGGAGGTGCCATGAGGACCACAGAGGGTGACCCAGAACGCAACCATGACAACAGAGCTCCTCCTGTGGGTTTTCTTTTCTTTCTTTTTTGACTGATCATCAGTTTATTTGAAAACTTTTAGGTTAAGTGACCCCATCTGGCATGTCATGCAGTTTAAGCAGCTGGAGACTAGTGCAGTTTCTCCAGAGATGTCCTCTTCCCGCCTATCCCCTGCAGGTGCCTCCTCCCCGCCCCACTCCCTGGCTGGCCCCTTGTCTTGTGCAGTACCGCACCCTTATTTGTGATTTTTTCCCGTGGCCCCTGAGAATATCCAGGGGAACCATATGGCCCCTGGTTGAGGAATGCCGGTCTAGAGTATCTGAACTTTAAAAATATGGAATGCTTCGCAAATTTGCACAGGGCCCATGCTAATCTTCTCTATATTATTCCAGTTTTAGTGTATGTGCTGCCAAAGTGAGCACACCCATGGGATTTTCTAGAGAAGCTTGTGCAGGAGCTTTTGAGGAGGGCCAGAGCGACAGGTCAGCAGGGAGGGGCTTGCCTTGCACCCAGCTGACCCAACTTGCAAACAGTTTGATCCTCAGCACCCCGTATGGTCCCCTGAGCACTGTCAGGAGTGTCCCCTGAGTGCAGAGCCAGGAGTAAGCCCTGAGTACTGCCAGGTGTGACCCAAAACTAGAAAAATAGAAACTAAAGCAAACAGGATGTGAAGGACCCCAGGGTGCCAGGAAGCCCTGAGCTCTAAACCCTAGTGCCTGTGCAGATGGGACGCAGCTGGTGGGACACACATGCTGGTTGTTTCTATGATTCTGTTCCCCTGACACACCTGCCGAAACCATATGTGCCCCCAAGGGGCAGGAAGGCCTGATGTGGGGTGCTTTTGTCTCCGTCCTGGGGCAGGGGCCTTTCGGGTGGGGTGCCTGAACCCTGGATCTCAGCAAGAAAAAAGGGTCAGCGCATCAACATTTCTGTGCCTTAAATCTTTTCAGAAAAACATCCAGTGTACCTGGTTCCCACAGGAGGTCTCCGGAGAGCATGTGGTAGGAGCATAGAGTGAAGCAGGAGAACGTACCATGTGCTGCTTAGATGTCGCAATTCTGTGAGGTTGTGTGGAATCAGGCCTGACACTGTTCGTGTGTGGAAACATGGGGACAGGGCTGGTGAGTGGACAGTATAACCAAGACACGACCAGGGCAGCAGTGAGCAGACAAACCTTCCCATTCCCTTCTGTCCCTGAAGGCCACCATCCATCTGCTTTCCAGCCTTTGTCCAAGATCACGTTGGAATTTTCATGCATGAAATTCATTCCACATAAACTTCTACATATGTGTGGAGCAACAAAAGGGTTTAATTTAAAAGACGTAATTTGGGGCCGGAGCGATAGCACAGCGGGTAGGGCGTTTGCCTTGCACGCGGCCGACCCGGGTTCAATCCCCGGCATCCCATATGGTCCCCTAAGCACTGCCAGGAGTAATTCCTGAGTGCAAAGCCAGGAGTAACCCCTGAGCATCGCTGGGTGTGACCCAAAAAGCAATAAAATAAAATAAAATAAAATAAAATAAAATAAAGACGTAATTTAAAAGACTGACAGCACAGTGGGTAGGGTGTTTACCTTCCATGCAGTCGACCCGGGTTTGATTCCTTGTCCCTCTCAGAGAGCCCGGCAAGCTACTGAGAGCATCCCGCCCGCACGGCAGAGCCTGGCAAGCTACCCATGGCGTATTCTATATGCCAAAAACAGTAACAACAAGTCTCACAATGGAGACGTTACTGGTGCCCACTCGAGCAAATCAATGAACAGCGGGAAGACAGTGCTACAGAATTTAAAGTTGGAGAGAGTACATGGGTCAGGGGAGTTGTCTCACATTCCTTCAACCGTTTCATCCCAGCACCACGAGGGGTCCCCAGAGCACCATCAGGACTCCCTCCCACCCTCCCTCCTTCTCTCTCGCGCTCTCTCTCTCTCTCTCTCTCTCCCTCTCTCTATGTCTCTCCCCCCCCCATATGTGTGTGTGTGTGTGTGTGTGTGTGTGTGTGTGTGTGTGACACCCAGCAGTTTTCAGGGCTTATTCCTGGAGCTATGCAGTGCCAGGAGGGCCATAAGCAGGACAAGTGCCTAGACCCCATTCCATCTCTCCGCCTCTGGGTTCTCAATCCTGGATTTGGAAAACACTTAGAAAGTCAGAAAACCTCTAATTCGAGCAAAATTAAGACATGTTTTGGGCAGCGTTGGCAAAGGAAGGCTCTTCCATAACCTTGGAGACGCAGCTCTGACATGCGGGAGCATCAGATAAACCTGGAGCCGCAGGCCTGGGATTTAATCCCGGTGCGGCTTCTCCTCCGGAGGTGGAGGCTAGGGGCAGGTCCGGGGCCAGGCAGGGACATGGGGGCAGAGCGGGGACTGGGGCGACCACTCTCCCGCCGGGCCCGGGCACGAGCGTGCACAGCCGAGGGGGCAGAGGGCCGCTGATAGGGTGCAGAAGCGTTCTGCAGTCTTGAGGCTGCGAGCTCAAGCCAAGTGGGAAGGCTGGAGGCCAGGACTGGGCTCCACCTCCTGACAGGTCCACCCGGTTCTGAAACTCTGACCAGTCACTGCTCAGCTCTCACCTGCCTTGTGTGTCCTTGGGCCCGTCAGAGCGCTGCTGGCTTGCAGGCGGTTGCACAGCACCACTTGTGCAAGATTGGCGCTCGGGGGCACTGTCAGCCGGATTGCACCGGCGGTCAGGCAACTTGGACAAGCGAGAAGCACTCTCCTGGCTGCCCACTTAATAGCAAGTCCCCGCAGAGGCGGGGGGAGGCAGGGGCTAAGTAAGGCAGTGTTTTGCACAGCCAGGACTGACCTGAGTGCAGAGTCTGGGGCAGTCAGGTGTGGCCCAGGACATACACACATTATTTCAAAGTCTTGTAAGATCCCCTTTAAATGCTTGCATTCGACGCTCACCAAGTCTCTCTTGGACACAGGAGGCCACGCGTGGTGTTGCTCAGGGCTTCCTCCTGGCCCTGCACTCAGGAGTCACTCCTGACAGTGCTCAGGGGCCCATCTGGGATGCCGGGATCGAGCTTGGGTTGACGATATGCAAGGCAAGTGCCTTCCCCGCTATTCCTCTCCAGCACCTCCGCCCATGTCCCGCCCACTCTGGGACACGCCTACAGAACTGTGCCACACCCAGCTCCCACAGGGCTCTGAGGAGCCCTTGCAGAGATGGTGGCTGCACCTCTGGGCCTGGCGCGTGTCCCGCTGAGTGTCTGGCTCTGGCTTACAGGGAGCGGTTGGGCATAGGGACGCAGGTGGCTTGAGTGTCTCTGCCTGGAGTCCCCTGAAAGGCTTCCTGGTGGCTGCAGGCTCGTCCAGGGCAGAAGCCACCAGTGCCTTGTTCCTGAGCAAAGAAAAGCCATAGAGCGTGGTTTTGACTCCTGGGCTTGGCTGCGGGGTGGTTTGGAGGCTGCTGAGTTCTGCAGGAGTCACTGCAGGCCAACGAGCAGGAAGGGGTCCCAGAGCTGGGTCAGCACCTGGAGGTTAAGCAGTGAGGCTTGCTGCAGGGGGGATAGGCAGCAGTGGCAGGGTGTTAGGAGGGCGACAAGAAATGCACCGACTCCGGGACAAGGGAGTGACCACAGCTCTCTCTTGGCCTGTCCCCCAGCTGGAGAGCCGACAGCTCTGAGCAGCTCCAGAGCTGTAGCAACGAGGGGGGTTTTCTCTATATACAAATATTGGTAGGGTCTGGGCATGGGGCTCAGCTGTGGAACAAGTGACTTGCTTGTCTGAGGCCTAAGTTTGGTCCCTGGCACCATACACACACACACTATATATATGTATATATATACATATATACACACACATATATACACATACTATGTATACACGCTATATACACACATCACACACTCTATACACACACTCTGTATCACATACTATACAGAGACACTATACACACTGTGTATACACACTATATCCACATACACTATATATATACACACACTCTATACACACACTCTATATACACTTACACTATATACACATATACATATATACTATATACACATATGCTATGTATATACATGCACACTATATATACACACTAAATATACACACTCTATTCACTCATACTATATATACACTATATATACACATATACTATGCATATACATACACACTATATATCCACATATATCCACATACTATATATCCACACACTCTATATACACCCATACTATATACACTATACACACATATACAATGTATATACATACATACACACTATATATCCACATATATCCACATACTATATATCCACACACTCTATATACACCCATACTATATACACTATATACACATATACAATGTATATACATACATACACACTATATATACACATATATCCACATACTATATATCCACACACTTTATATATACCTATACTATATACACTATATACACATATACAATGTATATACATACATACATACACACTATATATACACATATATCCACATACTATATATCCACACACTCTATATACACTCATACTATATACACTATATACACATATACAATGTGTATACATACACACATTATATATACACACACTCTATATTCACTCATACTATAGATATACTATATATACATATGCTATGCATATACATACATACTATATATCCACATATATCCACATACTATATATCCACACACTTTATATACACTCATACTATATACACTATATACACATATACAATGTATATACATACACACACTATATATACACACTATATATACACACACTATATTCACTCATTCTATAGATACACTATATATACACATATACCATGCATATGCATACACACTATATATCCACATACTATATATCCACACACTCTATATACACTCATACTATATATACTATATATGCACATATACTATGTATATGCATACACACACTATATATACACACACTATATATGCCTTCTGCACATACAGTGTGTATATAAACCATATATACTCTATCATACACAATACACAAATATCACACTATATGCACACTCTGTATCACATACTATATATATACACACAGAAATACCACACACACATGCCCTACACATACAGGTTTTGGAGGGCTGGCCTCAATTCTAACGCCATATCTAGCTGTGCTCTGGCTACCCCCTTCCAGTGTGCCTGGGGTATGCGGGGTGGGGGCTAAGTGCAGGCCCCACCTTGGAGCCCATTCCCCAGCCTGGAACTGCCCTTTTCTCATGGGGGGTTCGAGCACTTACTTGCCTGTTACCCTCCCTACAGCCCCTGAATCATTCTTTTTTGAAAATGTTAATCTTTTCCACTTTTCTCCTCTTTACATTTTGAAGGAACCTGATTCCTTGAATGTGTACCGGTGTCACCCCACCTTACAGGAAAATAAGAGGACAGGTGTGAGAATAAGGTTCTCAGCCCAGGAGCTTGGTCACAGCTGTGCTTGGTGACTGGCCTGAGAAGGGACGTGCCAAAAAAAGCTGTGGGGGTGAGGGACCAGACAGGGCAGGGCAGGCGCTTGCCTTGAAGGTGACCAACAAAGGGCCCCAGCCCCTCCAGGAGTGACCCCAGAGCGCAAAGCCAGGAGCCAGCTCTGAATACCTCTGGATGTGGCCCTAAATCAACAGAGAGTGAGGGGTTTGGGGTGGGTCTGCCCAGTGCAAGGGTCCATCTTCCACACAGGTTCAGAGCTGAGGAGGTGACGTGGAGAGCTGGCAGGGCCATCTGAGGACCCTGGTCCTGTATCAGGCCCTGGCCCTGGAATCTTGGCCTCAGAGCTGGGGCAAGTCCAATCCTGGTCCAGATAAGCTGGTCTGCGCCTTCCCCAGGAATAGGGCAAGGTGACCAGGTAGATCCAGGTTTCCCAGTGTCTGAGAAGGTCAGAGCTGTGGACTGAGGGATGGGGACATGGTGGACGCTGACACCAACATGAGAGGGGGTTTGAGGAGGCCTTCCGCAGGGGGCAAAGCAGGGCTTCAGAGAGGTGGGGGACAGGGCTAGTGGAGGCGGCCACCAGTCCAGCCCAGCACAGCCAGTCCATGCTCCCAGCGTCTGACGCTGAAGGAACACGGTGGGCAGAGGTGAGTCTGTGTCTCAGAGGTGAGGTGGGGCCGGGGCTGATTGCTCTCTCATGATGCCAGCAGCACACAGTCTGGGTAAGGGAGAAGAGGAGAAGCAGAGAGATGTAGCCACGACCAGGCCAGAGGCGGGTCCTGCGTCCTCCTTGAAGAAGCCAGCCGGCCGTCAGCCGATGCAGGGGCTCACTGCCATTCCCGCAAAGGTTGTATTTCACAACTGTGTTGGTATACAGATGAGCCACATTTCCTCAGACCTAGAAGTTTGTTTCTTATGATTTTTTGGTTTGTTATTTTTGGTAGGGAAGGATTTGAGCCATACCCAGTAGTACTCAGGGATCACTCCTGGGGTTTGGGATGAGCAGGGGGTGACATGAAGCACAAGGTCTTGAGGATGCCTCTCTCCCTAGATTTTCTTTATTTACTAGATAATTTTGCGATTTCGTGATCGTGACTAGATAATTATTATTATTTGCATACTTTGGGGAATTTGGCCATGCTCGGGGCTTAATCCTGGCTCTGGGCTCAGGGGTCACTCCTTGGGGTGGCTCTGGGACCTCTGCAGTGCAGGATCCAAACAAGGCAGTTGCTTCCTGTGACCTGAGACTCAGAAACGTCCCCTACAGCACAGTGGCCTTCTGGGGACCGACCCTGTGTGCTGGGTGGGATCCTGGGGTCAGGCACACGGGCAGGGCAGGCAGGTGAGGGGTCAGCCTATGGAATGCAGTAAAGCGCCCCAGAGATTGTCAGAATCGGGGCCCTGC
The DNA here is from genome assembly GCF_027595985.1 of Sorex araneus. Taxonomy (NCBI): domain Eukaryota; kingdom Metazoa; phylum Chordata; class Mammalia; order Eulipotyphla; family Soricidae; genus Sorex; species Sorex araneus. Next base: position 496,257 of record NC_073311.1, on the reverse strand, counting down.
ACCCCAAGACTGGACTTCTGCCTGTCCCTCAGGATGACATGAGCTGGGTGGGTAGATGGGTACAGGAAAGACTGTGGCTGCGCCCCCCATTTGTGGGCACCCCAAGCAGCCCCAGGGCCTCTTGTGCATGGGGCCTGGGCATGAAGCTCGGCAGTGGGCAGGTGCAAGGCGCTGGGGATGCTGGGCAGGCCCCAGCCCTCAGGAGGGTCCTGGGGAGAGTGGCTCCAGGTGGAGGAGAGGACCCCGCCTCCTGCCACTGTCTCTGCTGGCCTCGTCTCGAGCGCACAGAGAGGGGCTGTGCTGGGTCCAGGGACCCCCTAGGCCAGTGGGGGCTCCCCGGCAGCCTTGCCAGGAACAGCCCTTGAGTGCAGTCGGGAACCAGAGGCCTTAAGTCAAACCACTGCCAAGAGGGAAAGGACCCCCACTGGGAGAGGCTTTTCTGGGGTCCCCACCCGCACGTGCCCACTCCTGTAGGCAGACACAAGGAGGAGGACAAGAAATCAGCAGAGGGAACATGGCCACAACAGGGGACAGGCCTCCCTCTGAGGCCAGTGGGAGGAAGATGGGGCCCAGCACCTTGCCTCTGGGATGGAACTTCCTCATGATTTACAGAGGTGAAAATGAAGCCCAGGTGAGTTAAGCAACTTGCTTAAGCTCACACAGCAAATCAGCAACCAACCAACCAACACCAGAGGGAATGCAAGACTGAATCCCCTGCCCAGGGGCTTTGTTTAGGACCCCTGCCCGAGTCTCAGCCCTGGTTCCATCCTGGCACCGCAAACTGCAGCACTGTTGTAGCACTATTGTCCCGTCGTTCATCAATTTGCTCGAGCGGGCACCAGTAACGTCTCCACTATGAGACTTATTGTTACTATTTTTGGCATATCAAATATGCCACGGGAAGCTTGCCAGGCTCTGCCATGTGGGCAGGATACTCTTGGTAGCTTGCCAGGCTTTTCAAGAGGGGCGGAGGAATTGAACCCAGGTTGGCCACGTGCAAGGTCAATGCCCTACCCTCTGTGCTATCGCTCCAGCCCTGCAAACAATGCAAAGAAAACACACAGCTGTCCTCTGAGCTGGAGAGACAGGTGGAGGGCCAGAACACTGGCTCTGCGTGCAGGGGACCCGGGTTCCGAAGTTGGCACATGGCCTCCTAGAATCCCTGGGAGCAATTGCCCAGCCCCAGCGCTGAGTGTGCAGGCCCCCCCCCCCCCAGCACTGCCAGTCAGTGTGGCCTAAGTAAGCAAAAATGGTCCCACTTTGCCCAGGGGCTCTGAAAAGTAACATCACCGGTATCTGTGGTTTCAGGCTTCCCCACGCTCCTTGCTAACGCCTGGCCTGAGGCCATTGCTGCCCGGGGCTGCACACAGCAGAGGTCCTGGTTCTGGGTCCCGGGAACAGAGGCACAGTTCTTTCGCCCACAAGAGCTGGCATGCCTGCGGGTAAGCCAGAGGAGATGAGATGCAGAGTCAAAGCTCTTGAGGGGAGGGCCGCCCCAGCCAGGGACATGGGGAACCTCACCCACAAAACCAAGATGAATAAAAAGTACTGATACTCGAATAACTGGGGGTGAGGGGATGGACACAAAACCGAGATGCTTTGTTTCCAGGTTTCACTGGGATGCCAGACTGCAGGACTGCAGGGCTGCAGGATTGCACTCTGCATGTGGAACCTCAGGGAATCGGACTCATTGCCACACAGTCTCACAAGGTCAAGAGCTGATCTATGAGCCCTAGAACTAAGGTCTGGTTTGGAAACCTGCCTTCCCTGTTTCTCGCTTTCTTCTTTTGTTTCTCTCTTTCTTTCTTTTTAAAAAATCTTTGAAAATAGGGTAAGTACTTAACATCAGTAATACAGGTAAAGAAACAGTCTGGGACACAGATGGAAGAGTAACAATATTAAAAATTATATTTGCAACTTATTCCTTTATCTGCTGAAGATAAGGAAGTTGATAAAGCTCCTTATAGATGTCCAAATGTCCTAATTGATTCACAAATGAAATGACATGTATTTGTATGTGTGTGTGAATATATACATATATATGAATATTCATAATATATACCTACTCCATTGGGACAGAACTTGCATACAGACAGGTAGTGTGTGAAGAGCCGAGCCAGTGTATTGATGAGTACTGGCAGCAGGTTCTTCAGGTGTTTGGGTCTGACCTTGTCTGGACCGGGTGCTGTATGCGTCTTTACCGATGAAATGGCATGTCAGATTTCGGAAGGGAGGACATTGGGAACAACATATCCATCCTTCGGAATTTGGTATGTGGGCAGGTAGATGTCAAAGAGATCGGTGTAGAAGTCGTGAATAATCCTCTCCATTGCCCTTCTGGAAGATGTGATAGATCCATCAGGACATCGGAGGGCAGTCATCTTGGTCTTGTAGTTGGCGAAGGACAGGCAGGTGTTGCGAATACTTTTCCCGGCTTCTGCTGCAATGGTCAACACTGCTGCTCTTCTCTCTTTGAGGTCTTCCTTTATCACTTCTCTGCACAGCTTTTCGAGCTCAGATGTTAGCTTGTGATTGCTTGAGGCTCATGCCAAACCATGTTGGCGAATGAGCTTGAGAGTTTCTGAAGACAGGCATCTGTGGCTTTCCCATTCTCAGCATTCACAGTCATGGAGGTGCTGAACCAGTATTCCTCGTCAATGTTGTCAATGATGGCATCTTCCCACGTTGCCACAATAGTGCCAAAGAGTTACCAGTTGGTGGTCATTCTGGGAGTTCTCTTCTTAAACTTTAGAGACAGCTCTGTGAAGTAGAATTTTGCATGAAGGAGACAGTGGTCCAATCCCATTTGGAATTTTGGGACAACAGCGACATTGGTCAGGCAAAACCTTCAATTGAATATGATGTGTCCAGTTTCATTGTGGAACTGTCCACCGGGAGACTCCCATGTCCAACGTTTAGATTTGGCCTTCTGGAACTGTGAGCTACCATGGATGGTCTTGCTCGACATGATGAACTCAGACAGTCTCTCACCCTGTTCATTCCATTGTAGATCATGGGTTCCAATGGAGTTCTTTGGGCGACCTTCTTGGTCCTATCTTGGCATTAAAATCACCGACAATGATCTTGTAGAAGGTGTGGTCTTTTTTATAGAACTTCTCCAGCTTCACGTAGAACTTCTCAATTTCTTCTTCATCGTAGTTGGATGTTGGTGCGTAGATGACGAAGATAGAAACTGCCAGCAGTGAGCCACATCTATTCAAGCATAATTGTCTGATTCGGGTTTTTAGGCATTCAAATGAATCAATGCTCATGGCCAAGTTCTGTTGAAAAGGACACTACCACCACCAACGCCTCTGTTGTCGTATATTCCGAGGAACAGTTCTTCTCCAGTGTCGAAAATGGCATGATGTGATTGATGCCTTCTTGTTGCGGTCAGACCAATGATATCGTACTTGATCTTCTGTGCTTGCACCATCAGGTCCTCGATGGATGCTTCCAATGCCAGCATATGTGCATTGAAAGTACAGAAAGTCATTTTAGTCTTTCTTTGTTTTGGCAGTCTAGTTTGTCCCTGAGATTTTATCAGCCTCTCCTTGCTCATCCTTCTTAATGCTGCCGTATTGGGGGCTCTTTTGGCGTCAAGTGGATGAGGTCCATGGTTGTTATTGTTTTTGGCATATCGAATATGCCATGGGTAGCTTGCCAGGCTCTGCTGTGTGGGCGGGGTACTCTCGGTAGCTTACTGGGTTCTCCAAGAGGGATGGAGGCTTTTAGGGTGGCCTCCAATCACTCTTACAGGTATTCCCATGATTCATACCATATTTGAACCCCATCAAACATGGTGCAAAAATTATGGAAAATGGGTATTGTCTTATGATGCTGTCTGGAAAGCGGCCTAGAGTGTTGTGGTGGCTGGGTAGTGAAGGTAGTGGAGGTCTGCCGGTGACGTATTTATCTGGCTCTGGTAGGGTGGGGCATCTGGGTTTGATCCTTGGAGCGCCAGAGATTGGAGGAGGCAGACAGAGACTCTTCTTTTCGGGTCTCGTTGAGCCTGGAGTCCAAGGTTGCAAAGTTCTGCTTTACGTGGTTCTGTGGGGCTTCACTCATTCGTGAGGGTTGTTCCGAGTGTCTGGAAAGCAGCCTGGAGTTTTCTATTGGTGGTTCTGTCCCAATGGAAAACCAGCAGGACCGTTCTGTTATACAAGAAGGGAGACATCCACGACATCGTTAACTATCGCCCAAACTGCCTGTTGTCTGTCGTCTACAAGTTGTTCACTCGAGTCATCCTGAATAGAATAGGCAGAACACTAGATGAAGGACAACCATGCGAGCAAGCCAGGTTCCGAAAAGGATTCAGCACCATCGACCATATCCACACGGTGACCAAGCTCATTGAAATTTTGCGAGAGTTCAAGATGCCTCTCTGTCTAACGTTCATCGATTTAAAGAAGGCCTTTGATTCTGTTGAGACTGAAGTGGTCATCGAAGCCCTAGCAAAACAGGGCGCTCAAACTCAGTACATCAAGATCCTCCATGAGCTGTACTACAGATTCACCACCAGGATCTCACCATTCTACAAGGAAGTGATCATTGACAGAAAGAGAGGGGTTTGTCAGGGTGATACCATTTCACTGAAACTCTTCAGTGCCACCCTCAAGAACATCATGAGATAACTGTAATGGGAAGGAATGGGAGTGAAGATAGCCAGTTGGCCACTACATCACCTTCGCTTTGCTGATGACATCGTTCTAATAACACCAAACATTAGTCAAGCGGCATGAATACTGGCTGACTTTGACTGTGAATATGGAAAGGTCAGGCTGCAGCTGAATCTCACGAAGACAATGTTCCTGAGAAACAAAGAACCTCTGGCTCTGGGCAGATCTTTTCGACTCCACCGTTCTTCCTGCACTAACACATGCCTCAGAGACCTGGGCCCTATGAAAACAGGATGAGAACACTCTTTGGGTATTCCAAAGAGGAATCGCAAGAGCTATGTTTGATCTATCACGTTTCACTCAAGTGAAAAAAGGAATCTGGAGTTTCGACCTTCGTTGATGATCAAGAATCAGGGACGTTGTAGTTTGCAATAAAGGTATTGAGTGGCCTTCACGTTCGGTCATAGTCTACTTTCAGTATTGCAAACTACAACACCCAAAAGGAGAGAGAACAAAAGGGAATGCCCTGCCACAGAGGCAGGGTGGGGTGGTGGGGGATGGGGTGGGGGTGGTGAGAGGGATACTGGGATCATTGGTGGAGGTGAATGGGCACTGGTGGAGGGGTGGGTAAACGATCACTGTATGAGGAAAATGCAAACACAAAAGTCCATAAGTTTGTAATTGTACATCACAGTGATTCTCTAATAAAAAATTTTTAAAAAAAGAAAGAATCAGGGACACTGTCTCGTTTGCCAAAGCGTCAAAAATCAGATGGGCCGGACACGTAATGTGGTTCAGAGATGACCGCTGGACTAGAGCTGTTACTGACTGGATTCCACGTGACATCAAAAGACCGTGTGGCCGCCCACCTGTGAGATGGTCCGACTTCTTCGTCAAAACCCTGAATGAACGGTTTGAGGCTCTTCGTATTCCTGGAGCGAGCAGATACCATTGGGCTACACTAGCACACGACAGAGATGAATGGAGATGCTACAGGTGCTCGCTCGAGCAAATCGAAGATCAACGGGATGACAAGTGATACAAGGGACAAGTGATATACATATTCATAATAAATATCGGTTTGGGGGCCACACTCGGTAGTGCTCAGGGCTTACTCCTGGCCCTGCACTCTGGAATTACTCCTGACAGGGCTCGGGGACCCTGGTTGGTCATGGCAAAGGTAAGCACCCTACCTTCTCTACTATCGCTCTAGCCCCTGCACATGATATTTTTGTTTTGTTTTGTTTTTTGCTTTTTGGGTCACCCAGCAATGCACAGGGGTTACTCTTGCTCTGCACTCAGGAATTACCTCTGGCGGTGCTCAGGGATGATGGGAATCGAACCTGGGTCGGCCGTGTGCAAGGCAAACCCACTGTGCTATTGCTCCAGCCCCTGCACATGATATTTTTATAAATTATACATCCTCTAAAAGAATTCCATTCAGTTTTATACTCCATGATCAAGATAAATGCCCCCTTTGTCTCGGATTCGCTGATTAAAGGATGCAAAGGAGCTTCAAAGACTACCTTGGCATTAAACCGTTTGTTTCTCCCTGAGCACCCAAGGCGGGTGACGGGAGGAAGCGATGACGCTCTCACTGTCTCTGCACCCTCGCAGTGTCAGGCGTGCAGCTGCTGGGAGTGGGGCCTCTGCTGGGCTCCCTCCTGCCTGCTGCGTGTCCCAGCTTGCTCTCCCTTACCACAGGTTCTGGTTGGCTGTCACCTGTGTTCCCTCAGGAATGGGGAGTCCATGAGTTCAGACTTCTGAGCTTCCTGGGTGGGACCTGTAGCGACTTTGCTGACACTTCTTATAAGCACACACAGATCACTGCTTTGTGATGAGGGTTATGTTTTTTTTTTTTTTTGTTTTTGTTTTTGTCTACACTGGCAGTGCTCAGGGCTTACTTCTGGCTCTACACTCAGGTATCACTCTGGACAAGTCTCAGGGAACCATATGGGGTCCTGTGGATTCAACCCAGGTTGGCCATGTGCAAGGCAAGTGCCTTCCTGCTGTGCTGTGTTCTGTGAGGCTCAGAACTCTGTGACTGAGGCAGTTCACACTCAGAGAAGTCAGGTGGCTTGTTTGGGGTAGCCCAGCCAGTACCTGTGGGACCTCTTGCACCCCAGCTTGCCCAGCTGCCCCCTCAACCTACGTCCTCTAGGGAGGTCTCAGGAAGAAAAGTGGGAGCAGCGGTGGTGGAGTTTCTCCTGATGGTAGGAACTTGCTTTTGAGAAGGTGATTTTAGGGAGTCCAGCCTTCACTCAGAGCTAGGTCTGGGGAAGGGTGTTAAAGGGCCAGAGAAAGTTTTTGTGGGGAAGCTACAAAGGCACCTCAAAATGTTCACAGGCCCCCCTGCTCCTGAAGGGCCCTCCCTGCCCAGCTGTTCCTCTCTCCTGTCCTTTGATGTCTTCCTACCGCTCCATCCTTTCATGCCACTACAAAGGTATCTCCTAATCACTGTGTTTAGACAGACTGACAGACTCTAAACAGGTCCCCTGAGGCCCCTCCCCCACCCTACACCCTCCAGGTCTTGCAAAACGCACTTTTCTCCTAACCTGTTGGCAGGCCTCTTTCTCCCCATTATCAGCCTCCCTGGGCAAATCAAGACATGTCACCCACACTCCTCCCCCCCACCCCTCCATTCTGCTTGCTCTCAGAAAGGGCAGTGTCACAGGAAGGTCTGGAGGAAGTGGAGCCCCACGCCAGGGACAGGGACAGCCCCTAAACCAGGGCCACCTGCTGTGGGGTGGGGATGGGCATGTCTACCTCCCAAAATGCCAATCAGGGCCAGAGCGATGGTCAGTGGGGAGGGCATTTGCCTTCTTCGTGGCTTATCCAGGTTCTACCCCTGCACCCCATATGCTCTCCAAGCCCCACCAGGTGTCATTCCTGAGTGCAGAGCCAGGAGTAACCCCTGAGCACTGCTGGCTGTGCCCCCGACCCCCCAAAAGAGAAAAAAAGAACAATGAAAAGCAAAACGCCAAGTCTGTTTGCATGTCCAGGGAAAATGCTGTGTGCCCACTGGGAAATCCGCTGTCCCGCAGGGCCTCCGGGGCCAGGGTGCTCACTGGGATGTCCCTGGACCTGCTGTCCTTTGGGTCACACTGTGCGCCCTGGGCTCTTACCTGCCTCCCCGCCACCTGTGCCAGGGCCTTGATAGGTCTCTGGAGAATGTGGCACAGTGAAGCAGCCCATGCACTGCTCCTCGAGCCACCCTCTTTCCTCAGGGGCGCCAGGAGGCCTGCCATGCAGACCCTGGAGAGTCCTCCACTCCCTCCCAGCCCTGCTGGCCAGGAGGGTGATGGAGCGGGAACTGGCGCCCACCCAGATGAGGTGGTTGGGCCACACGCCGCAGCTCCACGCTCCAGGTGCATTCAGCTTTCGTTGCCTTCCCTACCATCAGGGAGGGGCTTGGGGCTATCAATCCTGGCCGGAAAGTTCTAGAAAATGACAGCAATAGCATGAGATGCTTCTGCTTCCCAACACTAGAAATGGTTCCTTTTCTATTTCTAGGTGAGTCACAATTAGTCCCTCCTCACTCCAACCTTTCTCCCCCCAGCCCCTGCCCCACCCCCCCATTCTGCAGTGCTGCATTCTCTGCCGTGGAGCGTGGACACATCTGGTGGGGCTCGTGGCTGATTCCTGCTGTGTTCAGGGACCACTCCTGGCAAGGCTTCTGGGCACCTAACCTGGGTTTGCCACGTGCCAGGCAAGCACCCAAGCCCCTGTCTTTCCTCTTTGGCCCCTGAATTCTTTTCTACTGGTTTCCTCAGCGCTCACGGTGGGGCAAGCTCAGGCAGCATTTCCCAGCCTCCTGCCCTAAAGTACTTCTGTCTGCACCCTTGGGCAAGGTGCCAGGCACAAGTCCTACACTTTCTCAGCCACCCCCTGTGTGCCGCCCGGGTTGCAGGTGCTGGCTGTGACCTGTCTACCTGCTGAGTCCTGTCCTTCCCGCCATCTCTGGACGGCCGTGGATGGCTCTCCAGAAAAAACAGCTCCCCTGTGCTCCCTCTCCTTTCTCCCTGTGCCTAATTGGGGATTAGGCTGGGAACCAGGCAGGTGGATCTCTTCCCTCCCCAGGTGAGGTCATGCTCTGGGCACTATCAGTGTTGATCAGTGACAGTGTTGAGAGTCGGAGCTACAAGGAGGGGCTAGGGTGCTAGCAGGAGCCCCCCCTCAAAGAAGGCAGAAGGGACTAGAGCAATAGTACAGCGGGTAGGGCGTTTGCCTTGCACACGGCTGACCCGGGTTTGATCCCCAGCATCCCACATGGTCCTCTGAACACCGCCAGGGGTGATTCCTGAGTGCAGAGCCAGGAGTAACCCCTGTGCATTGCCAGGTGTGACCCAAAAAGCAAAGCAAAACAAAACAAAACAAAAAAGAAGGCAGGAGGTCCGCAAGGCCGCTGTGGAGTTTCACAGATGATCCCTGGGGTTCTGAGGGGCAGACACTAGGGACACTGACCAGAGGTGCTACTACAGGCCAGCGTCCCAGGACTGGGCATGACTTGGGCTTGCAGAGGGCGTAGGAGCTGGTGAGTCGCCCTGCCCGGAATGCAGGTGTGCAGGTGTGGCTTCCGCTCACCTGTGCCGTTTCGGTCTCGGCAGGGTGTATCTTCGGGGGAGATACAGTGTGCTTCTATCCCAGGAGACTCTGGAAAACCCAGAGAAGAAATGTGGACTTGAAAATGTTTTCCTCTTTGGTCTGTGGTGCTGGGGAATGGGTGACGTTCCAGGCTTCCCCACCAAGTGCTGGACTGCAGAGGCCATCGTGGCCCAGCGAAGTAACATGCCCCCAGGATGGGACGTAGCAATTCCAAAGCAGAGTGTGCCTGATGTTTTGTTTCTGTTTATTTAGGTTATTATTTTTCTGGTGGTGCTCTAATTCTGAGCCTTATCCCTGGCTCTCACCAAGAGATTGCAGTTGTCTTTGGAGTCCCTAAGGCTTCAATTCATCACAGTCAATAAAGTGAGCCTTGAGTTTGCCGTCAAGAAGTAATTTTATTCCACCACTAAGAGATGGTTTCTGGGGGACTACACCTGGCAGTGCTCAGGGCTTACTCCTGGTTCTGGGCTCAGGGGTCACTCTTGGTGGGCTTGGGAGACCATACGGAATTGGTCTAGAAATCGAACCCAGGGCAGCCACGTGCAAAACACGCGCCCTCCCTGCTGTACTCTGGCTCTGCCCCTTGAGATTTTTTTATAGATGTTCTGGGAATGTTCGTTTTACTTTTCACCTTTACCACCTTTCCTTGGTTGTGTTGGTGAGCAGAGGTCACGAGACACCTGTGGCAGTTGTGGGGGTGGGGTGGCTCCCCAGGCTTCACCTGCGGAGATCCTGCCTGTCGCTGGTGCCGTCATCTCTGAGGGCTGCACATGTCCTGTCATGGTGACACTGCATCATGGTGCCTGCTGTTGTGGCAGTGGTGCCAAGCTGCCAGGACCCTGACGGGCACATGCAGTGACACTGGGGACTGAACTCGCCTTATGCATGCAAAGCAGGCCTGTAAGCCATGGAGCCTGGTCCTTGTTTTTGCGTTTTTGTTTTGGGGCCATACCTGGAAGTGCTTGGGGGACCATGTGGTGCTAGGCATGGCACCCAGGTTCGTCATGTGTAAGGCAAGAGCCTAAGCCGTTGTCTAATCTCGGGACTGCTGTTAAGAAACGTCTGGCATGCTTGTTTTGTTGGGCTGCAACAGTTTTGCTTTGAAAGGCTTGGCAGCCTCGATTGTCACACTCACAGTGCCCAGGAACACAATGGCCCAGAGGGTTCCCCAGAGCCTCTGCCACTGGCCGCCCAGAAGCACAGCCCTCCCAGGGAGCAGCAGGACCCCTGATTCACCGGGGAGGGGAAGGAAAGGCACAGGCCAGAGAGTGCAGACGAACTCTTCTGGCTACTCTACACTAGCAGGTAGAAACACGCAGCCAGGTAATCCCATGCCCACGCATGCCCCCATGTCGGATATGTGTGAGCTCTGGGTGCTGGGGACAGTGGGGCAACGTCCCCAGGAGGGTCAGGGAGCCCCCCCCCCCAGGTCCTTGGTACATACCACTTCTGCCCACAGAGCCCTTGGTGAGGCCCTGCTTGAACCCCACTGGCTGGTCAGGGCTTGCTCAGAGGCACAAACCATCCCTCCACCTCTCAGCCCTGCCTGCTCCCTCCATTCCCCACATGTGCTCCTTCTCTGGGCACTGATGAGCTGCCAACCCATTCGAGGTGACTGGGAAGGACGGCCCACCCTTTTGCAATTCAAAGGCTTCAGTGTCCTCAGAGAACATAGCGGGTGGCTGAAAGCATTTCACGGAACTGCCCTCAGAGATTGCTGATTTCTATAGACATTTCCACCTGTTGAGGTATGGTTGAGAATCATTCTGAGAGCAGGTTTTAAGGAAAGCTACTTAAAAAAAAATGTATTTGCAGGTTGGAGCAATAGTACAGTGGTAGGGCACTGGTCTTGCATGCAGCTGACCTGGGTTTAATTTCTGGCATCCCATATGGTCCCCTGAGCCCTGCCAGGAGTAACTCCTGAGCATAGCCAGGAGTGGCCCACAAACAGAAAATCATGTACTAGGGTCAGAGAGGTAGCACAGTAGAGAAAACACCATCCTTGCATGCTGCCGTTGTAGACACGACTTAGGTTTGAATCCCCAGTACCACAGATGGCCCCTGGCACCCCCAGTAATTCTGGGCGCTAAGGTGTGGTCCAACCCTACTTTCCCTGCAATCATTTACTGAGAACTCATCTTCTGGCTGGAACCATGGCAGAGCTTTTCAGACACTATCTTCTAGGAGTCCCAATTCTACCACGTATCTTCATTCTTCAGTGGGGAGTGAAGCCAATCAGACGCTGAACTTGGATTTGAATGGAGACTGAGGTCAAGGCCAACAATCTTAAGCTTCAACATGGCATACTGATATACTGAGAGTTTATTTAAAATAGAAATTTTCAACAAAGAAAAATATATATGAACTAGAGGAGAGGAAAATAAAGTCACTGAACAGAATTGGTTTACAGGTCTGTTTTGTGTGTGTGGTAGCAGAGGGCAGAACCCAGGGCCTCACACAACTCAAGGCAAGTGCTCCACCTCTGAGTCCCAATTCCAGCTCTAAGATTTGTAAAGAGAAAGATAAAATAAATACTGGGAAATCTGGTCAGTTTTAGGTGTCCTGTTCTGTCCGGTTATGTGCTCTAAAAGACACATGCTTCTGGGGGCTCTGGTTTTGACACACCAGTCGGCCTGGCCTCCAGATTTCATTTTAGTCCCAACACTATTTTCTCCTTAGATTAAGATATTTTAAAATTAATTTATAACTTTGCATAGAGAAGAATAAAAAGTCTGTTGCATCCTACAAGCAGTAAAATGATCTGTTTGGGCTCCCAATGAACAGTGGGTCTCATAATTCAATTTTCCAGGCCCCTTGGAGTGTCTTGCACACAGGTCCCAGGAAAGTTTTTCAAGTAGTCCCAACCACCCTCATGCCCACCTCCAAAAGATAAAAGCAAAAACAAAAAAGAAAAAACCTCAAGCACTTGACTGGCATGAGGTCCTTATGCATAATCATTATGCACATTTTGGGTGTGGGTAAAAACTGGTACAAAAGCAGAAAATGTTCATGTGACAAAAGTAAATAACAGGGATTTTGTGAGAAAATGGACATTACACATATGAAAGTAGTTAGAAGAATGTAACTTGAAAAGTCCTCAAAGTCTTTGCCTATCTTAAAAAAAAAAATTCTTCTAGAACTGCAATTAGTTGATTCTAACAATTCTACTGTTATCTGGGCTGCCTTTAGAAAAAGGGGAAAAAAAAGGTGAGAGAAGAAAGACACAACCCCAAGAAGCTACCAGTCAGGTTATCCATGGAATCCCACAAGCCCGAGTCTGTCCTCTAATTGGGAAACTTGTTTTCCAAATCATCTTGTAGCTAATGTAACTAGCTGCAAAGCTGTGTGGGCCTTAAAATTATTCCCCCCAACACATATGAAAAAAGCAAGTGACTATGGGAAGGGATGGTGTGTGAACTAACATCCGTGTGGTAATCATTTCACAATGCTGCCACAGATCCAACTACACTGAGCACCTTAAACTTGTTAAGATGTCAATTACATATCAATAAAACTGGCCAGGGAAAGAAAAGCAAAGCAGTGTTAGGCATTTTAGAAGAGACATGTAGGAAATAAAATGCATTATTTTCTGAAAATGGAATGTGAAAAATTCACCAGTTCACTATATTAAAAAAAGATGGCACATTTATTGCTACATAAATGTTATATACATATTGTGATTTCTGTTATAGCGACAGAAAAACCTTTGAACTTCTTGCTGCTGGTTGAAAAGGTTTATCAATAATACCTTGAATTTGACACAGGATACAAATCTGCAATAAACCAACAATGGAAACTGGAGAACAAGATGAGAAGCAATTCATCTCGGACAATTAGCTCTTACAATACTCCATAGGTACTACACGGTAAGCTAGGATCCTACTATGGTCTTAAAATGCTATTGTAAATTTCTGATATTAATGAACAGGTTATGGTAAATAACCCTACATTTTTACTACCTAATATAATAAAATAAAGTAAGAAACTTTTTACTGAAAACTTTTCGATTTCAAAAATCTAGAAAGAGTAATATTTAGAATTCAAGAAATTTTCTTACAAGATTATTGTATAAAAGACTAGCTACAGTGAAAAATAAGCCAAATGTTTTTCTTTCTATTTATGAAGGAAAGCTTCTGGGCATACTGCAAAGTCTAACAGAGCGAGACAGACCACAAGCTCCCGAGGAGAAAGGCCGGGCAGCGGCGCACGCTCACGCACACTTGAAAGTGACACTTCTGCTGAGCTGACCAACACTGAAACGAACAAGGCCACGGAGAGTCTGATGGACCTGTATGCAACTAAAAGAACCAAAAATCCACTAAGCCTACGAAAGACTGATTTGTTAGGAATCACTGTGATTGGAGGAGCGAAGGTTCTGTCATAATTGTTTTTGTTCTTGCAAATTAACAGGAATCTCTACATTACAAAGTGATCTGGGTCCTTCCTTCTCTTTGCTGATTGCCATTATTGATATTGGCTCTAAGGTACGCCAAGACAACCTTGTTTAGCATGTTTTTTTTTTTTTTTCTCCCAGGACTGTTGGAAGACAAATTTCATGGAAGTTCAAAGTGACTATGATACCTTATAACTCTTCAAGGCTGGAGACAGATGGTACCTTACCGCAGGGCTGGCTTAACGCTAATCCGGCTCATCTTCTTGGGGTGGGGCAGGTGGTAGCAACTGATGAAGTCACCTGCTGAACTCCTCCCCAGTGGCCAGCCATCCAGTGGCAGAGAAATCAAGGCTAGGACAAGGGCACACAGTGACCACTGCTCTTGTCCCCATTAGGTGACGAGCCTGAGAGTGGTGTGTCCATTTATCACACTCCCTGCCTTGGGGACTACTGGATTTTTTTTTTTTTAATGTTTACCACCGTCATCATAGTCTGAAAAATCTTTATATTTTAAGTCTGTTTTGTGCTTACTCACAGCTAACACTTTACAAGTACTGTATGTATGTAGTACTTATTGCTTGGAAAAGAAAGCAATTTCTAAAAAGTAGATTTTTCTCTTGTAATTTATACTTCTTGCTATTACAAGCTTTTCTATGAAATCTAGAAGCTTGAAAAGTCTTGGTTATTATTAGAATAAAATAATGTTTATCTGAGGGAAAATTTAGGGGACAAAATTTTCCCTTTCAAAAATCTTAGCCAGGCTCTGGTCACAGATGGCTTCTGCTTGTCCTGGTGAGGGGATATGGAGCACTGGCAGCACAGGGGACTTGTGGCCCTGAACCGTTTCTGATTCATAGACCAAATGTAACACTCACAAAGAGAAAGTAAAACAAAAAAAATGAGCAAGAAATGCTATACCAAGTAATATTTCCCTATTTCATGGAAAACACTATTTATATGGCAAAAGGACAGGAACGGGCAAGAGAGCCTTTTCCCTTCCCTTAAGACACTAACAGGTGTGCCGGGAATGCTGAGGGCCAATGGTTGTCACTGCTTTGTTCTCTGCATGTGAACAGCTCTGACGAATGCTGGCATCAGCTGAGTGTACATCAGCTTTCCACATTAACCTTTTCCCTTTACATGTAGACCTCACAGTTCCATACAATAAATAAAATTTGTAGTTACAATGCATTTGTCAATTCAGTTTAGGCACAAGGCAACTTCCACAGTCAGTGGAGAGATCGAGACAGTCTCTGATTGTGCAGAAGCGACACGGCTCGCCACCGGACGCTGTGCTGATGTCTGTCAGATGAGCTTCCCATCTTCACGTCGGGTGCCAAGTGTTGGCCAGTGGCTTTGATCGTGGAAGAACATTGGCGTTCTTGCTTCAAGTGTTTTTTATCTTCCTTTTCCCTCCTATCAGGTTTGTGTCTTCAGAAACTCTGAGCTGTCCAAGTCCTCTGAGGAGATGTCACCTTCTATCTAGCCTAGCGAGGACTCTGAAGCTGTGCCAGCAAGCGTGGAGGAGAAAAGAGAGCCTGTTAGGACGTTCCTATTGCAAACAGACACTCTCCTAGACACGAACCACCGCACGGGCCTCACTTAAACCCCAGTTCACACTACATCAGCATTCTGCTAAATGACTCATGAATGATTTCTTCTTGTTAAGGAGATCATGGCCAACAGGGCCATATTACGGCAATTATGCAAACTTTGATGTTAGTGAAATTTTAAGTTGGTGAAACATGAGCTCTGAGGTTTGACTACCTACTTCCTCATGGAGAGACCATGTTTGAGCACACATGGCTACAGCAGTCAGTTCACCATACCAGCTCCCTCACGGACTGGCCTAGGTCATAGCTACCTCAGGTCTACTGCGTGTTTCTCAGGGAAGAGACCGTTTTGTAATCATTTCCACACCAGTCCCAGTTTCTGGTATGTAGTATCTTTCTATAAATTTATTAAACAAATTTTATTCTAGGGGCTGGGCAGAGTGCATAGCGTGGAGAGTATCTGTCCTGCATGCCACTATTCTGGGTTTGATACCCAGCACTTAGCCCGAAGTAAGCCCTGAGCATAGGTCGGTGTGGCCCAAAACACAAAACTACTTTTTTTCTTTTTGGGTCACACCCAGCGATGCTCAGGGGTTGCTCCTGGCGGTGCTCAGGGGACCAGATGGGATGCTGGGCATCAAACCCAGGTGGCCATGTGCAAGGCCATTGCTGTATTCTCTCCTGCTCTGACAACAACATTCTTTATCAATCACAGGAATCTATCACACTTGGGAGAGAATAACAGTGAGCTATTTCTAATTCTGATTCTACAATAGAAAGACATATTATTGTAACTTTGAACATACATGACCATTAACATATGCAATGAGAACCTATGTAAAGGCTGAATTGGAATGAATCAGGTGACTTCCTTGTACTGTCCTTTTATATACACGCTTACCTGGCTGACGTTCACATATGACCCACAGGGTTGCTAGTCTCACTGAGCCCAGGATGGGCGCCTGGCAATGTGGTCGGTGGCTCTGCTGATACGGCAGACACTTTCTCTTCTTCCCTTCTCTTAAGGCAGGCTGCTTTGGGGTTAAGGTTCCTTTCTGAAATGGGAAAAAACTTAGCATTATGTTTGTAGTTATGAAATCAGAATCTGAGATCTTAAAAAAGGGGAAACTTTGCTATTATTTTAAAAATGATTAGTATCATGGTCCAGGTAATTGGGTTACGGTAGTAGTTAAGTTCATAAGTATTGGTATACAAAGTCACCGTGACAGCACGACCATAGAAGTACCCTGGCCCTCCACCACTATCCTCTGTCAACTCTGGTCGATCTCTGCCCTAGCACTATTAGTTGATAACATTTATGGTTTGAGTGCATTCACTTTATAGTCCTGGTTTGTTTTTTGTTATTTTTTTTTTTTTGCTTTTTGGATCACACCTGGTGATGCACAGGGGTTACTCCTGGCTCTGCACTCAGGAATTAGCCCTGGCGGTGCTCAGGGGACCATATAGGATGCTGGGAATCAAACCTGGGTTGGCCGCGTGCAAGGCAAACGCCCTACCTGCTGTGCTATTGCTCCAGCCCCTAGCCCTGGTTTGTTTCCCTAAACACACAGATGCGTGAGAGAACCCCGGACTTGGCCTTCTCGTTCTTTTCCTTCCTTTCTGTGGCAATCATCAGTCTGTGTCTGATCTTTCAATATTGGCTGTATGTAACACAGACGCGACAGTAATGCGTTCACACACAAGCACAGTGTGAAACATGCTTCCAGTTTCATACTTATTAATGACCACTTCATGTTTTATCCCTTTTCTGCTTATGACTCAGTTTCCCCAGTTCCATCTCATGGACAGCAGCATCTAACAGCAGCTCTCCTAATGCGTGACCCCAATGTTCTGGTGAGTCCCTGGAATCCTGCTGAGTGGTGTGCTCCTGGTGTGCTGAGCTGGAATGAAAACCGACGTTCTCTATTGCCAGGACACATGGCACCTGTGGCTTACCTGGAATTCTACCAGTTCCTCACCGCTGCCCTCCAGAAAAGCAGGACCTGAGCATACTGCTGTAAGAAATGTGCTAACTCACCAAGACTAAGCTGGGAGAGTGGTTATTTGCAGAAGTACGGGGAATCACCACTCGAGAGAAAAGAAAGGAAAAGCCACTGGACTGAAACACTCTCTCTTCTCTCCCTCCTGCCTCTTCTGACTCCTGGTTCTGTGCTGGGAGGTACCCCTGGGTGATTCTCAGGGGACCATATGGACCGGGACTGAACCCGGGTTTCCTGCAGGCAAAGCAGGTGCTCTGCTGCTTCCTCTCTCTGGCTGTTCTAGTTTCCTTCCATTACTTTTACTGTACGTATCCGTTTTCAGGTCACACCTGGCAGTGTTCAGGGCTTGTTCCTGGCTCTGCACTCTGTGTGCTTAGCTCTGTCCAGGTGCGGTGCAGGGACCATATGGGAAGCTGTGGCTCACACCTGGACTGGCTGCAGGCAAGGCCAGTGTCCTACCTGCTGGACTCTCTTCCAGGCCCTTCACACCTATTTGAAGCACAAGATCTCTGACCCCTGGCTGGGGAGAGGGCTCAGAGGGCTGAAGCACATGTATGTACGCACACAGGAGCCCTGGGCTCAATTCCAGGCACTGCTGGGTAAGATCCCAAAGCAAAACAAAAGAAGCGAAAAAAGACATTCAACACTTGATGCTCTCTGCTTGATTTAAATTTGAGGTATAAGTTAAATTTGTAATACTCAGTTTAAAGACCGAGTATATGTTACAGTCCACTTCTGAGTTGCAAAAGACTATTACGGTAAACTCAGCTGACTGGTGATGACCATTCATAATTTCAGTGTGTTCTAAGCCCCTGAATTTACAAAAAGATGAGCACTTAAAACTAAGGAGGAGAACTGATAAGGAGAAAGTACAGACAGGCAAGAGAGCAAGCAGAAGTGAGCATACAAAGAGCAGCCGTGCATACGCCCGAGGAGCCCCAAGCATTCTGGATCTAGAGCCAGCCAAGCAGCCTGAGACCACTAAGGCGTGTGTGTCAAGGTTTTCCACATGTGGCAATGCCAGGAGGGCTCAAGTGACCCAAAAGGCACAAAAACATCAGTACTGGGGGCTGGAGCGATTGCACAGCGGGTAGGGCATTTGCCTTGCATGTGACCAACCCGGGTTCAATTCCCACCATCCCTTATGGTCCCCTGAGCACTGCCAGGGGTAATTCCTGAGTGCAGAGTCAGGAGTAACCCCTGTGTATTGTCGGGTGTGACTCAAAAAGCCAAAAACAAACAAACAAACAAACAAACATCAGTACTGGGCCCAGATGACTGCCAAGGGATGAAGGGGTCAGCCTCAGAAGCTGACCAGGAGTAGGGGCTGGAGCAGTCCAGGATGACTGACCCTGGCTGGAGCTTTCTGTGGCTTCCCCCCCCCCCAAAAAAAAATCATGAAACTGAGAAATGGGGAGAGTGTGAGGAAGAGAAAAGAGGCCAAGTCCCGGAGATTAGGGAGTGACACCCAAGATCAGAGCAGACAGGAACACGGGCGCCGGGCAGCCTGATGCCTCTGCGCTGCCTGCCCCTGAGGGCTGGCCCACAGTCCGAGGGAACACAGGACTGACAGACACTGTGAGGGGAGAGAACAGCCCAGAACAATCCTAAGTGGGCCCTGGCAGGAATAGCAGAGCACTCACAAAGCACGCACCCAGCGGGCACAGGACCAGCCGGTCTCCCGCAGAAGCCAGTCACATGGTGCTGCTGTGCACACTCACCTCTGACCTGCTGCTCCAGGCTCAGGATGACCGCCACAGCCTGGTGAAGAATGAGGAGCTTCGTCTGGGGTTTCTCGCTCTTTAAGTGAAGCTGGCACATCCGACCGAGCTCTTTGAACGCCTCGTTGATATCCCGCACACGCAAGCGTTCTCTGGCGTTGTTAGCCATCCGTCTCTCTTTCTCCCTCTCTATTTTCTGTTCTGGGTTCAAATCCTCATCTTCATTAGTACTGCTGGAAGACAAAGTATCAACAATATCTGTAAGGTTCCCAGGAACATTACATATGTAGTTATAAAGAGGAACATGAAAATCAACCACAACCTTCAGTAACAATAGTAATAGCTACACTGAACATGGTTTCTTTCCAATTCTGTTTTTAGGGGAGCAGGGGAACCTGTGGGGCACAGGCAGAAATGCCTGGGGACTGTTCCTGACAATGCCGAGCAGGCGAGAAGCGCAATGACTGAACTGCACTCAGCTGCACGTAAAGTGCTTTACACATGGACTCTCTCTCCCGGGCCCTGGTACTTTCCAGTCTTTTTTCAATGCATACATGCAGTCAAGAAGTTTAACTTTTGCCCTTTTGGCGCGGCTGCCGCTCGAGCATGACAGAAGAGCCCAAAAGAGCGCCCTTGGACTCCAGCAGC
Source organism: Sorex araneus (assembly GCF_027595985.1). NCBI lineage: Eukaryota > Metazoa > Chordata > Mammalia > Eulipotyphla > Soricidae > Sorex > Sorex araneus. The sequence continues at coordinate 476,718 of NC_073311.1, read as the reverse complement.
CCACTGAAATACTTGCAGAATGTGAACTGAGACCTTATGCAGGGCTGCGACAGTGGGAGCCGGGTATTCCTCTATTTTTTTAACCTCTCTCTCTCAACCCCTTCCTCCTGAGCACAGCACAGCTTCCACCGCTTTTTGAGCACAAAATGGAGACGGTGAGCCAGCTCTCTCTAGGTTTTTCCATCTTATGAGCACCATAAAAGGGTAAAAAATTGTAGTGACATAATTTCTGGCTGTACTTTCCTTGGACTTTATACAGAAACCCAAAACCGCGCGGCCGCGCGACCTAATATCATCTAATCATCAGCAATATGAAATGGTTTCTTTTTAACGGGTCGGACTTTGGGAGGAAATCCTAACAAGAATAGTAAGTCTTTTGTTGAAATATTGAAGGCAATCAAAGTGGTAGCCATCTCTCTAGACTGAACTAAGCCATATCCCCACGCCGGCTGAGAAGAAATATCCTTCTTTCTCGGGAAGAAACGCGGCGTGGCATTAACCATAGTATGATGTCCATTAAGAAGACACGGACCTAGTGGCGTGGGAATGGGACATAAGGGAATAAATTATTATGTACATGGAACAGCGGGACGCTGGTGGAATCTCGAGCTGGGGCCGATACCAGCGCACTACTTTTGGTTCCAGAAACTGCTTGCAGACATTCTACTAGACTATCAACTAAGCCATAGCCCCCCCCACACCGGCTGATGACGGGAAATAACCATCTTTTTTGGTTTTTTTCCCCTTTGTCAGGCAGCGTGGCGATTACTAAACAGGCATGAACTCGGTGGCTCGGGACGAGGGGGAAAAAAAAGAAAAGTTATGTAACAAACAGCGGGACTTAATATCTCTACATTCTCAGCAATGGAGAACTATCAAATGCTTCCTTGGCAGTAGGACTGTCTTTTTCTTTTTTGGGGGAAACCCCAGCAACAATAGTGAGTTATGTGTTGAAACATGGAATATAATCAAGATAAAGCGAAAACGAAGTGAAATTTATCACTTACAAGGGCGGGGATTGGGGGGGTGGGAGGGGGTGGGAGGTATACTGGGGTGGTTGGTGATGGAATATGGGCACTGGTGAAGGGAAGGGTGTTTGAGTATTGTATAACTGACATAATCCTGAGAACTATGTAACCCTCCACATGGTAATTCAATAAAATTAAAAAAAAAAAGAAGTTTAACTTTTGTCACATGCATTTTAAAGTGAACTTTTCATTGCACATTACAATATGGATCTCTCTAAACTAGTGAAACTCTTTTTATAAACTGATCTGAAAGAAATTCTGAAAACAACTGAACTATGGAAACAGAAAGCAGACCAGAGAGTACTGGAGGCAGGAAAGGGTCCCAGCTATAACAGGGCACAGATTAAGGGTGTGTGTGTGTCTGTCTGGGCCACACTCCCCGGGACTTGAGATCACTCCTGGTGATGCTGTGTGGTGCCAGGGATCAAACCTGGGCCTCTGCATGCAAAACAAAAACTCAGTTCACTGAGTTCTTGTTGTTAGCTTTTTATCTTTATTTATTTATTTATTCATTCATTCTACACGAACATCAGAACTATGTCTTATTTTGTGAACGGGCACTGGAATTTTATAGGATTACATGGTACCAATGAATGATTTTGGGAATTGTGATCATTAAAAAAAAATTTTTTTTTTATTGAATCACCATGTGGAAAGTTACAAAGCTTTCAGGCTTAAGTCTCAGTTACACAATGCTAGAACACCCATCCCTTCACCAGTGCACATATTACACCACCAGGAACCCAGTAAGCCTCCCCCCCATCCTCCCACCCCTCCTCGTTGTTAGCTTTTTAGGTGGTAGAGATATTCTACACTGTGTGATGATGGTTATATGACTGTATACATTTGTTAAAAGACAAAAACTAAGCATAATATTGTTGTGTTTTACTACATGTGAATTAACCTCAACAAAGTTGGCTAAAAGCAAATCACAAATGTTGCAGAAAACAACTCATGGACAGGTAAAAAATTTAAAAACACAGTGTTGACTAAAAAATGTTAGAACTACAAAATGTCTAGTTTAATTCCAATTTAAAAACTGTTTGTGGAAAAAGATATTTCTTGTGAGGTCAGAAAGATAGGACAAGGGTAAAGGCATTTACCTGGTCTGATCCCTTTGGGCCCTGCCCCCCCCATCAGGAGTGAACCCTAAGTGCAGGGTCAGGAGTAAGCCCTGAGCACCACCCGGTGTCCTGCCCCTTCTGCACTCCCAAACCCAAACAAATAGAAAAAGATATTCCTTTCTCAGTAGTTTAAAAGTTCTTTAAACTTTTAAGAAGTTTAAAAAATGGTGGCTAACACTTGGTAGTGGAGTTTGTGACTTTTATGTGTGCCTTTCTGCCTTCCCTAAACTTCTGTAATGAAAACAAACTAAGTAATCAGGAAGAACATTTGAGGTAGGTACTCTGGGAATAATTTTTAGAAAGTTATAATGTACACAATTATCTAGGGAACTTCAATAAAGAGTAAGTTCACACTATATTCTTACTAGTTAATAGTTAAGAATCTTCTTTTGAGGGACTGGGGTGATAGTACAGCAGGTAGGGTGTTTGTCTTGCAAATCGCAGAACCTGGTGTGATTCCCAGCACCCTGGTCCCTGAGAGCAGATCCTAGAATCCTGAGCACTGCTGGGCACGACCCCCAAAGAAACAAATAAACAAACACACAAAGAAAAAAAGAGAGAAAAAAAAAAAGCAAAGAAAAAAATATTCTTTGAGGGGTTGGGGAGATAGTCTTATGGAAGCTCAGGTTTGATGCCTCGCACCCAAGTCCACTGACTCAAGGCAGAAGGAAGACTGGGCCACTAGGTGGATGTGTCCCGAGCACTGCCACCAACTGTGACTTTGAAAGAAAGGTTTCCAAATGTGGGCCCCTCTAAGAATCTCCCGTAGTACAGCAAATGCCCCCCAAGAGGCTGGTTTTTACTGAGTACAGGGTGTGGGCCATATTTTTAGAATGTTCTGGGACTCCGTACAGCGCGGGGAAATACACTGCCAGACCTAGAAGAATCAGTGACAGCCCTACACTGTTTAATATACATGCAAATACATTCCCATTGTCTATACAGAACAATTCAGCTTGTTTTATCTACTTTATCCTCAAACTGTCTATAAGTGCCGAGGTAAGCAGGGTGATTCTTTTTCATACTAGCCCCTAAACTAGTTTTGTGTAAGAGAAAGCATACACTGTAGTCTGGAAGCTAGCTTCACATGCCTCTCTCTCTGGGATGCTGTGATGATTAAATGGCATTATACACAAACAGTCCCAGAGCACAGCTAACAATGAATATATTTATGATACCTTTCAATTTTTCAAGGACCCATGACATACAAGTGAAATTTAATTCCTGAACGCAAACACATACCTTGTTCTGCCTCTAGAAGAGACCTTTATATCTTTTTGGGAGGACTCATCATCTGATTTCATGTCATCTGATGAAGGAGGTTCATGGAGGTTTTCATCTTTTTCTTTGTTTTCAATTTTGATCTCTGTTGGAACAACAGTTCCAGGCTGATTCTGCAAGCCACCTAACAAAGAGACAAAGACATACAATGTGCAGATTCATTTATAAATTATTACTGAGACAGAAAAAAGTACTTCGTGAAAATCCTTAATTGCAAGAGTGTTATGATAAAATCTGAAGATATAAAGTATGCTATTTAGAGCTGAAAAGAACATGTCCACAAATCATAAGAGAAAAAATATTTGAGAGGCTGTTGGGACACACCAAGCAGTGCTTAGGGGTTACTCCTGGCTCTAGATTCCTGGAGGGCTAGGAACTGTATGGGATGCCATGGATTGAACCTGGGTGTGCTGCATTTGAGGTAAGCGCAACCTACCTAATGTGTTACCGATTTTTTTTTTTAATTGAATCACCGTATTATCGTTCTTGACCTGAGGAAATAATATTTTTTTTTAAAGAGTATCAATATTTAGGGGTCAGAGAGATAGTACGGCAGGTAAGCATTTGCCTTGCATGCAGTCGACCTTGGTTTGACCCCTGGCACAGCTTATGGTTCCAAGCTATGTTAGTAGTGAGCACTGAGCAATGCCAAGTGTGGCCAAAACCAAATAAACAGTAAATACATCTATACATAGAACAAGTTTGACCTTAAGACAACTGATGTGTCTCACAGAAACTGTTATTATTATTACTATTATTTGTTGTTTTGGGGTAACACTTGGCTGTGCTTAGGGTTTTTCTGTAAAAATATAGGAACTGAACTTTTTTTTTTTTTTTTTTTTTTTTTTTTTTTTAGGAACTGAACTTTTAAATGCTTAATTTTAAGGCAAAGGAAGTAACCATCATCATTTTTCTTTCTCTCCTTCTCTCTCTTTTTAAGGTGGAGGGAGTGTGGGTATTCCAAGCGGTGCTCAGGGGGCCGCCCCAGAGATGAACGGCCATTTGAACAAGATAGTTCAGAGTCTGGCTGGTGACGAGAGGTTGCTTGGGTAAACCATGCTGGGGCCACCAGGGTCACATGCAGCAGTGCCAGGTAGCCATGGAATGGACCGCCCGCACCTGAGGCATGTCTCTGACACTGAACTATTTTCCTAGGCCCTAACACTTATTTAACAAAACAGATGCTATGGTTAAATATAACGCTAAGAACTTTGATTATCACTAAATTTGATACAAATTGTATTTGATGATAAATGCTACCAAAATTTTTATTAGTTTGCTTTTTGTGAGAATTGTCCATTTCTCTAAAGTCAAGTTTAACCAACAGCTACTGTCATTTAGAGCTCTCAGTTTACAGCATTGCTTAATGCTGTCAACAGTTTCTGAGAAATTGTGACTAAACAAAATGACATATAATAAAATTAATTTTGCCAATTTAAATACTGATATAAACTTCTGCTATACATTTGCAGTTTTTAAACATCAAATTTCTAAAACCTGAAAGATTTCTAATACTAGGCGAACATTCCATTCATCCATTCATTCATTCATTTTCCAGCCCATTTATTTTGGTCTGGGCCCTCATGGTTGGTGTCTGCCTGTCAGTGTGGGTCATCACAAGGTGGTCCCTGGGTCTGCCCTTCCACTGCAGGTGTCCTCCAAGAATCTCCTCACATGCGCACAACCTGAACAATTTAGAGACACCAATTAACCTAACACATCCATCTCTGGGATGTGGAAGAAAACAAAAGTAGATGAAGAAAATTCAGGGTGATGTGGGAGAATATAAAAATTCCTGGCCAGGGAGTGACTTTTTTGCCAACAAGAATGTTAAACACAACCCTATTCAAGGTCTCTTACTGTGTTCTTTCTCTCACTGCCTGGAAAAGCCATGAGGCCTCAGTCATAAAGGGAAGTTATCAAGGAAGAGAGACAGAGGGCAGGGACAGGCAAGAAGAGGGCCAGTGAACACAGTGTGCATGTGGGTTTCACCCGTCAGTATGATCTGGAACTGGTAGCCAAAGGGCCATGTGGAACTCTAAATATTGACCCTTGGTATCAATACAAAGGACGACTGTTTGCTGTAATTCCCTCACTTAAGATGACTTAACCCACAGATGGAAAACTGCCTTTTAGAAAAGTATACAGTGTTCCCAAGGGTATCTTTATCCGCATCACTGTTGGTAAACAATAGTGTGTACAGGGGCCAGAGAGTGAGCGTGTAAGTGTTCAGCCACTTGCCTTGCATGTACTCAAACTAAATTCAATCCCTAGCACTACATGATCCCAAAGCACCAGAGCTAGGAGTAGGCCTTAGGCAACACTCGGTATGTGCTAAATCCCCCTCCCTATCAAAAACTCCAACAATAGAGTTACCTCTGTAATTTTCTTGTGTTTTTTGGTTCAAGTCTGTGCTTGAAGCAGAGACTGCACTGGACAAGGCTGAATGATTGCCATTGAGACCGACAGCGTCTTCTCGGTGAGTTCCAACCTGCATGGAAACCAGGAACACAGTCAAGACAGTTCAGGGCCAATGATTTCCAAATTTTTTCATTGAGCTTAGGAGAATAAAAGAGTTACATTTGTTTATCAATTTTATTCAGATGCTACTTTTGTGGTTTTTGAAAAATTACAAGACAATTATTGTTGCTTTTAAATCATATTTTTAAAAAATGCTCAAATCTTCAAAATTGACATTGCAATTGCACAAAATTTTTGTCAGAAGCAAATCAACTAACAGAGATAAGCCCTAAAGCATTATGCAGCACTATCATCCCGTTGTTCATTGATTTGCTTGAGCAGGCACCAGTAACATCTCCATTGTGAGACTTGTTGTTACTGTTTTTGGCATATTGAATACGCCACGGGTAGCTTGCCAGGCTCTGTTGTGTGGGCGGGATACTCTCAGCAGCTTGCCAGGCTCTCCGAGAGGGGTGGAGGAATCGAACCCGGGTCGGCCGCGTGCAAAGAAAACGCCCTACCTGCTGTGCTATCACCCCAGTCCATAAAGCATTATATGTTATGAAAAGCATTACATGTTATAAAATCTATTCATCAATATGAGACCACCCATGGACTGGAGAGACAGTCATTTGCTTTTTGCAATGTTAGCCCCAATTCAATCTTCTTCTTCTTTTTGCTTTTTGGGTTATACCCGGCGATGCACAGGGATTACTCCTGGCTCTGCACTCAGGAATTACTCCTGGCGGTGCTCAGGGGACCATATGGGATGCTGGGAATCGAACCTGGGTCAGCCTCGTGCAAGGCAAACGCCCTCCCTGCTGTGCTATCGCTCCAGCCCCCCCAATTCAATATTTGGTACCACATATGGTCCTGAGCACTGCCAGGAAAGATTCCTAAAAACCAAAACCAAAGCAAATGCCTCCCCAAATTAACTTATTCCATATACTGTTTAAATGTGTTTAAATTTTCATGAATTTATACTTGATACTTTGGCACTTTGTTATTTCTTCTGTCTTTAAAATTTTGAGAAAGTAGGAAAAGTTCAAACATTTGGAAACTGAATAATATACTCTCAAAAAGCCACTGGGTCAGGGCCTGGAGATAGTGCAGAGGGTGGGGTGCCTACTCACATCAGGAAACATGAAAATCTTAAGTCAATAAACTAACCTAAAAAAACTAACCAATAAACTAACATAGGGTAAACCAAACCAGAAGCTGTTTTTTGAAAAGAAAACAAGACTGAAACTTTGCTAGACCCACAAGGGGAAAGAGAAGACTGGAGAGAGAGTACATTGGGTCAAGGAGGTGGTTGTCTTGCAGGCGGCTGATCCCAGCTGGAATCCCGGGCACCCCGGATGATCCCTGAGCACTGCCAGGAGAGATCCCTGTGCAGAGCCAGAAGTACGCTCTGAGCCCTGTCAGGTACAGCCCATTCTCTAACCCCACAGCTCCAACATGGGGAGCAGACATGGACAGACACTTCCTTGAAGAAGACATACAGAAGGCAAAAAGGCAAAAAAAGAGAGTTTTCCTTATCAAGATAAGAACAAGACAATCAGACATCACCGCATGGCAGGCAGAGAGAGGCAGCAGGCAGTGCTGGGGGGAGCTGTGGTGAGGAGGAAGCCTCACTCATGGTCACGGGAATGGTGTCTGGGATAGAAAACAGTACAGAGATTTCTCCAAAAAATAGGAATAGAGCTTCCTTACAACCCAGGGATTCCACTTCTTGCATCTACCTGAAGAACACAAAACATTAACTTGAAGGATATAAGCAGAACTATATTCACTGCGGTGCTATGTACAACGGCCAGGGTATGGAAGGAACCCCAACAGAAAAGAAAATCTTGTAGTTTGCTACAATTTGAATAGAAATGGAAGGTATCATGTTAAGTTAAAAAAAAAATCAGAGGGTGGACAAATACCAAAGTATCTTAACACTTACTTGTGGTTGTGGTATAAAGAGAAACAAAAAAAGGTACCAGATAGTACTGAACAATGATAAACTGCTGGCCTTCGACTACAAAACTGAGTTATCAGGCAGTGGGTGCGTGTGCATATTGGGTGACGAGAGGCAGACATCGGGTACTGGTAGAGGGTCCTCAGGTGATTTGGTGGTAGTGAAGGTGCCGTAATTTTGTACATAAAAACTATAAATGTTAACACCATTGTAACCATGTCATCTAAGCTACAAAAAAGTAATAAAACAACAACAACAAATCCTTCAAAATATATACAGTAGCCAGACAATAAAAGCATCAAATATTTAAGTTCTTAGATTTGCTTTGTTATTATTATTTTTTTTCCGGGGTGGAGGGGTGGTTTATTGGGCCACTTCTGGTGGTGCTCAAAGCTTACTCCTGGCTGTGCTCAGAGAATCACTACTGATGTTGCTCAGGGCTCCCTATCTGTGCGGGGATCAAACTGGGTTTGGTCAGGTGCAAGACCTTAACACTGCATTATCTCTTGCACCCCTTATACTCTGTTTTTTATCACATATATTAAGTCACAATTGCCCTGGAATGGGAAAGTAAGGGATGCAAATACTACTAGGTATTTTTTCTTTTTGGGTCATACCCAGTGATGCACAGGAGTTGCTCCTGGCTCTGCACTCAGGAATTACTCTTGGCGGTGCTCAGGGGACCATATGGGGTCCTGGGAATAGAATCTGGGTTGGCCATGTACAAGGCAAATGTTGTACTATTACTGTTGTACTATATTACTCTAGCCCACTACTAGGTATTTTAGAAAAAATGATCACAAATGAAAAAAAACTTTTACTAGAACAGTATCAAATGAAAAAATACTTTTTACAAACGAAAAAATACTTTTACTAGAACAGTATCTTAATGCCACAATTAAGAGATGAAATCTTTGATACTGTGTTTACTGCCCAGAGCTATATATGAAAACCACTTTTTCTCCCCAAGAAATCCTTCAACCCCAGTAAACTATCAAGCTCTGAATCTTCTTCAGTAAAGTAATGTAAAGTTTCATCTCCATTGCTTAAAATTAGTTAAGTATACTACTTAGAGGATCAGTCATTGATTATATCAGTGATCATATCAGTCATTGATTTTATAGTTTTAAAACTGTGAGTTCACTAGGCATTAGAAGTCATAGTCTTTGAAAAAACTGAGGCGGAGGTAGGGGGGGCAGTGGCTAATATCTGGTAGTGCTCAGGGGTAACTTGACACTGGTTGGAGCGGAGATCAAACTAGGGCCGACCATAGTAAGGTAAGAGCCTAGCCGTTTTTGGTACTATCTGTCCCACCCAGGACAGCCACCTCAAAGTGGGGGAAGGGACAAGGAACAACGGCAGACTTTTATTCTCTTTTCAGCTCTGATAGCTTTCCTAAGGCAGTCTGCCTCTCCTGCAACTTCTTTGAGAAAAATATTAAGTACCAAATCTAATAACCAGGCCTAATAAGTCAAAAAGATGTAAAACCTACATCCAAGAGAAAAAATTTCAATAGTATCAATATTAGGGCTAATACTGACTGCTGGTAAGGTACTTGCCCTGCACACAGATGACTCGGTTTGGTTCTTGGCCCCACACTGGCAGGAGGGACTCCTGAGTGCAGAGTCGGGAATACGCTCTGAGCATAGCCAGGTAGCCCCTCCCACCCCCCACCCCAACAAGACAAAAACAGTATTAATGTTTATGATCTGGCATACAAAATCACATACAAGAGAGAAAAATTCAAAATTTTCATGATAACCTGCCTCCATAAAATCCCTGTCATGTTTATTCTTGACATACACGGTGTTTTATTGCTGGCTATGGACATGTTTAATTGAACTAAGGAAAATGTCAGTTCAAAATTCCATTTTATAAAAATAGATATGGCATAAATATAATTGTCACTGTATCACTGTCATCCTGTTGCCAGTAACGTCTCCATTAGTCCCAGCCCTGACATTTTAGCAGCCTTACTCATCTTTTCCAACTATTGGAGGCTCTTTCAGGGTTAGGGGAATGAGACTTGTTATTGTTACTGTTTTTGGCATATCGAATATGCCACGGGGAGCTTGCCATAGCTAAATTCTTGAATCTAGGACTAATCTAAAAATAAAACATAGCTAAATTGAGACTGGTCAAAGATACTATAAAGGAAAAGCCAAAATTTCTTGTAATATTTCTTGTACTGTTTTGGACATACTATTTCTTAGTTTTTGGTAACATTTGCTAATTCTGCTCCTAGTAGCATGAGCTACTAATATTCTTTTTTTTTTTTTTTGCTTTTTGGGTCACACCCGGCAATGCACAGAGGTTACTCCTGACTCTGCACTCAGGAATCACCCCTGGTAGTGCTCAGGGGACCATATGGGATGCTGGGGCTCAAACCCGGGTAGGTTGTGTGCAAGGTAAATGCCCTACCCACTGTACTATTGCTCTGGCTCCCAAACAGTAAACACTTGAAGACTTATAGTTCTGGGGAGCAGAGGTCCAAAATAGTTTTTATTGGGTGTAAACATCAGTGTGTGTTCTTGCTGGAAGCTTTAAGGGAGAATCCATTTCTGTGCCCTTTGCTCCAGCCCCAACTACTATTATTTTTAAAAAAGTGAATATGTATTTCTATTATATACTATATACATGAAACTCATTTTAATTTGTGCTATTCATGATTTAAATTAGTACATGATTTAAATTAAAAGTAAAACAATACTTCTGAGCTGTAACAAACTGAGACCTAACTTTCTTAGATTTTATTATTGACTTTTAAATTTTCTGAATCTCAAATAAAAATGTTTGAGCAAACCCTTTCTGATGAAAGAAAGGTTTAGCAGACAAAGAACTTAGCTCAATTTGTTCTGGAAAATAAATGCCTGAGAAAAATTCTTTTCTTTTTGCTGTGGGGGCTGGGGGGGAATACCAGCCCTGGTGGCCCTCTGGGGACCGTGCTGGCTCTGTGGTCTGGCTCACTCTGGCTAGTACTCAGGTGACACTTAGGACACCTTAAAGACACTCTATTGATGCCATTTGATGCTTTAACCCCAGTACTCTCTCTCTGACCCTGAGAAGTTTTTTCTTTATTAAATACTATAAGCTAGACATTTTTCTCACAACGACATAACTGGTTTCCAGTTGTAAAACAACTGTTGTTTTACAGCAGTTAAAAGAAGACTACTGTAACCTGACTCCCCTTGCAAATGACCCCATATATGTTCTGGAGAATTTAACTTCCATAGTTCTTAGCATTCTCTTGTCTACCCCTTGCCTACCCCAGCCCCCATATTCTTCCTTTAATCTAAAGTGGCTCATTCAAAGGCTCTGTGTGTACGCACGTACACACACACACACACACACACACAAATACACACAACAGGTGTATAAACAACCCTTTGTCTGACTTCAGAGTGTGTGCCTGTCAGATAGGACCAGTTTAATTGTCCACCTCATTAGCATACAGCTGACAGGCTGCTCCTCCGGCGGAGGGGACAGGGCAGGCAAGCCCCTGGACCTGCCAGGCTCTGCATTTCCATGACTGTGGAGAGGGGCTTCAGAATGAAGGCACCCACCAGACTCCTCGTCCCACATTCATAATCCGTGTAGGGTCTCACTTGTGTGGGAACATGCAACTAGGGAGTTGTTTTACTTGAATTTGGCCAATGGCTTTAGCATCCACAACAGAAAAATGTTAAATCTAGTTAGTTGATGAATCAGATCGTATAAATTAAGGAAGAGATTAAAAAAGTACTTTTCTGATTCAAAATTCTATACCAATAATTTGTTCATTTTGTGCTATTCATGATTTAAATTAGTACTAACCTACAGCACATTATGTATTTTGTTTTCTCTGAAGACGGACTTTATGCTAGAAATTTGGTGCAATGTCATTTGTTATGTATGGTTCCTTTTTAATCACATTTCCTTCAATATATAACTTGCATATTTTTCAAGTTTTAAGAATGTTATTTTGAACATCTCTGAACATAAAAATGGCACAAAATCTTTAAAACATAACATGCTGAGTTAATTTCTAGTCAATGAAAGTTTAAAAATGCAAAAAGCTACCCGAAGTTAAAAATAAACTCTTGTATTCAGCTAAAAGCTAAGCAAATAATTTCTATAGTATATCCACACCAATAAATTTTATTAGTATCAAACCTGCACTAATACAATTAAGAACCAATGGTTAAGATGAACTTTAGGTAAAATTAACTTCAAAGGTTAACTTTAAAGTTTAAGGTTAAATAAACAAGTTTATTTGATAAGCAACAAGTGCTAATTTTGAATAAAACGATTAACTTTTGCTGGTAACAATCTTAAGTGACTTAGAACTAAAACATAATTTCTCTAAATGGTTTAGGACCTAGGAAAGACAAGGTTTATATACTTCATTATTGTCGTTTTGTGGGGGGGTGATGGTGGGCAACACAGGCAAACCCAGTGATGCATAGGGTCCGCCAGAGGGACACCTGGTAGGAATCTGGGATCAAGCCCAGGGTCTCAGGCACGTGCCCTACCTGAACTACACCCCCTGCCACACGACTGCGTCAAGCAGCTTTCTAATTTACAATTCAACATTATCTTGTTCCAGTCTAAGCATATCATATATCTCCAAAGAAAGCTTCAGGAACAGAACCCCTAAAGCAGTTAACTTCTCCCTTAGATTTTTTGAGGGCCACATCAGCTGTGCTCAGGGCTTACGCCTGGCTCTTTGATCACTACTGGTGGGCTTGAAGGGCCAAATGGGGTGCTAGGGATCAAGCCTGGGTCAGACATGTGCAAGACAAGCACCTTGAGAAATTGCAGGAATTAAATTTTCTCAGAACTTGTACAAATGAAATCTAAAGACCTCATGGATGGGATTTTATTCTATATCAAAAAATTAAGAATTTTGAAACATTAGCATCAAATTTCCATTATCACAAAAAGTTTCTAATCTTAGTGTCATTTCAAGCTGAAATTCCTATCTGTAGAATAACAGTATTCTGTGACACACACACACAGGCTGTCATGAAGTGACACAGTGGACCCTGGTATTTTAGATACTATATCTAGAAACAGATGTGAGGTAGAGTAACTTTACACTGCTAAAAACTCTTTGCAATGAATTTAAAAGTTGTATTTCTTTTCAGTGTCCCACTTATACCAGTATTTTACTTGTCACCAGTTTATTCCAATAACTTATTCCTACAATGAATAAACTGAAACAATTATTTTGGAGGGGCTGGGGGTGGGCCATAACCAGTAGTGCTTCAGGATCCATAGGTGGTGCCAGGGGCATGCGGAACCTAGGTTGGCTGAGTGCAAGGCAGGGACCATATCTGCTGTACTACCTCTCTGGACCCTGTTTTTTTTTTTTTTTTTTTAAATTTTTTGGGTCACTCCCGGCGATGCACAAGGGTCACTCCTGGTTCTGCACTCAGGAATTACCCCTGGTGGTGCTCAGGGGACCATATGGGATGCTGGGAATCAAACCCAGGTCGGCCTCATGCAAGGCAAACTCCCTACCTGCTGTGCTATCGCTCTAGCCCTATGGAGCCTGTATTTTGAAGTTTAAATGATACACCAGTTATATCCTAATAAGAGTGTCTGACAAAGTCTAACTATAGTATTTATATTTAGCAAATAGGGAGAAATAAAAAATATTAACAGTGGCAGGAAAAGTAGTACAGTGGTGAACAGGCTTGCCTTGCATGTGGACTGCCCTGGTTCAACCACCAGCACCACACTAAGCTCCCTCAAACACCTCCAGGAGCAATGTGCCCAGTGCAGAGCAGGGAGTCCGAGGAGCAGCTCCCAGCACTGCCAACTGAGCACTGGCTGGTCTGGCTGAGTAAGGCTGGAGGTGGCTTTGGGATCCTTTAGGCACTCTTGGGAAGATCCAAAATTAAAGAAAGTAGGAACTTATTAAATGTTTAAAAAAATTAAAAATTAACTTCATTCAAAAAATAAAAGCAAATGGTTTTATAAAAATAAAATTCCATTTTCCAGGCCAGGTTGGTGATACTAATTTTTTGGTGCTAGACCAGTTTTTCTAAAAAATATCAGTTCGTTTTATAAAAAAGTTAAAATTAAGTCTTTTGATATTGATCCTTATTCACACATATTTTTGGCAGGTGGACTCTTTGGTGTAAAACATAAAACTAATTTTTCTCTAGAACAACAATAAAAGAATCCAAACACTGGACAATTATTGCATCCATTAAACACAATGAACCTACTTTCAGCTGTGGATTACTTACTGGCAGGGTAGAAAATTCTGTAATCAAGGACATTATTTTGGTTCTCTTGCCCATATGTCAAACTTAATTTTGATAGCTATCCAGGTTGGAAGTTTAGTTTTCTGTACCACTTTTATCCAGACGATATCTCTAATTCTTTAATGTTCCAGTGCATTATGAAATATTCTTCAAACATTTCAACTACTTCAAAAACTCTTCCAAACTACTCATTAAAACAAAATTAGCAAAATGTCTTAGTAAGCTCCACGAGAAAAAAAAAATTGCTAACCTTTGTTGTCTGCACTGGGGAAGCTAAATTTTTTGCTTTTTGGGGGATTCTTGGGGGCCCACACCTGACTGTAATTAGGGTTTAGGGAGCCCTAATTTGTTTTCTAAATGAACCCGCCAAATCTGTTTCTTTTTTATTTTGTTTTGTTTATTTTCTTAAAAACAACAACAATAATAACAAAACAAAGCTCATCTTTATGAAGTTTCATTGGACTCAGCCATAAAAATAACTTTCCATAATTTTCCTGGCTGCATTCATGTTCTAGCCCATCAGAAATAAGAAGCTATGACAAAGACCGTATAGCCTGCAAAGCTGAAAATATTAACTAACTGGCTCTTTACTGAAAAAGTTACTGACAACTCATCTCAATTGTCATAGAAAAAAGCAGTATCGTCATAGGTTAGGCCTGCAATTAAGATGCTGACCTACAATAGTGCCTATTAGCACAAAATTATATTAGAATACTCTATCAATGTTCTCAAGAATTCTTGAAATTGTATTTAAGTTTATTAGTTTTTCTGCAGGAAATACATAGACAATGACCTCACAAATCCTACCTGGTGATGCAGAATAAACAATCCACTGTTATTTCAATGCTTACAAGTTATTTTTTTGCTATGTAACCTCTATTTATAGGAGATGAAACAATTATTAACTTATATTAACAGAGAAGAAAGTATACAAACTGCCAGAGACTTAAAGATTAGAAAAATAGTATAAGTGATTTTGTATTTTCAGTAAGTAAAATAGTGTAGAGGCTAGAGCGGTAATACCGTGGGTTAGGCGCTTAGCTTGAATGTGACCAAATTGGGTTCATTCCCTGGCACCACGATACGGTCCCCTGACCCCTCTAGGAGTGATCTTTGCCAGGAGTAAGCATGAGCACTGCCAGGTGTGCCTCCCAAACCAACCAAAAAAAGAAATGAAAAGATTAAGTTGTGTCATTTTTCCAGTCATGACTTGTTAGTCTGTTTTTTGGTTTTGGGGCTACAATTGGCAATGCTCAGGGGACAATGTGGGGTGCCGGGGATCAAAACTATGTCAGCTAAGTAGAAGGCAAGTACCCCATCTCTCTATTCCCACATGACTGGTTAGAATATAGGCTTTCCCCACTCTATATCAACGTCCAATATTCTTACTTAGTAGGTTGCTTTTTGGGTTTGGTAATTCTCAAAACTGTTTCCCACATAAATTAATGGTAATTGTGCTGTGTTCCCAGAACCAAAATAACCTACCAAACAGGACCATTCTACTTTTGGATGGTCTTGGGGAGAAAATAGTATATGGAGTCAGGAAGGGTATTAAACCAGGAAATTAGTGTTTACAGAGTTGGCTGGCAGTACCTGTACCAATACGCTCCCCAAATCACACACCATCCAAGACAGGAAGAGGTGCTTCCACCTCAGGTGGTGGTGACCCTGGTCTCAGAACTCTGGGCAGGACTGAGTGGAGTCCTCCAACACAGATCAGAGTCCCCAGGGAGAATCTTCCTATTGGTAGACTGGAAACTGGCCTCAAGTCCCATGCTACCTGAGAATTTTTTTTTTTTTTTTTTTTTGCTTTTTGGGTCACACCTGGCGATGCACAGGGGTTACTCCTGGCTCATGCATTCAGGAATCACTCCTGGTGGTGCTCAGGGGACCATATGGGATGCTGGGAATCGAACCCGGGTCGACTGCGTGCAAGGCAAACGCCCTACCCGCTGTGCTATCGCTCCAGCCCCCACTACCTGAGAATTTTAAGGGTAGCGGGTACACATGGCAGTGCTCTGGGCGCCATGGAGTGTGAGGGACGGGGACTGCACATGAGAGGCATGTCCTCTAACACTTGGGTTATATCCCTGACCCCCTGGGACCTTCATTTCATTCCATCCTTTGATTTTTCCGCTCAAACAGGGAGCTGAGGACTCACAGCCAGGAAGTTCGTTTCGGAGAGTGGGAGGTGAGCACTGGCTTATCTGACAGTGTCAGGTTTGTCAGTTAGTATCTGTATTTTGGGGGTAAGCCTGGATGAATTCTATCTCTCCTAGATAGGGTGGACAGAGCAGACAATGGCTTTAGATTTTCACCAATTCTGTCTTCTAATGAGGGTTACAAGAACATAAACTGAAACAGGAACAGTAATAAAAAAAAATTAAAAACAAATAGGACAAAGAGAAGGTACAAGGTTAAGGTGCCTTGCACACAGCCAACCCTGATTTGATCCCTGATCCACATAGTGGCCTGAACACTGCCAGACTGAGCACATAGCTAGGAGTAGCCCTGGGACACTTCTGGAAGTGGCCCGTGACTACTTGCACACTCCCCACCCAACCACAACCACAACCACAATAAGACTGAGAACTGAGGAAAAAGAACGGAAAAATTGCATCTGACACAGACACCAGACAGACTGTACTGAAAGTGCATTTTTCCACCCTGGAGATGGCCTGCATGTGTACCTGAGATGTGTACTTGTGGTTTTTGCTTTCTGGAGAAGCCTGTGTTTTCTCTTAAACCCATCTCTCTCTTTCCTCTGACATTTATCTAACTAAAACTATTTTATTCCACTAGTACATTGACTTTATGTTCTAAATAAGAGTACGACAAAAATAATTTGATTCTTTACATCTTTTTTTCCCCCCTTCTTTTTGGGTCACATTTGGCAATGCACAATGCACAGGGGTTACTCCTGGCTCTGCACTTGAAAATTACTCCTGGTGGTGCTCAGGGACCATATGGGATGCTGGGAATCGAACCTGCATCGGCCATGTGCAAGGCAAATGCCCTACCTGCTGTGCTATTGCTCCAGCCCCGATATTTTACATCTTACTTGCAACAAATACTACCCTTACACTATGAACATTTTATTACTAGTTGTGAAAAAGGTTCCTTCTGTTTTTATAAATTTAGTAATTTATAGTGTTCTCACATTTATTGGCCTATCAACAGCAAAAACAAATTTAAGTTTAAATTTCAAGATATTCTGACATAAGTAAAACAAAACTAGTTATTAAGTTATGCAAGCATCTACTGTCCCCCACGTACTGACAGCACTGTTCTCGAGAGACAGGGAAGCCTTGTCTGATGCTTACTTCAGTGGCTCCAAGGCTAGCTAACACGAGAATCAAAAATCTGGAACCAATTCAATGTTATAGAACAAAGCATTCAGCATTTGGGGCAAATAATTATTTTGATGATAGGTGTGTTTTAGCCTTGATCACTTGGCTTACAGCTATAAGTCTGTTTCTTAGGAGAATGTGTAGCACAGCATGCAATGAATCTTAAAATCTACGCCATAAATATGCAAACACATGGTATCAGTTAAATAGTTGTGTTTAAAACGAGCTTCATTCCTTTAAAAGATAATTTGAATAAGAAATAATGCAAGACAGAGTCAATAGAAGATGTTTGATATGCAAGCCTACAGAATTTTACCTTTTTTCCTTCTACAGAATTACCTCTAAAAAAAAAATGGACTGAGTTATTTTGTTATCTTTGGGGATTAACCTGGAACTGTTTCCTTTTAAAACTGCCCTAACTTTTTTTTCTTCATTTGGGCATAAAACTTTAATCCAGAATGTATTGTCTGGCTAGTTCCAGAAACTTCTAGAATAGAACTCTTGAAATCCAGTTTATACTTTAAAAAATTTTGTTTCACTGCCTTTGCTAGTTAGACTTCCTGTATGCTACTTGAAGGCAAAACTGTCCTGCCAACCACAATGCACTCGGCAAACCCCGATGTGAAGCTGGAATGACCTCTAGATCTAGAGTCATTTCTGCTCTTTGTGCCTGATCACTGCAGGCTTTTAAAGGTCAGTCCTTGGTCAATGATCACACCCGAGAGAGTAGCAGACATTCTTTTTCATTGTGTTTTTGGGTCACACCCAGTGGTGCTCAAGGGTTGCTCCTGGTAGCACTTGGAGGACCATGTGGTACCAGAGCCAAACTCAAACCTCCTGTACGGAAAATAAGGACTCCAGTCCTTTAAGCCATCCTAGGCTCTGAAGGACATTCTAAAAGGCCATCTTCCTTTAAAAAAGATAAACAATGGGAGGCTGGAGAGATAGCACAGCGGGTAGGGCGTTTGCCTTGCACATGGCCGACCCGGGTTCAAATCCCAGCATCCCATATGGTCCCCTGAGCACGGCCAGGGGTAATTCCTGAGTGCAGAGCCAAGAGTAACCCCTGTGCATCGCCAGGTGTGACCCAAAAAGAAAAAAAAAAAAAAAAGATAAACAATGGGGCTAGAGTGATAGCGCAATTGAGTAGGGTGCTTGCCTTGTACCTGGCTGACCTCCGGTTCAAATCGCAGCGTCCCATAAGGCACCCCAATCATTGCCATGAGTGGGCTCCCTGAGCCTTCTGAAGAGCCAAAGTCCTGAGCATTGCTGAGTATGCCCTCAACACCCCTTCCTCATCTCCCTCTTTCCCCCCAAATGATGAACACTATCTTACCATAGAGGCAGATCGACTGCTTGTAACAAGGCCTGATCCGCCATAGTTTGAATTGAGGCTTCCAATTGATGCATTATGGGATGGTCCCAATAAACTGTGTATATCACTGTGGCCAGTAGGCAAACTAGTGGAAGGTCCCACAGCATGGTTCCGCAGCACATGGATAGCATCATCCAGTCTGTCTAAACGGTCTTCCATTCGAGACTGCTGCAAGAATTGGAAAAAAGACATGTGTCACTACTGGTGTCTGTTAAATTCATTTCAACTGCTCTTGCCTATCTGGGGATATATGGAAGTGAAATGCACTATCCAGTTATCTTCAAAAGCAACAACCTGACCTAAGAATCAGGAAATGATATGTGCAGATTATGGTAAACCAACGAAGCTTCACATATAATCACTGTTCTATAAAATTAATCTACCAACCAACCAATGTTATTTCTTTTCAGTTTCTAGAAAGATGAGGCTACTCTACTGTGTTCGTTACTAAATTACAGTTAATAAAAAGATAACCTGTACTTTCACCTCTAACATTTAGTTTTAACATGACGGTAATTTAGGGAAGGGGTGTCAAATACACCACGCTTAAGCTGCAATTATGTTTTAAGTAAATAAAAGCACATCTATCTATCTGAAAAGATGAAAACATACAGATATGCTCTTTCGCAGAATTGTGGTAATGATACTTTTGTCTGTGAATATATACAAGCCTTACACACAAACATATTAGAATTTTTAAAAATCAAAAGCACATGCCAGCAAAGCCTTTAAAAGATAGTCATTCTCAACAACAGAAGAGAAAAGTTTATTCTTACATACTGCTATAAAAACTGAAATGGTCACTGATAAGACTGGTGTCTGTACAGGCATATGATTTTAAAAGGATAATAGAAAGTATAATTGATTGAAACACAAAAAGGCACCACCTAAAAGAAATAGTACCTCACAGACATCCTTTAAGAAGGACATTGCATCTTGCAAATGCTCGTGAAGTTGCTGCTCAACTCGATTTTTCTGGCAAAGTCAAGACAGAACAGGAGGCAAAGCACAGGTTAAGATTAACTCCAAAAGAGATGAGGAAATAGCTGACGTGCGTGTCAGCAAAATATGTTAGTAAAGTTAACGCAGAAACCAGGGAGATCTGTTTGTATTAAGGTCCAAGAAGGCTGGGGCTTCAGCACAGTTATGGAGTTAGCATGGATAGCACATGGTTGCTTATATTTGCTTGCAAAGTGTGAGAAGAAAACTTAAATTTAAAATGTTCTGTTAGTCATAGAAAAATAACTTTTTTCTATTTGCAACCTGAATTTACTGAATAACAAGCATGACAGCATTCCATCAAATCATCCTATTTCGTTTTTATAGTATTTTTTAATTCTGTGACAAGCATAGAAAATCATTAGTATTTAACACTAGAAAGACTCCTTTATCCTATTTCCTAATTTGTTAGAAAGATTTTTTTCTGCTTTTTGGGTCACACCCAGCAATGCACATGAGTTATTCCTGGCTCTGCACTCAGGAATTATTCCTAGCAGTGATCGGGGGACCATATGGGATGCTGGGAAACACCCTACCCATTGTGCTATCACTCCAGCCCTAGAAAGAATTTTTGTTTGTTCATGTTGCACCACACTTTTTTTTTTTTATTAGAAAGCCTGGAAAGAAACACTTCATAACAAAGAACTGATGCTACAGCTTACATTTAAACCAAGATAGAATAAATTATGTATAGTATAGTAAGTTTTTTGGTTTTATTTGCTTGTGTTTACATTTTGTTTTATATATAAATAAGTATTAGCCTTAGACTTGAAAGAAACAAAATCCCATACCACTATTTTGACACCAGCTGACCTGAGACCAGAAGCCTGATGTGGAAAGGAACATATGGGTATAGTCATACGCAATACAACTTGTAAACTACATCAGGTCACATGTTTCCAAGAATTTCTGTGTAATACTATCCTAGTGGGTTTTTTTTGGCATTCTTATGCAAGACTTACTAAAACAACAACAACAAAATTCAAACTATAAAATGCTCAACTGCAAACTATCAGATAAAGTGACATGTATGTTTTGAACATGTTTCTTACCAGGGAGTGGAGTGAGTTTTCATAGCTGGGGGATGAAGGCGCTTGCCCACTAGGTCTGGGCCACTGGCTGGTACCTGTAAAACAAAACCCGAAAGCACCCACATGCCTTAATGCAGAGATCATACTAATGTTCTGAAGGGTAAACCAATACATATATTTAAGTTCTGTGAAAACCTCTTGCCCAGCCTTCAGCTAAGATGAAAAGTGTGAGTTTATGCTCATATTCTGTTCTGTCTGGGCCACACCCTGGCTCTGCACTCAGGGATCGTCCCCAAAGTGCTCTGGTGGAGAGTGAACCCAGGTCAAGCCAGGGGCAAAGCAAGCACCTTAACCCATGTCCTATCTCTATAGCCTGATGGGAAGAATCTTTTTAGGTCCAGGAGTGTGGCTCAGTGGTGAAACTTATACTTCACTTGCATACATCAGACTCTGGATTCATTCCCCAGTACTGCCCAAAGGAAAACATCTTTTACAGGGTTGGGGAGATGGCTCAAGGAGGGAGCAGAGAACGGGGCCTTGAGCTTGGCCTCTGTACTTCCTGGTCCCCCTAAGCGGGGGGGGGGGGGGGAGGGGGGGCTTTAGCACCGTGGTCCTGGACCTCCCTCAGCAGTGCCCCCTATAAAAATAAACCCTTTCAATAGGAAAACAACAGGGCAGGTAACACAAAGCAACTACTTTCATGTACGTATAATTCTTCTGACTACTGTCCACATGTAGACATACCTTGAGAAAATGTTCCTGAAACACACATAAATTGTCCCCCATGTTTGACATAGTTTTAAAGATATCACTACTAAGATGACATTAATAACAATAATAATCTGACACACAATTTATTTGACCACCATTATCTCACCACTAGTCATTGTTATTTTCAAAGGGCTATTATGAATAGTAATTAAACATTACTGTATTTTGTTTATTAAATATCATTTGTGCCTTACAAAGCCATTTATTCAATCATGCAAAATATGCAGAATGACTCAATTCATAAAACTCAAGTTTTTTTTTTATTATGGGATGTATTCCCCCCTGCCCCCGGCAGAACTATTGTCAAGTCAATGAAAGAAAAATAATAAAATAATAAATTAATAAATTAATGTAAATCATGAACATAGACCATAATGCTAGTATACCTCTGATACAAGACAGATCTGCATCTTCATCTGTAACATTAGTGCATAAGCAAAATACATAGATTACATTTGGAGTCATACTGGTAACTCTTTTACATGATCTTTATCATTATTATAAAATGTGAGAGAACAGAAGTGCAAGGAATGAAAACCTCAGCGCTTTTCCAATTAGGTTATTTCCACCCTTTCTTCTCCATCACTTGACAGCTGGTAAGGTTTATACTTTCTCCTATTAGGTAGGTGAAAGCTTTCAACTATTTATATAGTTTAATCACCCTTGGTGGTGCTCAGGGGACCATATGGGATGGCTGGGAATTGAACCCTGGTTAGCCGTGTGCAAGGCAAACGCCCTCCCTGCTGTGCCAGCAATTCCTCACCACTCCCACTGGCATGCTTCTTCAGCAGGAGTACAGGGCTGACCCACAGAACTCAGGGGACAGTGAGGGCCCTGACAGAGCAGAACATGTTCAGAAACCCTCAACAATGCAAAAAACTGAAACAACAAACCTAATAGTTCCAGCCAAGAACACAGAATCATTTCTGGCCTGTCAGAGGATTATCAGGCAAGTTTTATTCAGTGATAGAGTCAGAGAGATAGGATTGCCTGTATGAGGCCAAGTCAATCCCAGCACTGGAGAGGATCCCCTGACCTTACCAGGAGGAAGCCCTGAGCACAGAGTCAGAAGTAAGCCCTAAGCATTTTGGGAAGGAGACAACCCCTACTTCCAAATTCATAAATAAAAATCTTATTCGGTGGTCCAATGACTTTTCCTCAAAACTAATATGTTCCTTCTTTAACGTGGTATTTTCTCCAAATAATCTTCATGAAAATATGGTTCAAGTTTTTTTTTTTCTTTTTTTTTGGCTTTTTGGGTCACACCCTGCTATGCTCAGAGATTACTCCTGGCTCTGCACTCAGGAATTACTCCTGGAGGTGCTTGGGGGACCTTATGGGATGCTGGGAATCGAACCCGGGTCTGCCACGTTCAAGGCCAACACCCTACCCACTATACTATTGCTCCAGCCCCAAATATGGTTAAAGTTTTAAGATCATTGTAACAGATATAAAGAATTTTCCTCTGGGGCTGGAGCGACAGCTGTGGCATTTGCCTTGCACACAGCCGACCTGGGTTCGATTCCCAGCATCCCACATGGTCCCTTGAGCACCTCCAGGAGTTATTCCTGAGTGCAGAGCCAGGAGTAACCCCTGTACATCGCTGGGTGTGACCCAAAAAGAAAAAAAAAAGGAATTTTCCTCTTATTCCTTTTTATAAAACTAACAATAATATTTCCACAAAGTTATACTGTAGTAGAGCAGTAAGAACTTGTAAATGCTAACATGGAAAAAAATAAAACAGGAAGAAGTAAAAGCTAGTCCAATCACTTTTTTTCCACTCCACTAACAAAATTCATTCACAGAATTCTTTCCCTTAGCATAAAATTACCCCAAAAACTTATGATTAATAACTTAATGCACCTAAAGTGAAAGTGAAGTTGACTAGCTATCAAGTTTTCTAGTCTTGTTTATGCCATTTTAAAACTATTCTTAAAAAGTATCAAATTATTTTAGAATCAAAAGATTATCAATCAATTTGCTTCAGCGGGCACCAGTAACGTCTCTCATTGAGAGACTTATTGTTACTGTTTTTGGCATATCCAATATGCACGGGTAGCTTGCCAGGCTCTGCCGAGCAGGCTCAATACTCTCAGTAGCTTACCGGGCTCTCCAAGAGGGGCGGAGGAATCGAACTCGGGTCGGCTTCGTGAAATACGAACGCCCAACTGCTGTGCTATCACTCCAGCCCCAAAAGATTATATAAATAAATATTTTGAAACCAGCCAATTATTTCAATATTACCCAAATAAACAACAGAAAAGCTCAATTTACAAATTTCTGAAGACAAACAAACTTCAATCATTTCTGGAATGGTTTCCAAGTAGCCATGTACATGTTTTTAGAAGTTGTGAAAAACAAAAGTTTACCTGTGAGAGGAGAAGGTGACCCAACTGGTGTTGATGGATTTGATGGAAAACTACTGCTGGTATGGTCAGGAGAATAAATCTGAGAAGGAAACAGAAGAGGTGAAAGTGTCAATATGCGGCTACAACAAAATATGTTGTATGCACAGAATTATTTTTTATAATTTAAGCTGCTATTCCTAAGTAAGACACAGGCTGAAAACTCTTTTTATTTTTTCATTTTGGGGCCATACCTGGTGCTTCTCAGGGTTTAGTCCTGGCTCTGTACTCAGGAATTCTTCCTGGCAGTACTTGGGGGAACAGACTGAATGCTGGAGACTGAACCTGGGTTTGCCACATGCAAGGCAAACACCCTACTCCTTGTACTATTGCTCTGTCCCCTAGCCTGGAAATTCTTTTCACCAATTTTAGTACTATTCTATTAAATAATGGGAAGAGAAGCCTAAATTTTGAAACAGGGATTACAAGTGTCACATATACCGGGGCCAGAAGAACAGTACAGCAGGTAGGGGGCCATGCCCTCACAAGGCCAACTGCACCCCTTACGGTGTCCCAGTACCACAAGGAGCAAAGTCCCAGAAGTAAGTCCTAAGCACAGCCAGATGTGGCCCAGAAACAAACAAAAGTATTATATGTCCTGAGAAAAAATATATCATACCTATCCTACTCACAGTAAAAATAAATTGTTTCGGATTGTCAGAAAAAAAGATAAGAAATGTTGAAAGATCGACTTAATTGTGGGTTATGGATGTAGCACACATGCGTTGTATACTTAAGAACCCGAGTTTGGCCCCAACTACTTTTTTGGTTAAGGTCCCACAAAAGTTAACAAGTCTGATAAAAAAAAAAATCTTTTGTTTTTGTTTTTTGTGCCACACTTGGTGATGCTCAAAGCCTGCTCTTGGAAGTCTCGGGAGACAATCTGGGAATCTGGGGATCAAAACTGGGCTGGTGGTGCGCAAAGTAAGTGCCCTACCATCGGTATTGTCATTCTGGCCTCTGATAAAACTCTTTTCTAAAATATACAATCTAGGGGCTGGAGCGATAGCTCGGCGGATAGGGCGTTTGCCTTGCATGCGGCTGACCTGCATATGGTCCCCCGAGCACCACCAGGAGTAATTCCTGAGTGCATGAGCCAGGAGTAACCCCTGTGCAACACCGGGTTTGACCCAAAAAGAAAAAAAAAATCTAAAGAAAGCGATTCCTTGAAGAATAACATTCTCAAGAAATAATCAAATTACCTCTTGGAATGTTTCTAGGTTCAATTTCTCTGCCCCTCTCGGAGAGCCTGGCAAGCTAACGAGAGTATCCCACCCACATGGCAAAGCCTGGCAAGCTACCCGTGGCATATTCAATATGCCAAAAACAGTAACAACAAGTCTCACAACAGAGACATTTCTGGTGCCTGCTCAAGTAAATCGATGAGCAACGGGATGACAGTGATACAGTGACTGGAATGTTTAAAACCAGAAAAAAATGGTTACTAAAAGTTATTCCTTGATTCTTATGAAAAATCACTCAGTTTCACAGTGTACATTTAAAAAAAAAAAAGCAAGGGGGGCTGAAGCAATAGCAAAGCGGGTAGGGCGTTTGCCTTGTATTCGGACGACCCAAGTTCAATTCCCAGCATCCCACATGGTCCCCTGAGCACCACCAGGGGTAATTCCTGAGTGCAGAGCCAGGAGTGACCCCTGTGCATCGCTGGGTGTGACCCGAAAAGCAAAAAAATAAAGACAAGAGTCCATTAAAAAAAAACAAAACAAAACAAAACAAAAAAAACAAGGGCCTCACCCAGTTACACCGAGTGATGAAGGCTGGGTGCCTAGTGGTGCTGGGGGCCATCTGAGTTAAGTCCCCAGGCACTGTGGGTATGGATGCGATGGGACTGAACCCTACTCTCTGAGCCGTATTCTGAGCCCTGACAGCATAGATTTTTCACCAAATTAAGTGCCAAAAGATGTATGAGTGTTATATTAATTTAAATTTTACCTTGAGAGACAAGCTCTCTGGTCTGGAGCTGTAGTTCAGAGGTAGAACTTGCCTGTCTGTTTGGCCCGGGACCCCACCTTGCAAAGGCAGCTCTGGGGCCAGAGGTATAGGACAGGGGTTAAGGCATGTAACTTGCCTGCAGCTGATCTGGTTTTCTCCCTGGTACTGCAAAAGGTTCCCAAAGGACCTTCCGGAGCAGAGAAACACGAGCAAGCCCTGAGCATAGCTGGGCAAGACTCAATACTATGTGGCCCTCAAAGTTAACTTTTATGGAGAAGAGTGTGTATAGCAGGGCTAGCAACTAAACTGGGGCACGTACACAGAAGGCAAGCTCTTGGTACTATCTCAGCCCCAAAGACAGCAACTTTTGAGATAATCAGGGAACAAGTGAAAAATACCTAAAGGTCGCATTTTAGTTCCCAGTGGTCTTCATATTACACAGTGTATTATATTGTATTATACACTGATTTATTTCCATCATATGAATTAACTACAGTAACCGAACCAACAAAAGTAGGTCTCAACATATCTTATTACTTTTATCAATCACTGTATCTTATGTTTAAAATTCAAATAATTATCCCTTTTATGAACAACTAATTCTAACTTCAATAAATGTGTTTTGACTACAATATTAGCAAGGAAAGGAAGGTTGCCAATGGATGATGGTAGTAAGCTGAGTGATTGAAATTTCAGTTCCATAAAATTTTATTTTGTTATTTTTGCTGGGATGGGGATGGGTATCTAGGTCACATCAAGCAATGTTCAGGGATTACTCCAGGTTCTGTGCTCAGGGGTCACTTCTGGTGGTATTTGGAGAATCCTATTTGATGCTGGAGACTGAGCCTGAATGCAAGGCAAGTACCTTATCCTGTACAATCTCTCCAACCTCTACATTAAATTTTTCTGATGTTCTTAATTAAACAACCCATTGACTCTATTTCCTTGTTTCTAGGGATTAACAGCATACTCCTAGGATATGTATATATATATTCCTGTAGATGTATGCTACTAGTCCTCAGAGACAAAGAATTAGAAAATTGGAAAAATAGTACACACTACTACTTTTGTTCATAGTGTTTTCATTAATCCTTTTCATTAATCACGAATCATGAAATCCCGTTGATCGTCGATTTCTTGAGCGGGCTCAGTAACCTCTCCATCCATCCTATCCCTGAGATTTTAGAAGCCTCTCTCCACTCGGCCTTCCCAATGATGTTGCACCGGAGGCTCTTTCAGGTCAGGGGAATGAGATCCTGCTTGTTACTGGTCATTAATCCTTAACTGTCTAAATTTGTATATTTGTTTATAATCTCTTCTAACTTTCCCCTTCCCCCCAGTAAAATGTATGCTCCAGGAATATAAAGACTTTGTTTAAGCAATGCAAAACTTCAGATTCTACAATGCTGGTAAGTACATCCATGCTGCGAGGCTGGAGAGATGACAGCAGGAAGGACTCTTGCCTCCCATGTAACCCCCCCAAAACAATAACAACACAATACCACCAAAATATTCCACTTAAAACAAACAAAAAAACAAATCCTCATTGAAAAAAGGTTATTATAAGTTCCCATCTAAGGCCTTCCCTTGTATGCATATTCATGCAAGGTCTCATTTCTCCCTTACTCTTCCAATTCCATAAAGTAGGTTTCTCTAGAACTCTAATCTTAGTTTTCTAGTTACCTGAATTTTATCTCTTGGCAATCCTATTCTCTTTGTCAAGCATCCTATGTATCCCTGTGAATAGTCCTAACTACACACCTCGGTCCTCATACAGGTTATTGGACTTCAGCTACATGTTATTCCATCTTGAGTCTAACGCCATCTTTGTGGCACACCCTATGCCCTGCTTCCTACGCTTCCCATCTTGTTCCCTTTCCTTCAGTGCTGCCAATCTCATGGCCACATAGGAACTCAACACGTTGCTGGGACAGGTGCACATCATTCTCACTGCCATGATATTGCTACTTTAAATCTTTAACTTGAGGCCAGACTATTTAAATTTTTATATTTTCTTCTTTTGGGGGGAGGCCATTCCTGGCTCTGTGTTCAGCAATCACACTTGGTGAGGCACAAGAGACCCTTTGGGGTGTCATAGTATTGAAGCTAGGACAGTTGTGTACAAGGCAAGCAACCTACCTTCTATAGTATTTCTCTGGCCCTAATTTTTTGTTGTTTGCTTTGCTTTTGGGCCATGTCTGATTGTGCTCAGGGCTTACCCCTGGCTCTGTGCTCAGAGATCACTTCTGGTGGAGCTTGAGGGTGCCAGGGATTGAAGTGGGGTTGGCTATATGCAAGGCAAGTGCCCTACCTGCTGTACTGTATCTCTCCAGCCTCCTCCAGCCCTAAGTTATTATATTTCTGATTATATCCTTTTCCTTTTGTCCTATACAAAACTGCCTGAGTTTTAGCGTTCTTAACTAGTGGTCAACTGTGAAATCCCATGTAGAGCCATCTGTTGCCTGCTAAATAAAACAATCATCATCATCCCCTTGATTGTCGAACTTCTCGAGCGGTCTCAGTAATGTCTCCATTTGTCATAGCCCTGAGATTTCAGCAGCCTCTCTTTACTTGTCCTTCACAATGGTGCAGCATTGGAGGCTCTTTCAGGGTCAGGGGATTGAGACCCATCATTGTTACTGGTTTTGGCGTATGAATACGCCACAAGGAGCTTGCCAGGCTCTCCCACGCGGGCAGGAAACTCTTAGTAGCTTGTCAGGTTCTCTGAGAGGGAGAACCAGGCTATCGGATGTCGTGTGGCCGCTTCGTGTGAGCTTGGTTTTATAGTCTCTGGATGTTGGCCATTGATGGGATTACATGGCGCTGGGGGCAGTTTCTGGGTGTACCACCTAGCTACTAGAAAATGCGGGATCTGGGCGGAAGAGGCCTAGTCCCGATCCGAGCAGGCTTGAAGATCTCAGCCCCGGGTCCCTCACACCTGGGTTCCTCTGCCCGTTCCTTCATGTATGAGGCTCATCCGGACCATTTGATATCTTGAGGTCACATACCACTTTTGTAATTAGATCATAAAAATACCTTTTTATTTTATAACTTATATTTGCTGTTTTTTCCCTATCAAGACAAAACATGTTTTTGCATTTTTTAAATATAGCCCAGCTAGTCAAAGTGCCTGTCTCTTACCTTCTTCAGCGGGTCACACAAATCCAACTCAAATCACCTCTCCATTTACATGTTACTTTTACCTTCCTCATACTCTTGAATGACCTGTAATTCCCTCTGGTCTTTTACTTCACACTAGGCTTCAGACTATTATTTTCTGTGTACTTGTCTTTTTTTTCTCCTTAAAGGTAAGCTGTTTGAAGGATGAGACCTAATACCTCACATTCAACTTTGATTCATCACTGTCTTGTACAAGTACCTGTATGTGTGTATACACACATACACATATATGTAAATATATTAACACATATATTTAATTGAGGATGTGGCTTAGTGGTAGAGTGCATACCTTACATAATACGAGGCCCTGGGTTCAATTCCCCACATTTCTAAGAACAATTAAACCAAAAACTAGAGTGATTAAATTACATTTATTCTACAATAATTTTGATGAAAAAGCAGGACTCAGCAAATGTCAGTAACTAGTCAAGCATTTAAGTGGTGAGATTCAGTAACACAAATACCAAAGAGGGGAAAAAAAGGTCTTGCAATAAAGATGAATTATTTCACAGGTGAGCTTTGTGGAATAGGATTTGACGGTAGGATTTCTCTATTTCTAATTATTTACACTGACACATTTTGGTTTGATGTGGTTTGTTTGATTTGTCCATATCACCTCATTAAGCACATATGGACTTTTGAGGTTCTAAATGGAAATCACCCCTATTTCCCTGCTACCTCTGCCGTTAGAGGTAAACAACTGCTAACCATATCAAGAACCTCAGAGAAGGATGAGGTTGTTATTTTACAGTTGTGTATTACTTACCACCTTGGAATGATGTAGCAAAAATGTTCTGATGCTTACGAAACTCACTGTGATGGGCCAGAGAGGGAGAAAGAGAGAGAATACTGGTGCTAATGTCTTGCAAGGCAAACAGCAACCCCAGTTCAATATCTGAACTGAAGATGGCCCCAGCAGATTGCCACGGGTGACCTGGCCCATCAAAATGAGTCCTGTGTACGACTTGGTGTGGTCCCACTCCAAAACAAACCAAAAACTCAAGAAAGTAAGACAAAACTCCTTCATGTTTAAAAGAGAAGCAGTATAAAAATGTATCAATTAAAAAAGATACTTTCAGGGACTGGAGTGATAGCACAGCGGGTAGGGCGTTTGCCTTGCACGCGGCTGACCCGGGTTCGAATCCCAGCATCCCATATGGTCCCCCGAGCACCGCCAGGAGTAATTCCTGAGTGCATGAGCCAGGAGTGACCCCTGTGCATCGCTGGGTGTGACCCAAAAAAAAAAAAAGATACTTTCTGGCCTTTTTAAAAAAACACCTTCTTTATACAATAAGCCATTTCTCCACTCATCCACTACATTTCCTGGTTCTACTTTACCCTAAATTGCAGTGATGATAAACAGTTATTAAGAATACTATTCCTCTACTGACAATAGTCCTTTTTTCTTTTTTCTTATTCTGTAAAAATAATTTGAATGTGGGGTTGGAGTGACAGTACAGAAGATAGGGCGATAGGGCATCTGTCTTACAAGTGACAGACCTGGATTCAATCCTGGCATCGCTGGGTGTGACCCCCAAACAAATAAAAAATAGTTTGTATGAGAGAAGAGGAGGAGGAACGCACAGTGAAGAAAGGCAGAAAGCAATCATGAGGTCACATATCACTTAACAAACCCTTATCTTGACATTTTCATTCTTTTATCAAATCACACAGAAATTATACTTATACCATAGAAATAATTGTCACATTAAAAATTCTAAACATTGGGCTTTATTTGACAAAGAATCTTCTGACTCCGAATATTATATTTTGCACTTTCTGATCTTAAAGAATTACTACATTGGTATTTGAATGAAAAAGAAAAGAGAAAAAAGTTACTTTAAGAAGAGGACGAGGGGCCGGAGCGATAGCACATCGGGTAGGGCGTTTGCCTTGCATGCGGCCGACCCGGTTCGAATCCCAGCATCCCATATGGTCCCCCAAGCACTGCCAGGAGTAATTCCTGAGTGCAAAGCCAGGAGTAACCCCTGAGCATTGCTGGGTGTGACCCAAAAAGCAAACCAAAAAAAAAAAAAAAAGAAGAGGACGAGATGGGGTGATTTAAGGGTCTTGAGTATAAACACAGAGTAAGAATTTAACTCTGCATGGAGTCCTCAGTGCTTACATGACCACTGCTGAATAACTCCCATTACCTTCTGCCAGGCTTCACTGTTAATATGCCTCATTTTATTGCAACAAATAAGGCTCCTCCTCCTATCAGTCAGGGCCATTCCGATCAGCAGGGTGCCAATAAAGCCAAGACTAATGAAAAGGCCTCAGACAGAAAAGGGACAATGGAGAGCTCCCCAACTCAACCTTGGAACTTTGAGCCTGATTTTTCACACACTACAGCCCAGGCACATTTTAGTTCATCTTTCTTATGCTAATGTTATTGAGTCTAAGGAACAAAGGAACTTATTTCATGAATTAATTTTGAATGTCAACTTCCCTAAATTTTCTTTTCTTTTGTTAGAGACTACTGAGCATTTTACTATCCAGACTGAACACAAATGAACACACACACTCTCTTTTCTCTCTTCTCCCCCATCCTT
Organism: Sorex araneus; assembly: GCF_027595985.1. Lineage (NCBI taxonomy): Eukaryota > Metazoa > Chordata > Mammalia > Eulipotyphla > Soricidae > Sorex > Sorex araneus. Next base: position 444,995 of record NC_073311.1, on the reverse strand, counting down.
GCTGAGGTAGAAATCAAAACATAAATTATCACAAAAAAAGTCTGATATAATCAACAAAGTTAAACAGTCCTCTTGTTTGATCTCCTCTAAATTAAAGACCCAGTGTTTTGATATGGTATTAGGCACTGAAATAAACCAGATGTTTCTTCCTCCATATAACCCTCCATGGGCACAATCTTAAAGGGTTATTGTCTGGCAAATGTTCAGGGAAACACATTAGAAATGGCACCAATACCCAGATTTTCCTTTCCTTCTATCTACCCTAGTTTATTATCTAAACTAATGTATAATCCACAGGGCTTTGGGAACTTTGTGTAAACACTTTCATGTACAATTCTCCTTCTAGCTATCCAGAGATTAAGACCACAATTATCCAGGCTTAAACCTAAAATAAAGGAACCTTTGCAAATGTATTATCTGGCCTTCCATGTTTAATCACAGAGCATTCTGTTGCCTTTTAATACCTAAACTGAAGAACAAAGGTTGTACCCTCTGCTGTTTCACACATGAAAGGCCTTCTAAGACATACACTAGAGAATGTAGAGCTAGACAGAACTAATGAGAATAGCATGGTGTTCATTGAAAACTAATGCCATATTAAAAATGTCACATTATAAAGAACCAAATGCAAACACAAAAGTTCGTAAGCCTGTGACTGTACCTCACGGTGATTCACTAATAAATAATTAAAAAAAAAAAAAGAACCAAACACTTCAAAATACTTTACCATTTCTAAATAACCTAAAGATTTTTTTTTTTTTTTTTGCTTTTTGGGTCACACCTGGCAATGCACTGGGTTCATTCCTGGTTCTGCACTCAGGAACCATACAGGATGCTGGGATTCGAACTCAGGTCAGCCACGTGCAAGGCAAATGCCCTACCCGCTGTGCTATCGCTCAGTCCCAAAAGAAAAATTCTTAAATGCATGTCAGAATCTCAAAATATAATCCTTGTAAACCTCGTTTCTTCTAATCTTTTTATTCCCATCTTGAAATTTTTATTTTTCAGCATATTAAGATAAACTAAAGTGAACGTTGAGTCTGTATTGGAAGTTGGGGAGAAAAAAAATGTATCTGGGGGAGGTGTCCAGTGGGAAGGGGGACAGCAGATGGACTGAAGGCCGGCATCTGAAGTGTGTGGACTGTGGCATAAGTGATGGAGCAGATGGAATGCATCACCATCAGCTATGACAGAAATGATTTATGGAATGACCTGGCTGCTCCTGCCTAGTAACAACATGGGATGATGAAGCTGAGTTTCCAAGACAACCCGAGCCCACCCATTGACCAGACGAGGCATTCTTCCCTTGCTTTCCACTCAGTACATTTTGGGTTTTCTTTTCTAACCAACTGGGTTGATTAGTATGTTGGTCATAATATGGGAAAACAATCAGGTCAATTTGAAGGGCTACTGAAAATGAGTTTGAAGAAAATAGTGAGAAGATCACAAACCTTGTCTGCCGGCTTGCAAAGGTTCCTACAGTGTTTACACAGAATTTTCTTGGATGAAGTGAAAATCACACTATATGCAAGAAAGGGTATTCTTAATGCAGGCTATATTTTTAAAAGCTGCCTACCACTAAATTTCCAAACACTATGTCTTTCTAGATGTAAAGCCTGCAAAAGAATGTGTCAAGACAATTAAATACCCAGAAGACACCCCAATTTAACATTATGGAATGACTTTTCTTCCTAAATAGTTAAGTCTTCATGGGGGAGAATGGTTAAGTCCCTAATGCTAATGAGTGGGGCAATTCCCTTTAATCCTCACCAACACCCCGCAGGACAACAGTCATTGGAAACTACTCCTCCTAGACCTAGACGGACAGAGAAAAGAAGCTGGTCAGATCAGGGTTCTAATATATATGGGCTTTAGCCTTTCCAGCTTCATGATCCCTAAGGCAAACTACTTTATCGTTGTAAGCTGAAGTTACTTAACCTCTTAAACCTTGGTTCCTCATCTGTAGTGCAGGGGTAATAATGCCAACCTTGCAGGGTTTTCCTCAGGGTTATTGCATGTCATGCTTAGTATAGCACCTAATACTGAGTAAACATTCAAATTATAGAAATATTATTGTGTTATACTATCATTACTATTTTTGTCACATGATGCAAGATTAAATTCAACCAATATTCAAAAGCTCTATTTTGCCTGGGCTTCCTAGGTGTAGATGATTTTGACCTTAGCTTCAATTCTCGATAAATTTGTACTTAGTACAGAGACAGATTAATTTACAGAAACCATATCCAAAGAGATCTATCTCCTTCAATGTTCAACAGTTCCTTCCGACTGCTCACACATTAAGTGGTCTGTCCTCCCCATGAACAGCAGCAAATGTCTGACAGGGTGCTGCACTTGATAGAAAATCTACCACAAGCGGAGCCTGAGATAGGAAAGCACTCGGTTCCTGGCATTCCACACCCCACACGATCCCTGAGTGCAGAGTCAGGAAGAAACCCTGATCATCGCTGGGTGTGCCTCATAACCCTTCTCACAGACGCCCCAAATCTAAGACAACTCTGGAATTCTAAGAGGTCTAGCACCCAAGAGGAATGAGCAAAGAAAAGGCGAGGTATGAGGAACAACTTCAGTAAGTATAAAGCAGAGGCGCCTCTTTGTACATCTAAACTGTGGATTACTGGTAAATGCTCTCCCAAAAGATTCTAAAGGGAGTGACTTCCATTTTGACATTTTAAAGATCATACATTAAAACACAACCATTAAAGTCCTAATGTGATCTAAATTAGTTGCTTAATAAAATACCATGTAATTACTAAGATAGAGAGTTCTATAGGCTAAGCTCATGCTTCAGAGGTGGAAGGTCAGAATTCGTTTCCCTGTTTCACATGGTCCCCTAAGCGATGCTGGGAACTGCTCTGGAGAAGAGCTGGGTATAGACATACCCCGCCACTTAGGGTACATAAACCACCCTACCCATCATCCACAACCATGACATCTTCCCATCTGTTTACCAGGAGTTCTTGAATGGGAATATTTTCCTGGGTTCTCATTTCTTTAACGTATCAATTATAGCTGATTACTTATTCCTTTTAAACTATGTAAAGTACTTTCTGTCTTGGGCCCTGAGTCATAGTAGTGTGTAGGGCAGTACAATGGGTAGGGTGCTTGCCTGGCAACACTCTCACCTTGACTGCACTCAATCCCTAGTATCTCATGGTTTTCTGAGCACCACCAGGAGGGCTGAAGACAGGAGTAAGCTCTGAGTACCACCAAGAGTGGCTCCCAGACAAATGAAACAAAAGAAAAATTGAAAAGAAAAAGATAACCTCCTTCATAAAACAGAACTTAGAAAAATTCCTTACATGGGGCCGGAGTGATAGCACAGCGGGTAGGGCGTTTGCCTTGCACGCGGCCGACCCGGGTTCGATCCCCGGCATCCCATATGGTCCCCCAAGCACTGCCAGGAGTAATTCCTGAGTGAAAAGCCAGGAGTAACCCCTGAGCATCGCTGGGTGTGACCCAAAAAGAAAAATTCCTTACAAAGGTAGTTCCTCTTCTTGATCAGAAGAACGACTTTTCCCCTTGGTTCCCTTTGACTTATCTCATTATTTATTTATTTAGTGAGAGAGAGAGAGAGAGAGAGAGAGAGAGAGAGCGCGAGAGAGAGAGAGAGAGAGAGAGAGAGAGAGAGAGAGAGAGAGAGAGAGAGCGCGAGAGAGAAAGAAGGGAATCAAACTCAGGGTCTTGTAAACACAAAACATGTGCTCTACCCACGAAGCCACAATCCTGACCCCATGACGCACACAGTTAAACTGAAGTTAGAAGGATAGTTCTTTCTTTTTAATTTCTCTCTCTCTTTTTCTCTCCGATTCTTTTTTTCTCTTTCTTTTAGAAGGATAGTTCTTATAAGAAAGGGGAAGGACGGGGCTGGAGTGATAGCACATTGGGTAGGGTGTTTGCCTTGCACGTGGCCGACCCGGGTTCAATTCCCAGTATCCCATATGGTCCCCCGAGCACTGCCAGGAGTAATTCCTGGGTGCAGCCAGGAGTAAACCCTGTGCATTGTCAGGTGTGACCCAAAAAGCAGAAGAAAAAAAAAGAAAGGGGAAGAAAGGTAATCTTAGGAGTAATTTAAGGGCAACACAGATCAGTGCAAACCCAAAATACCTCTAAAATAGTAATAAAGTTTATCATGCTACAGTTACTCCTTAACTATGAAATATATTTGTCACAAAATCTAATCACTGCATTAATTAGTATACAACACATTCAGCAAAATACATAAAATTAATACTCACAGATGCCAAAGCCTTTCCAAGTGCATCACCTGTCTGAGAACTTCCAGCGGCATTCCCTCTGGTTCCTGGATATTTCAAAAAAGGAAAATAAGTCAAGAATTTTAGCAGGTATGCATGCATTTTTTTTAAAGAACTATCCCCAAGTACCTGGCTGTCTTCCCCGGAGCCCCTCGGAGAGGGTGGGCTCAGCTTCCCTCCCCGAGCCGAGCAGAACTCCCAAGGCCAAAGACCTCCAGAGCCTTAGCTATAGCCATGCTCAAGGCCCCTCTCCACACGTCTGGACAAGTCTCACGCATGAAGGTACTGGCAGAGGAACCCAGGTGTGTGGGACCCGGGGCTGAGACATCTAAGCCTGCTCGAATCGGGACTGGGCCTCTTCCGCCCAATTTCCCATTTTCCAGTAGCCAGGGGGTCACAACCAGGGACTGCCCCCCCAGCGCCCTGTAATCCCATCAACGGCCAACATCCAGAAACTTAAAGCAAGCTCCCGGAACCTCACGGCCATTTCTTATAGCCTACTTCTCCCTCTGGGAGAACCAGGAGGCTACCGAGAGTTTCCCGCCCATATGGGAGAGCCTCACAAACTCTCCGTGGCGTAGTCATATGCCAAAACCAGTAACAATGCTGGGTCTCATTCCCCTGACCCTGAAAGAGCCTCCAAAGCGGCATTGTTGGGAAGGACGAGAAAGGAGAAGCTGCTAAAATCTCAGGGCTAGGACGAATGGAGACGTTACTGAGACCGCTTGAGAAATTCGACGATCAATGGGATGATGATGATGATGATGACATCATTATTTCAAGGTTACCCTCTAGTGTTATTTCAAATCTGTCACAATAACCCAGCAAACACTTAATAAGCTGAGGTAATGAGTTCCTTACTCGTTTTACATTGATGAAAATCATAAAATTTTGTTTCTTCCTTTCTATACTCCATACTCAAAACAAAAACATGTGCTGGAAAGTATTACTGATTAGATTTTGGGAAGCACTGCCAAGCGCCCAAGCTCACCCAGGATGCCGTCGGAGCCGTTGACTGGAGGAGTGTGGGAGGCAGCCACGTACGGAGAGCCGCCGGAGCCACCGCGGTGGAAGCTGGACATCGGGGGGAGGCCCGTGCTCATGTCCGTTGGCGACACTGAGTGCGGAGGGTAACTCTAGACAGAGCGGAACAGAGACATGATCCACTATGTAAGTTTTTAAAAATGATGTGCAGGGGCTGGAGTGATAGCACAGCGGGTAGGGCGTTTGCCTTGCACACGGCCAACCCAGGTTCGAATCCCAGCATCCCATATGGTCCCCCGAGCACTGCCAGGGGTGATTCCTGAGTGCAGAGCCAGGAAAGGAGTGACTCCTGTGCATTGCTGGTTGTGACCCAAAAATGATGTGCATACGTAACTAGACAACTACTCTAACAAACTGAAAAGGACACCACAGTTCAGCAGCTAAAGAGTGCTACTATTATCATTTATTTTTTTAAAAAGGCATGCTAAAAGCAGTAAGTCTGTATGTACTTCAGAAATTTTGGCAGAATCACACCTTATACTTGTAAGCCAAGAAGAATACAAGTGAGATCAAAGTGCTGCTGTACCCTAGTCAAGTGTTACAGCCTACCAAGCGGTCATGGGAGTGAAGGCTGCCATAACTACTGGACTGAGACATGTGGGAAGTGGAGGTCCCCAGAATTCCACCAAAACCAGGCTGGCTCATCCCATTTGATGAACTCCAAAGGTCAGAAGAATTGTGGGTCCCATCTAAGACAAAAAGAGAAATATAAAATTTTCCTTAGCTGATTTTTTTCTTTTATTTTGATACTATAGAAATTCAAAGGGTCCCCTTCAGATAGATAATTTTCAACCCCTTTTAATTTAGTCTTGTATCCAATTTTCTTCCCTTTATATTGTATAATTACTATTTTAAAAAGAAGCAATGGAGCTTTACAGTCAAATTAAAAACATCTTCCTGTAGTAGGTAGTTCATTATAAAAATCCTCAGAAAATCTAAATTTGTATCAAGGAGGATTTAAAAAAATTCCGATTTGGGAACAGATTGGTCATAATTTCTGATTAATTGGCATACCCATTAATACACATAAAGGTTCTTAATCGATAATAAGCAATGTACGTTATATCAAACATTCTGAGCAATGAAAGTTTCTCAAATAGTAAACTTAGAATTGATGATGTCTACATATAATCAGTTTTTAAATGTAACGTGTTAACAATGATTTCACCTTTCACCTACCAACGTAAGGTCAAAGAACTATTAATTTAGTAATTAAGTATTCCAAGAATATATGCTTTCCAGAGTTCAAAACCACAGGCAACAAAATAAAACATATTTGCTAGACGTGAAAGATAATGTACTACCTTTCTTTTCTTAACAAACTTACTATTTTATGATATTCACTGTGTATATTGACAATTCTTGGGGTGATAAATACTTGAAGGAACAAGTTGTTAATTAATAGCTTTCATATATTTAAATGCTAAAGTGAGAAAAGACAAGTGCATTCCTTTTCTTAACTGACGTTCTTTACACATCCAACCAACTTAGATGGACTCTTTAAACAACTTTATCTAAAGATTTGCTGGATAATTCAACCACGCTGCAGCCGGCAATACATAGCACTAGAAAACTTTAAAACAACTTTAAAAAGAAATAATTTCTGAATTCTTATAAAGGCATTCTCTATCTTCACAATTTAAAAGTACTAATATATGTAAAAATATATCTGTAAATATATAACTGCCATAGTACTTGACCATTTCACAGTATTTACCTTGCATAAAGAAAGTGCTAGCAAACATGCTGGTTGGTGGCTTAGGAGATGGGTAGTTAGGAGAGTCACGGTTGAAATCATCTGAATTTGGAGATGGTGCATATACCTTAAAGTTGAACAGAAAATATCAAATGTAAATGACTGAGATACTCTTACAATTTCATAGATGACCTAAAAAGGCCTGATGTTTATGAGCCCTCCTAAATATTCAAAGAAACTACTTAAATACACACAAATGTTAACTTTGCTTATATCTGCATGTTTATTTTCCATCTGATCATCAGAGAAAAACACTACTCCAAATATTCCTGTAATATGTGGTTGGAGGAAGGATGCAGTGGCTTTGAATGCTTGCCTTGTCAAATTATGGTTAGGAGTTCAAATTCCTGGCATCCCTGAAGAGCCGGCATAATCCTGGGAACTCTGCTATCTGGGGTTCCTGGTGCTAGAGTGACTTTGGTCACATTGCAGTTAGTTCTGTGTAAATACCACCCAAAACAGTGAGCATCACAACTGAAAATACGGGAGTGCTTTGTCCAGGAAGTGCACTCCTGGTGAGCACGACCACTCAGCGGTGTTTCAGCTGAGTGCGACCCCTGCTCGTCACAAGCACCCAACCACTGCCACAGTAACAACAGAAAGAAGGGCTGGAGGGAATTAAGGAAATAAAAACAACCAAACCAAACAGTTCTCAGGTTGGAGATGTGGTTAAGTGGTAGAGTCTATGTATAATGTTCTGAGTTAGATCCCTGGCACAGAAAAACAACAACAATAGCAAATGCACCTGTATGCATATACATCTAAGAAAAATTAATATTAACTGAAGTATCTAGAATGCATCTTTATGTGATAATAATGTTCACACAGATTACAAACTCTAGATCTGACACAGGCTCATGATTCAGTATTATGGTAAAACCAATGTCCTGTGGATACAACACAGAATGAAATTTAGGTTCATAACATTCATTCTTTTCACCCTTTAATATTAGAGGCTGGGGATATTGTCCAAAGGACTGGACCACAAGCTCTGTATGTGGTAGACCTATGTTTGATCCCTGAGCATTAGTGGGAATATCTCCTGCAAAACACAGGATCAACTCACCCGTTCTTATGACTACCAAAAACGGGAAGGTAAGCAAGTTAACATTGCTGATGATACAGAGTTTACAAAAGCAAAGTAAATCAAGAGTCAGGAAGAATGAAAGGAATCTTATCTTGAGCAGTATATTAAACACATACTTCAGTTTGATATCTATATCCAGTAAATTTTATCCCAAAAGAAAAACTGTACATTTAATTAGGAAAAAGCAATTGTTATCTATATTATGGGAATGTGTGTTAAAATAATACACTTTCTTCTGTGTTGCTTAGGTATGGAAAATATCTGGAATCACACACTTCATCATTAAGAAACTTAATGATTACATGTCTGTTTTTAGAACTGGGAAAGGGAATTAACTTTATGCCCTGTTACAGTTTGAAATTTCTATTTTCCAGGCAAGACAGTTTTTATTGAAACTTATTCAGAAAGCTGTCAGGGGAGGGGCAGAGCGCTAGGACCTCAGCATCCCTCAGCACCGCCAGGAGTGACTCCTGAGTGCAGTCACGAGTAACCCGAGTGTGACCCAAAAAGAGGAAAAAAAAAAAAAAAGGAAGAAAGATGTGAGGAGAGACAGAAGGAGGTAATGTGTTCTATGAGCTCAAGAGAGTCTGCGGGCTTTTCCAGAGTGGAAAAAGATAAGCAAGTGAGAGTGATTTCAAGGGAGAACACAGCTTGAGGAGCTAGCTGCAGTCTGACATTTCTATTTCAACCACACATTTCTATATTATAGGAAGCTGAGGAAGCATATGTCAGGATTAAAATGGGAGTCAAAGAAACTACACTTTTTATTAAGTTATTCTCGCTCTGTCTGAGCCACTCATTGACTGTAAAGAATCCTGGTAAGTCACCTAGCCTCTGAGATTCAATTTCCTTATTTGTGAGAAGATGATGTGAACAATACCAGCATCAAAGGGATGGGGGGATCGGGCAAGGTTGGTGAGGTCACACACCTAAACTGTTTAGTACAAGAGGACTGGCACTTGTCTTGTACGAGGCCGACCCCGGTTCCATTCCTGCCACCCCATTGGTACCTTCCCAGCATTGTCAAGGGGTCTCTCCTGAGCACAGAGCCAGGAACAGCCCCTGGCACCTACAGGTGTGGGACCCCCAAATAAAGAACAAACAAGTGCACTAAGCACATGGTCACATCACACTGTCATTCTTATAAAGCAGTCATATGCTAAATACACGTTGCTCTGGAATCCGTCCAGGGAATAACTGAAACAGTTACAGTTTTTCTGTAACTTGAAAAAAAGTTTTCCTTTGATAAGATCCTTTTTAAAGACTCAATTCATCCTATTAAATGAAAGATTAAATTGTTTTTACTCCTCTAGCTTGTTGTTGCCTATTTGGTATTCAAATTAATTACCTACCTTTCAAATTCCAGATCTAAACAAACATACAATCATAGAACCGAAGGAGCTCAGGGCAAGATATGTTTCTAAGAAATATTTAGAAGATGCCTAGGTACAATATAGATAAATATGACAAAAAATTTCAATTTTTATTATATACATTACGCATTTTTCTAGGTTAATGTCACTGCATAAAGATAGTGTTGCAACAAAATAACTGAATATATACAAATGCATTTGGAATGTATTATTTAGGCTGATAAGCAGAACAAAACTTCCAAGAAAGGCATTTTGCACTGTTTTTTTTTTTAAGTTAAATTTTAGTATCTATATCATAGCTATAGGAGGCTAAAACAACAAGCTAGAAAATAAATGTTATAGGCATAACAAAAAATACAAATGAGAAAAAAATTAGAAAATAGCATCAGAAGGTTGGAATGATAGTACAGTGGGTAGGGCATTTGCTATGTACAAGGCCAACCCAAGTTCAATCCCTGCACCCCTATGGTCCCCCAAGCCCACCAGTAGCTATCCTGAGTACAGAGCCAGGAGTATGTCCTAAGCACTGCTGGTGTGGCTTCAAAACAAACAAACAAAAGAAAATAGTACCAGAATACAAAATTTTTTTTTGGGGGGTACCAAATGTTTATCCATTGATCCAAAGTATGAAATAAAATCTCTATCTGGGTTACAGTAAGATATTATATAAGACTCCCACTGGTAATTAAGAAAAAGTCAATTTTGATGTATCATTTCACACAAAAGCCACGTAATTTTTCAGCTTAAATTTATACACAATTTATGTTTCTTTATTCCTTTTTTTTTTTCTTTTTAGGTCACACCTGGCAGTGCTCAGGGGACCATATGGGATGTTGGGAATCGAACCCGGGTTGGCCGCGTGCAAGGCAAACGCCCTACCTACGCTGTGCTATTGCTCCAGCCCGTTTCTTTATTCTTATTCCAATCTATTAATTGTATGAGGTACTTTCTTTTTTTAGGTATGAGATACTTTCATTTAAAAAATTTTAACATGCTTGCATTTATAAAAATAGATTTGACTTAAATGCTTAAATGATTTGAACAAATTGCTTTCAAGGGAGAATATATTGATGAGATAAGGTTTAACTGATAACTGTCATGAAGCGCAAGAAGACCAAGAACCACAGAAAGCAGAAGAGGCTTGCTGGCTTTTACATAAAAATTTATATATATAATTTATTTTTTCTTTCCAGGTCATACCCGGCAATGCGGTGATGCTCAGGGATTACTCCTGGCTCATGCACTCAGGAGTTATTCCTGGCAGTGCTCGGGAAACCATATGGGATGCTGGGAATTGCGTGCAAGGCAAACGCTCTACCTGCTATGCTGCTGCTCCAGCCCCATTATATATAAATTTTGTATAAAAATTTTAAACCTTATGGAAAAAACAGGGCTCGTGTCAGTAATAAATCTGTATTTTAATGCTAGTTTTTAATAGACTGGACAAAATAAATGGACTTTTAAAGAAAAAAGCTTATGAAAGAAAATGGCAAAAATCCTAAAACTATTCTATTTATTATTTACTAACATAAGTTCAAATTTTTTGGGGGGGGGCTTTTTGGGTCACACCCAGCAACGCTCAGGGGTTACTCCTGGTTCTGCACTCAGGAATTACTTCTGGCGGTGTTGGGGGACCACATGGGATGCCGGGGATCAAACCCGGGTTGGCAGCATGCAAGGCAAACACCCTACCCGCTGTGCTATCACTCCAGCCCTGAGTTCAAAGTTTTTATCATAATAAAAATGTTTCTAAAAAACATGGTTCTCTCAGACTCATCTAAGAGCATTTCTAACACAGTTCAAATAACTTTACTTCTGGTATCTTAACCATAGCTTGCAAAACAGAGATGCAATGTTCTGAAGCAACAGTTGTGCCAGTCCTGATTTTTCAGATCAAAGAGTCCTTGCGGTGAAGAGCAACTGATGTGGTCCCACAGGCTTTATTAACTCCAGATGCAGAGAAACGGCCAGCCAACTCCACAAAAAGAGCAAGTCTCTTTCAGTTACAATCAGCACTGCCCACAAATTAAAGCCAGACTGCTTATGTCATCTGATCACCTGCACATAGATGCCAGTTTTTTTCCAGTTAATGATCTAATCATGCATTTAAATCTTTAGTATGACTTTGTATTACAACAAACCATTTTAAAATTAAAAGAAAGGAATAAGTATGTTTGAGATGATTTAAAATATAACAGAAGCAAAAACTATTTGAGAAACAGGAAAAAGGCACAATTAAGTGATTTGAGATTTCTACAAAGATGTGATAACTACTTTGAATTGTGTCCTAGCATTCTGGCTCCCATTTCAGAATGCCGGGCTTGAGGCTGCTGCCAACACCCGAACTCTTTTCCCAAGCACTTATATTAACTCTCTGAAATGGCAATGAAAGCAAATTTGAGTGTCTGATGAATACAACCATGACACTGATTCCAACTTAAAGGAATGTAAGTGAAAATCTGACCTCCTTTCACTGCTAAATCTGGTCGAAAACAAGTCAGCATTAGTATCTTTAACTGCCACATCCCATCCACACAAATTTACTTCCTAAGAGTACTTCAGGAATGACTATTTACAGTCACTTCTTACAATGATCACACAATTATCTTTGGAATGTTTTGCTTCCTGCCCTTAGTCAGAGGTGAGTTAGTAAACACAGAGTTTTCTACTTGGGTTACAGTGTCATATGCATAACCTCAATGCAGGGCAGACCACTGTGCGGCTCACGAGGCTAGAATTGTGTGCTGGGCTCTTGATTTGAATGCATTTCTCTTGTCATTAGTGTTGGAATGACCTGAAAGCCAGGAAGACATTATAAGTCACTGGTAATTTACTGAGAAAATATACAAAACTTAAAAACTTTTGCTCTGAAAGTAATTTTTCTTTTTATCTTACCACACAAGAGAGGATGAGACCCCATGCTTAAAAAAACAAAAACAAAAAAACACACACAAACCATAGTATGTGGCAGTAGATACTTTTTACAAGTCCTAAATAGAAAGAGTTGGAAATTTTCTTTCCTATGTGAGAACAGCTATACTATCTTAAGATACGCTTTAGCAAAAAAATTAGAATGGTTTAGAGAAATAATGTCCAAAGAGATTTCTCTGATGGCATTTGTGCTGTACAATATAACTGTGTGTTATTGAGCAGATGAAATGTGAACAGTACTAAAGGAACTCACATTTCAATGAGTGAAATAAGGATGTGAACAGTGGTTATTATATGGAGCAATATAGGTTTAAATCACATTGTTTACTCAGCAGTTTAAAATACATTATTTTGCGACAAATAATCTTAAAAATAATCTTAAAAATCTCAAAGCTGATGAAAAGCAAAATCACTGCAAACTCTCATTTTTAAAGATCTAACATTTTTAGAACATTTTAACCTAATGTGAAAAAGAGGATAAGTAAGCTTATCTTTCTGAATATGCTATAACAGAATTTATTACCAAAGATTTCACTATATTTAGTCTTCTTTTAGTTCTTTTGTCAAGATGACATGAATTAAGGTGCTCTTTAAGGTCATATACTAAATATCTAATGCTAACATATGAAAAGTTTAATGCTAATCATAGATATCATTTCAGCACCATCTTCATCAAATATCAAGATTAACAAAATAAAGACAATTTGGCTAATAAATCCTCACCATAATTTTAAAACAAATGCTACAATTCAGGTCTGCTTAAAATTTGCATGCTATATTTTAAAATAAAATTTAAAACAATAAAATATTGTTTTATTTTGAACTAAAATTTATTTAACAAGAGATAATTGAGTATCTAATCCTTAAAAAAAAAGTTTAGGTCTCTGGAGAAAAAAAAATTTCAACCTAAGTTAGGTTCTATTTTATGGAACCTTGGGATCAATAATTAAAAATATTCACATTTAAGGGGCTGGAGCGACAGCACAGCAGGTAGGGCGTTTGCCTTGCACTCGACCAACCCGGGTTCAATTCCCAGCATCCCATATGGTCCCCTGAGCACTGCCAGGGATAATTCCTGAGTGCAGAGCCAGGAGTAACCCCTGTGCATTGCCGGGCGTGACCCAAAAAGCCAAAAAAAAAAAAAATCACATTTAAATGTTGAAAACTAAAGACAAATTAAGTAATTATCAAGATCTTTTTGTTATGGGGCCCAGAGCGATAGCACAGAATGTAGGGCATTTGCCTTGTACGTGGCTCACCCGGGTTCAATCCCCAGCATTCCACATGGTCCCCCAAGCACTGTCAGGAGTAATTCCTAAGTGCAGAGCCAGGAGTAACCCCTGAACATTGCTGGGTGTGACCCAAAAAGCAAAAACAAAACAGAACAAACAAAAAAATCAGGAAAATCTTTCAGCTACTACTCATTAACTTACACGTTTCACATAGAGCAAGAACAATATATTGCAAGAACAATGTATTTATTTCCTTCTTAAAAAATTTTTGGAACCTAATTTGGTAAAAAGATGCTATTTAAAAATGAAAAGTTTGGTTCAATAATTATTTCATGTAGGCAAGAGTGCTAGGTAAAAATTAGAGAAATTTAGAGATTTCCTAAAAATTTCTTATCAAATTTTTTTTTTGACCTTGGCCACACTTGGCAATGTTGAAGATTTAATTTTGGCTCTATGCTCAAGGATCAGTCCTTGTGGTGGTGGCCTTGAAACCATGTGTGGTTCTGGGGATCAAACGGGCTGGCTGCCTGCAAGGCAAGTGTCTGAATACTCGTACTATCAGCTTTATTCTTCTTACTGATTTCTTTGATAATTCTGGATCAACTATTTTCTGTAATACTGATCTTAGGTATACATTTAGATATAAATCATTCCTTTAACCTATACAATACCTTCTTAAAGCTTCTAAAATTTAGATCCTCTCATTTTGTTTTACTTCTATCAAAAATTAAAACCAAGGGGCTGGAGAGATAGCACAGCGGGTAGGGCGTTTGCCTTGCACGCGGCCGACCCGGGTTCAAATCCCAGCATCCCATATGGTCCCCTGAGCATGGCCAGGGGTAATTCCTGAGTGCAGAGCCAGGAGTAAGCCCTGTGCATTGCCAGGTGTGACCCAAAAAGAAAAAAAAAAAAATTAAAACCAAGCAAAGTTCTAAAGTAAAAGACATTAATTCATTTAAATAAATCTATGGAATAAGAGCCTGAGATTTTTCTAGTGTCTTGGAATATTCAAAGAGACAGATTTAATAAATATCTCAAAGTTTTTCATATTTTAGTATTTATTTTTCCTTAAAGCTCCATCTACTGCTAAAGTTTCTGTGGTAATTCCAAGACCAAGGCAAGAAATATGAACACAATTCCAGTACTAAATATCTCTAAAAATGGAAACTACAAAGACATCATAAAACAAAATGTCTTCAGTTCAATTTATGGAACTCACAAATTATCTTTCTGAAAGATTCTTTTTACTTAATTAGCCTGTTAACATTCAACTGGAATTTCTGTAAAAGGGATAGTGTTTATATTTTCAACAGTTTTTTAAAAATTAAAAGACTAATATCTTTCCCCAAGAAATTCCAGAGACACGGTTAGGGGTAAAATAATGTAAGATTCATTTTCAAATAACAAGAAAAAAGAATTCCCTCTTCAGTACAAAGTGCCTTAAAACAACTCATTTCTGATGTCTAACAAGCAGTAGGTTATTACTGGTTTTCCAATGTTAGAAAAATTTCCCCTTAAGGGCAGACACATTTTAAATTAATTTTAAATGATCATTACTGTGCATATTTTACGACCTCTGCATTGTAACTCTTACTATTTTCACAGTAGCCATTATTTCTTAAAAAATAGTAAACACATTTATTTCCTGTGGAGAAATAAACTATAGAATTGAAACTTGTATGCTGATTTCTGAACAAATCAATACCTGTCACTCCAAGCTGCCTACATTTTAAAGACATGTAGATCTAACAATTCAGCACCTGATCCCCTTCTTCAATATGTATCACAAACTATTAGAAAGGGACATAATTTTTTTCTAAACATTAATAAACCTGACCAGTAACAACATACTCTCCTTGCAGGGGCCACAGAGTTTTGACTCACTGGTATTTGTATCTATTTGCATTTAAGCAAACAAAAAATCCTTCTTTGGTTTATACAACATACCCTCAGATATTTTCCACCAAAGTAGATTTCAAAGTCCTTGTCACTCATGTCTTTAGCATTTGTCTTAGAGAGCTAGTGTTTTCCTTATCATATAAATGTTAGATTTAAATCTGTGCCCACAGATAACCTGAGTATTTTAAGTAACTGTATTTTGCTCTCCCATGTAAATTAGTAATAAATCACCATTATAACAGGAAATGTAGTTCCATATATTCTCACGCTGGTTTCTGTACTATTGCCTACAATATTCATTTGAAAGATGTCTTTGAAGTACGTGGAATGTAGAGTTTTGTTATGCATCACTCAAATTCTGATGAAAAGACAGAATGCATGGTTAGGCAGGTGCCAAAACCATGATGAGATTAGGTTTTAGAGTGAACTGTATTAGAAAAAAAGACTTGCAAGCCATTTTCTTGAACTTTAAAACCTGTGTTGTTAGTTTGCAAGCAGAGTTGTTAGGCTTTATCTTAAGAGATGTTAATACAAATATGCCTAACTGACTATATCAACCAGCATTTAAAAAAATGGCTGTTTGATTACATATTCAAAATTATTTTTCTTAGAACAGACCAGTGCTTTTTCCATTTCCTCTCCAATGCACTATGTTCTGGTAAAATGGTAACAATGATAAAAAAAATTTGGCCGTTTGCTTTGGAGATTAGTTTGTCCAGGATGTCATACCTGGGGAAGCCTGGTCCCGGCTGCCGCCCCAACACTTAATAATTGGGTGGGGCTTCAGTAAAGTACTTCAATTCCCTGAATTTCTTTCCATATTTACAAAACGAGGCAAGTAGCAGGTGAGTGTCAGTGGCTCTGAAAATTAAGTGAGGCAAACAGAGCCCTCAGCGTTGCTTCTCCCTCACAATAGCTCTGACCAAGTTAGTTCCTGCATCTTCTTTTCTAGATTCTGCCCCAAAAGTTCACTATTCAAAACATGCTTCAGAGTCTGAGTTTTAAAACCTCGACATTTGTGTTGTTTCTAACATGACTGAAATAATCCCTTGATACAATTAAAAAGCATCATGTCTGTTCTTGCTGCAGTTCTTATATCTGCAACACTCTGGCACCTTCAGTACAAAGTCTAGAAAATGGAGGCTGTTGAGATTAGAGGAAAGTCGAAACCTCCATATTCCTCAAGGTAAAGGTAAGGAGTCTCCTCTCCTTCCCCAGACTTTCACTCCTTTGCCCCTCTGACGCCTACTTTCTGTACGATAGACACCACTCAGTCCTGGCACTGAGGAAACTGGACACAGGCCAAGATTTTTGTAGATAACGAAACTCAGAAAACCCTTTCTTCCTTACTGTTTCTTAAACGTCACAATTATGGCATTCTTTTTTAAAAAACAGACTGTAATATGTTTTAGTCTAGTAGAGAATACAGCTACAAAAAAACCCTACAAGACACAGGACATTAATTCAATCTCTTTTCAAAGAATGAGGAGCAGGGTTAATGTTTTCGGTTTTTCTTTCCTGTGCATAGTCAAGCCTGTTACATTTGTAGCAATACAATACAGCCATATCTTAACTATATAGTTTTCCTCCCAAAGAGTCAGGTCAGTCTTATTATTAAAGTAGCCCCCCTAAACCCTTAAATAGATGGGATCAACTTGAAAATTTAAATTTAAGAAACCAGAAAAAAAAAAGAGAAAGCATTCTCTTCAAGGCAAGTAGTACTACAATTTCTTTCTCATAAAATTAACAATGGGATGGATCTCAAAAATGAAATCAATCTAAACTTATTAGTATTTCAAATACTAATCTGCTCTATCATCTCAAAAAACAGTGATAAAATTGAATGAAAACCGTGCTTAAAATTAACCTGTCCACTTCGTTAGTCTACTAACAGACTGAAAATTGCATATGATCCTGCCAGGATGTATATTTCACTTCAACTCTAAAAACAGTAGTGCTAATTTTCACTATAAGACATTTACCAACATAAAATATGATGGGATTTCACTGACCTTTTATAAATATATACTACATACTTTTCTTATTTTACATTTCAACAGAATTACAATAAACCAAAGGTGTAATATTAAAATACATACCAAAATATAAGTAATGCTATGGCCGATGACAGAGGACTGAGACAATATACATCATCTATTCAATGCATTTTTTAAGAACATAAACGTCACCTTTGACCTGCATCAGTCACAAGCTATCAATTTTCAGGCTGCACTCCTCTACCATAGCAGCTATGTCACCTACCGTAAGCCTGGAAATACTTAATATGATCAAAGCTGCCCTCTCCCCACCAATGTAGAACAAAGAGAAAGACAAGGAAATTATACAGAGATAAGAATTTTGCTTACATTACCCATAGAAATCTATATCTAATATTCTCCAAAGTCCTGCTTACATGGGCAGCTTGAATACTTTTTAATGAGAATATTTTAGCTTGATACTCAACTAGCTTTATGAAAGCTTACCAAAGTTTAAAAACAAATGCTAACGGTCTGACCCTAAAGAGACCTTACCATAGTAAGAAAATGAAAAAGTACTTTCATTAGTTCTCTAGCACCCTGCTACTTTCAAAGGCATCTGTTTCTTTCAACAAACATTTCCATGTGGCAAAAAGAGGGACAAACCTATCTAATTTTACACCTATTTTTAGGGAACTGTGATTAAAGTCTCTCTATAACTTCAAGCATTAACATTAAAATCTCCAAGTACAAAAATAAAAAACCATGTATTAATAAGACACTTGAGAGAAAATTTCTTTTTGGAAAAGCTGAGGAAGAAAACAGTAACTTCCTGACACAATCCCAAGATAACTTTTCATTAGATTAATAATTTTATAATATTTATAAGTATCTTACAAGTATTTCTCTCATCAAATCTTCTAGAGACATTTGCTTTCCTTAGAAAACGCAAAAATCCTCTGATTAAAATATATGTGGACAAACATACAAAATAATACCAAGTAATTTAAAGAAAGAAAAGACTTAGCAACCAGGAAAGTATTGCTTTAAAACATCTAACCATGTGCTACAAACTGACTATAAATATATCCTTTGAAAAAATGTATAAATGCATTCTTTGAAAAATAGTGATTTATTTTATGAATCTGTATAGGGTCAAATTTTCAGTTTGATTGAAAACAGATGGTAGCCAGTCAAGGCAGGCTCTGGACCTGAAACTCCAAACAGGAAACACGGCCGTCACTAGCTGCCTGCTTCCCTAATCATTCCCAGAGCTTCATACTTATTTTTATGAATATCCAAAATGACTTTCATCTTTCCCTCCTATCTACAATGAATAAAATAATCCCTAAACACATTATAAGTGTATGTATATTTGTATAGATTATATGTTTGCAACATAAAAAAACATTAAAACAAATATACTTCAAGCTCAGTGTTGGTAAACATTAGGCATTAAAAATAACGCACAAATTCAAGCTTCTATTCTTTACTGCTTGAAAAGAGCCACAAACTATTGAGAACTGTGTGAAAGACTCACTTTGACACTACTTAACAGCAAGAAAATACTATAGAAAATAATGACACAAAACCTCACTAGTTTTAGCAATTAATCCATACTGCTTTCCAATAAAGAAGACAGTTAGCAGCTTTGTGAACAAAGAAAAAGACTTACCGTCTTCCCATTATAATAGTACATTAAAGAATTGCTGCCCGCCCCAGGCACAGGATAAGCACAATACATGCTGAGTTTGAAACTGTTACTGTCTGCAGCTCACTGCTCAGGGCTTCTCTCCAAAACACACATCTACACAGCCAAACAGAGCAAGTCTCCAGCACTATGTATCCACACATGGATTTACTCAAAAGGAACTTATGCAAAACAGGACTGAACCAACTCCCAGAGCACAGGGGAGGGTTTAAGCTTTAAGTAAGCTCTCAATTTTCATCAAGTTATTGCATTGGTGGAACAGCTTACAATTCTAAATAATAAAAAGAGATAAAAATGTCCAAGAGAAAAATATCCCAAGGAATATAAAAAAATACAGCTTACAATTCTAAATAATAAAAAGAGATATAAATGGCCTGGAGAAAAACATCCCAAGTTAGTTTTGAGCACACACCCACACCCACACCCCCTCCCCCCAAATAAAGCAAAATGAAATCTCCTGCTAACCCTTTTTTAAAACTTGAATTAAGTCAGAGCTCTTGGGGCAAGGAAACCTAGCTTGCTACACCTCTAGCAATAATACCACCTGGTGTGGTCTAAAGATGCTTCCAAGTTTGATAAACAGATGATCAAGCAAATAGGAATTGGAAATGCTGAATCACGTGTAACAAGAAGCAGCCACACAGTTTAGCCTTTAATGAAATAATTTCCTGGAGAAAACCAACACATTATCTAAGTACCTCTTACCTAAGTAAAACAAATTACAGTTTTTTTTAAATTATCCAAAAATTATTGGAAAAGTTGAAATATTTCATGAAAAAGTTTTTAATAACATTTAAAAACATTAAAAAATTAATAACATTTTTTTCAGATAAGTCTCCTTAAAGTCCTCATTTGTAAGACTAACGAAGCTTATAATTGGCTAAATGCTTCTAGAATATCTAATACACATTAAGCAATCCAGTAATTAAACAGAAAAAAATAAATGATTTGTTTTCCCTTATAAAAGGTTACCATGTATAAAGACCAAATATGCATGCTAGCTAGTATAGTAAGCTAAAAAACAAATTTCCTAGAAGTAGTTTCCTTCTTTTAAGATCACAGTTGTTCTTAAGGGGTACTTCGATATTACTATTTTTTATATTATTGCTCAAATATTTCAAAAAGGAAAAATAGTAAGTATGAGAATAAATGTCATATACCTCTTAAATATTATTCAGAAATCAGTGTTTCAGGCACTATGCAAATGCATGTTTCTCACCTTCTGTTGTTTAAAAATTTTCTATTTATCTTTTAGTGGGAATTTCAACTCATAAAAACATACTGGCAACTTGTTTTTCTCATTTCCCCTCATCAAAACCTCTTTGGATTATCTATTCTCCCTGTGTATGTTCAGAGGGAGGCTCAGAAGCTGCAACAAGGGACATAAAACTTTCGTTTCAAAGGCACTTTTCCTAAAGCAGAGCTTTTCTAATTAAGAAGTATTCTAGGGGTATTTTTCAATATCCAAACTCGCATTCTTATGAAACACTTATCAAATTATTGTAGCAAAGTCCAATCAGAAAAACAGGCCAGTTAACATCACAAGGTTCTCAAAAGCTGATGGTATCACAACAACAGGGAAACTTCCTTAACACTCTCCAGACAGAGAAAAGGCCGAGCAGCAGCTGCAAAAGAACATCAGTGGCCAGGGCAGCCCACTACAAACCGTCTGCAGAATGCCAGTGCCTTCCTCCTCCTGGGAGGCCACAAAGACCCATTTCAATCCTTAGAGAACTGTGTAAAAAGCTTTGGTAGGCAATTAACAATGCCACGACTTAAAACCATTCAAGTAAATTTTATTCTTTCCTAGACAAAGACTTTTTTCCTGCTCAGGGAAGAGGTGCTTTTAAAACAAAAAGGGAAATAAACTTATTTCCACTTTATAACCATATCTTCTTTTTCTCTCCCTATTCTTTATTTAAAAAGAAAAATTGCTTTTAAATCTGAACAGGGAACATTTAAATAGAGTTGAGTTAAAAGCTTTTGCTTCTACTTTTCATTCCACTCTCAAAAACAGATAAAACTTATAAAAATGTATTTAGGATCTTTCCCTCAATACATAACAATATAAACTACGAAGTCGAGAATAAATGCAGAAACCCAGCATGAGGGGTGGGGCAGGAGAGATCTAGAGACAGAGAAGTCACATTAAGTTCATCCCTCAAAAAACAGTAAATCATCAAGAAAACTGGCAATAATCTAAATGAAACGTTCTCTTATTCTAGTTGCATAATATGGCAAGGTCTTTTAAATTCGTTACTACTAAATATCATCCTTTTTAAGTCAGCATTACTTCAAAAGACACTGAACTGGTTCATGCAGGCAGCCATTAATTTTTATCACAATTGTCTTTTTCTCTTCCTCAAAAAAAGTTTTTTGAAAAAAACTAATTTAATCTATGTAACAGCTGCAGCACAATTCCCCCACCCCCCTTATGGAGAATCATATTACAGGGAAAAAAATGCATATAGCTGGATCAAGTGCTGCTCTACTCAATGCAGTTGTTTAATCTTTGCCTTTTTTTCTTTTTTTTAAAAGGACCATGTCAAGGGTTAATCCTGTGACTCAGTCTGACAGAACAAGTCAGCTGGAGACAGGGCCACATTTCAGACCTGGTTCCAGAAAGACATGCAGTCTGCACAAAAGCTCTGAGTCCTACATGCACTTTTAATACCAAATTGTTGCCACCTTCAACTCTACATAATCACTTTTGTATTATTCTAAGATTATATAACCTGACTCAATATTCATGCTACAAAATCTAAGAAACATGAAATCTTATATTAAGTCAAGGCTTTATTGTATATACCGGTAACATGATTAATGGAGAGTCAGAGTGCCCCCCGAAAAACTTTTATCCGAAAATTGATAACTCCTATTTTTAAAGATTATTGCATTTCACTGATTTTCAATTTGCTTATTTAGTGAAGATTTAGGAAAATCTGTTTTCAAGAAGTCTGTTAGGCAGAAACTTTCTGGTCACTTCAGTTTAAATTTCATACAAAAATTCCTTTTTCTTCTTCTAATTTTTCTGTTGATTGAGAAATGGAGCTTTCATGGGGAGTTATGCAAATTGTTTTGGGATTACCCATGCAATGTTTTAATCTACTATACTAAGCTATTTTTATTGCTGACCCTTAGATCACTGTAACATTCACGGTTTTGTTTTTTAACCCTTTCTCCCATGTAGCTTTGGGCCACACCTAGCAGTGTGCAGGCTTACTCCGAGGTGCTTGCACTTGCTCTATGCTCAGGGTCACTCCTGGCAAGGCTCAGAGGGTCACATGTACTGCACGCAAGGCAAGGCTAGCACCACACCCACTGTACTATCTCTCTAGGCCTCACGTGCTTTTTTCTTTTAGTTTTGGGCCACACCCAATGGTGCTCAGAGGAGGCTACTCCAGGCTCAGTGCTCTGCTCCTGGTAGTACTGGGGAATCACGCAGTGTAGGGTACCAAGTCTGTGCTCCCACATGCTGCACATGTGCTGCAGCCCGAGTCGACTCCCTGGCCCAATACTGTAGGGCTTAAAATAACCCTTCGGCAAGAATGTTTCAAAGGCGAATTACATTTCTAAGAAGCCTTCAGACAAGAACTGAAATTTAGCTGAGTTACACATGTTAATTCTGGGGGAGCACAGCCTGCAACACTGAGAGGCTGTGTCTGGGAGCCCATGCAGTGCAGCGGGTATAGCCTAGCCCCCAACACGCACACCATGCAGTTTTAAGCAGCCTTTTGGACTGATTTTAATTAAGAAAGGTCAGTTATGGTTAAACAGCAAATATTCTCTTTCTGTGGGATAGGTGCTGGGCTTGAATACAGAGCCTCATAAATGCTATACACACACACACACACACACACACACACACACACACACACACACACACTCTCTCTCTCTCTACTACTGAGCTAAATCCAGCTATGTACATTTGAAAAATTTTACTGAATTTGAAGGAGGTATTCTTGGTCATATTTGTTGACCATGCAGTGCCCAGGGACTGAACCAGAGTCAGCCACAAGCAAGGCAGAGCCTTGACTTAGGTACTATTCTTCTGCCCTTAAGCGTTTTTTCACAATAAGGACAACAGAAACATTCCAGTGTTCCAAAAGCTCCATAAGGTATGACAGGAAAGAAAACCTAAAACCTGCTCATAGAATGCCTCACTAGGAGTTTCAACATCATTTCTACATAAATTCACAGAAAACAAGATTTTTACTTTATTTTGGTTTTGAGGCAACAACTGGTGGTGCTTAGGGCTCACCCCTGACTCTGTGCTGAGGATTGCAGCTGGTGGTTTGGGGAACGACACCCCAGGGATGGAATCTGGGATGGCCATGTGCAAGGCAATGCTGCATCCCTGTACTATCTTTCTGACCTCAACTTTCTTAGAATGACAAATAAATCCAAAGTTCACATGTAAATAATTTCACAGGTTAATTATATATTCAGAAGGGCTAAATCTTGCTAAGTAACACATTATTGGCTAAACAGGACATAGGGATGATGAAAGGTTCAAGAGGATAGTTAAACAAGAGACTCTATAATTGCACAGATTTTAATTAGATGACCATTCTCCTCAAGCCTCTACTTGCTTACTAAGCTTGAGAAGACATTACCTGCAAGTGAATACTTTCTCCTAAATGTATAGTATTTTAGTTGGCCTGGTTAATTAAATCGGACAACAAAATTCCAGGTTTTACATCTGAGGATTATAATGTAGATTCTCTAGCATATGCCACTTCCTAATTGTTTAGAAAGTTACCTTCTATGGGGCCGGAGTGATAGTACAGTGGGTAGGGTCTTTGATCCCCCGGCTTCCCATATGGTCCCCTCCAGCACTGCCAGGAGTTAATTTCTGAGAGCTGAGCCAGGAGTAACTCTTGGGCATGGCAGGGTGTGACCATCCCAACTTCCCACACAGCATAAAAAAAGAAGCTGATCTTTTAGTTATTTTATAATATCCTCACAATTTGTATAATTCATTTTGTAGAAGAGAATATAAAATTCTTGTGAAATAGTGCATCTCTTTCACAGTAATATACTGAATTCAACGCACATCATTATATATATTTTTTCCTTTGGGCCACATCCAGCAATGCTCATTGGTTACTCCTGTTTCTGCACACATGAATTACTCTTGACAGTGATTGGGAGACCATATGGATACTGGGAGTTGAACCTGGGTGAGCTGCATGCATGGCAAATGTCCTACCCACTATACTACTGCTCGAGCCAGCCTCCTTTAATACATATTAAAGACAAGAATCCTTAGATCTGAAATCATACAACACCTCAACTAATTCATCCTGCTTGCTACCAATAAATCAGTATAATGATTCCAAATATCTTTCGACTCTCTGAAAATCTTTTTTCTCTTTTTGGGTCACACCCGGCGATGCACAGGGGTTACTCCTGGCTCTGCACTTAGGAATTACTCCTGGCAGTGCTCGGGGGACCATATGGGATGCTGGGAATCGAACCAGGGTCGGCCGCATGCAAGGCAAATGCCCTACCCGCTGTGCTATCACTACAGCCCTCTCTGAAAATCTTAAAAAATAAAAATAAAAACGAAACCCCAAAGAGCCAAGCTGGATAGATAGCATGGGAGTAAGGCACTTGCATTGCAATATGGCAACTGTTTACTTGGATATTGATTGAAAAATGGAAAATCACTGGTCTGAGGATGCGCTGAGCAATATAGTACTAGCCTTGTATGGTTGCCCTGAATTCCAGCCTCTGTATACCCCACCCCTCAAACAGAAAATGAGTAGCACTACACAATACAGACACATATTTCTCATAGGAGAGCATAAAACATATGCAAACATCATAAACCTATTTTAGATATAGAACATCAGATTTTTAGTCATTATTATTACTTTTTAGATTTTTAGTTATTTTTTGAGACACCTGGTAGCACTCAGTTTTCTCCTGGCTCTCTACTTAACTGGTGAACTTGGAGTACCATTATTGGGTGCCAGAGACAGAAACCAGGTTGACCATTAGCAAGTGTCCTACCTGCTCTACTATGTCTCCAGCCCAAGATAAAAAAAAAAAAAACTCCTTTCAAATAGCTCAGTTATGAGTCTTAAAAATGCTTAATGAGAGGCTGAAGCATTATTAAAGTGGGACAGGGTGCTTGCCTTGTGCAAGGTTGATCTGGGTTCGTTCCCTGGCACCTCATATGGTCCCCTGAACTCCTACACGAGAAGGCAAAGAAAACTTTATGAGGAAAATAAACAGCATTACCTGTCACAGACAGGAATGGAACTGACAAAGCATCTAAAAAGCAATTATCAGAAGCCCTTCAACAAAGATTGAAATATCATTATGGATCATATGTAAAACCTTAAGTAAATTGCATGTTTCTTTCAATCATAAACTCACTATGACAAAGCAGTTCTCTTTGAAAAATTAAAGTTTTTCTTTCTCTCCTTTCTAGTCTTGACCATTTCTTTCCCCACATAAATTAGTTTGCCACTTCTTTTTTTTTTTTTTTTTTTTTTTGCTTTTTGGGTCACACCTGGCGATGCACAGGAGTTACTCCTGGCTCTGCACTCAGGAATTACCCCTGGCGGTGCTCAGGGGACCATATGGGATGCTGGGATTTGAACCCGGGTCGGCCGCGTGCAAGGCAAACACCCTACCCGCTGTGCTATCTCTCCAGCCCCAGTTTGCCACTTCTGATTTGCCACGTGAAATAACATGATGGGAAATTCATTGACCATTCATTGCAACTTGGTAATTTCCCTGCAGATGGCTCTATAATCACAGGATTGCCTGATGCTGTGTGCATGAAGAAAATAATGTGGACAACTCGGTTTGTAAATTCCTCACCAATTTCTGAAAAAAGCTTCTAAAGACTTATTAGGCAACTCACAAGACTGCAAGCAAACAAAGTTATTATTATTATTATTTTTGGGGGGTTGGGGGGGTCACAACTAGCAATGCACAGAGGTTACTCCTGGCTCTGCACTCAGGAATTACTCCTGGCGTTGCTCAGGGGACTATATGGGATGCTGGGAATCGAACCCAGGTTGGCTGCGTGCAAGGCAAACGCCCTTCCCACTGTACTATTGCTCCAGCCCCACAAAGTTATTATTTTAAATCATCTACAGAAAGCAAACAACTTGATGTTTAGTCAAGTTAGTTCTTTCTTAAAGAAAGTGCCACCTGGTTTGTTTTTCTTTTTTGGGTTGTTTCTTCAGACCTGTGATTTTTTTTTTTGGTTTTTGGGTCACACCCGGTGATGCACAGGGGTTACTTCTGGCTCATGCACTCAGAAATCACTCCTGACGGTGCTCAGGGGACCATATGGGATGCTGGGAATTGAACCTGGGTCGACCGCGTGCAAGGCAAATGCCCTACCTGCTATGCTATTGTTCCAGCCCCAGACCTGTGATTTTTTTCCCATTTCTGATCTAGAAAGTAGCAGAATCTTTCAATTTACAAGAAATGGAACCACACCAAATTATATTTTAAATTCATTTTTAAAGAGAGCAGAATAACATCTGCATCTCAGCCTGGAGGCATTTCAAGAATCTGCTATTTGAAGTTCTAAATAACTTATGTACTAAGGTATTTCTGGCCCAAATCTGTTTCATTAATAATTCTTGCTTAGCAATAATACCTCTTGCTAATTAAATATCAAGATTTTACCAAATCATTCTGCCACACAGTTGTAAATATCAAATAAGAAAGCAGAGCTAATTTTAACTATGCTCACTGGAAGAAATGAAGTAGATCCTGAACTTATAAGAAGACACATGTTAAAAAGGGTTCTTTATTATTACAAAAGTCTGATAACCACATCATCAAGAGAAAACAACTTCATTCTGAGGACACAGCTAAGGCTATCATAGGTAGGGTGTGAGAGACATACCAGTTCTGAAGAGCAAAGCCAAGCACTGTTTAACACTCGGTAGGCTTCACTAGGAAAGGCCGACAAGTTTCCCTTAGAGACAGGTTGGGAATCAGACAAGAAACTACGGGGAAAACCCAATCCATAAGCGGTTGCTCTATTTCTACGTGTACTTGGGTACACGGACACATAGTACATAGAACAAGGCAGCATTCTTTCTCCAGTTTCTTAGCACTCTATGATGGAAGATAGAGTGACAGACTCTGGCATCACGAAACAGGGATTAGGGTAGGCCACCAAATCCCCCTGATTTTAAGTTTCCATTTCTGCAAAATATAGACATTAAACTGAGCCAAATACTTCTTAGGAATTTCATCATCAATAAAACCTTTTTTTCCCTACTCTGCCCCCAAAACACTAAGTTCCTATTATGGAAGACATTTGTTCCCTGAACTCATTTTTATTGGATTCCAATAAATATCCTTCCCCAGTGGGGGGGGGGGGGCAGAAAAAGTGTTTGGGGATGTGATTTGGCAGAAGTGCCCATGCCTTCGAAGTGTGAGGTCCTGATTTGACCCCCAGGCACTGTTTGAAAAAAAAAAAAGGAAAGGAAAGGAAAGGAATGAAGACAGGGTCTTGGGCCCAGGGTGACTGTACTTGTCTTGCACGCAGCTGCAGATTCAGGGCACCCACATATGACCCCCCCGCCCCCCCGCCAGCTCACCAGAAGATTCAAGCCTTGAGCACCACTGGGTGTGGCCCCAAACCAAG
The DNA here is from genome assembly GCF_027595985.1 of Sorex araneus. Lineage (NCBI taxonomy): Eukaryota > Metazoa > Chordata > Mammalia > Eulipotyphla > Soricidae > Sorex > Sorex araneus. The sequence continues at coordinate 417,077 of NC_073311.1, read as the reverse complement.
ACCATAAATAAATAAATAAATAAAATAGGGTCTGGTCTTTGGGCTGAAGAGAGCTCAATAGGCTGGAGCACAATCCTTGCATTTTGCATGCAGGTGACCTGGGTTTGATTGCTGGCACTATATGGTACCCCCAGCACTATTAGGAATGAGCCCTGAAGCCAAGCAGGGAGTAGCACTTGAGCACTGCTGCATGTGGCCAACAAAACAAATCAAAAACAAGTATTTTAACTAACATTCAGAACTTGGGTTTAAATTTCTAAATGGAACTTTTTTCATTAACAATGCCACACTGAGTTGAAATAACTGTAGGGAAAGAATCTGATGTTTTAGAGCATAAATGATTTTTATTTCACTGAATCATAACATTTGTTAGTTATTTTGAAATATTTAATACCTTTTCATATTACTGACTTTGAAGATCCAGAGCTGTGACTCACTGGCACAGATGATCCCGGAAGTCTATATCAAGTTTAACATGTAGCTTTTTAACTGTATCTGCAAGCAGTATGATTAAAAGCCCAAAGCTTCAAGTGAAATGAAAGGCTGGTACAAATGGGAATCCAAACACATAATCCGGGGGATGGAGAGAGAGTTCAGAGGGTGGGAGCACATGTGTGGCCTACTAGAGTCCGGGTTCCACTCCTGGACAGCAGAGTGAAGCGTCAGTGGCTGCCTGTACTGCCGGGAGGAAGTCCCACTCCAAACAGCAATGACCGCTCATGACCACGGGCTGCTCACTTTCACACGGAATCCAAATGCTTCGCATTCTAGTCGTATTTATGCTAGCAAATGAAGTGTTCTTCTAAGGTATTAGTTCCATGTACCAGTGGCCTAGTGATGTCTGCTTTTCTAACTAACATCTTTGGGGGCCGCAGGATGACTTAGTGGCTCTAGAGTCTGCCATGTCAACAGGATGACTTGCGTTGAGGAACCTTCAGGGTTACCCACACACAGTGAGTGAGGTCTCAGCAGCTTTGAAGTCTGGGACCACTGAGCCCCCCGGAGAGCACTGTGGAAGTGTGGGAGCACCCTGCCTGATGTGCAACCCCCTGAAAGTACACACCCAAATCTGTGTGTGACCCCTGGTCATGGCAACAAGAGAAGGGAAGGATAGAGGAAAAATGAAACATGCAACATCCTGAACCAAACAGATTAAAAAAATGGATGTGGGAGAGTGAAAACCAACAACCTTTTGGGGGGTTGAAGAAACAGAATGAGTTCATTCTGAAATTTAAAATAAAGTAATTTGTGTGCAGTCTTTTGAGAACGCAGCCAGAATCAGCCTACATGTTTCAGGGAGGCTGCTGAGACCCAGTGGCTCACTGGCAGAGACGGGAAGTTTGATGCATGGCGGCTTTTTAGTCACCGGCCACTGTCGCTCTCTGATGGGCTGATTTATGGCTGGGCACAGAAAAACCTACTCTGCCTTTCTGCTGGGAGAAGAGGCAGTATCACTTCTTATCTGAGATACAAGGCATGCTGGGTTATGTAGTCTGCTGAATGCCTATTTAAGAATGCTCCTCTAGCCTCTAAACTCATTTAAACAGAATTTATGTATCCAACTTTGACAGTTTTAAATAGTATCATTTGAGCCAGAGACAATATATGAATTAATCTGTTCGCCTTGCATCTCACGAATACTGGTTTGACTCTCCGGTACCACAGTGCCAGGGGTCATGCCTAAGCCAGGACTATCCCTACCTTTCCCTTGGCTATGTGTCTGCCCCTAGCCTACCAAATAGCACTACGTGGGCAAGGAGGACAGCTTCTCAGGGCCTCAGAGAAAGCTCTGTGCACAGGAGTTACAGGCTTGACTGCCAGCACCCCGTGTCCTGCTATGTATAAGCACCAAGTACAGTCAGTTGTGGCACCCAAATAAAAACCTTCAAATAAAAACAGGCAAACAAATCAAACAACAAAAAAAAAGTATCACCTAAAAAATAAAATACTTAACTTTGCCGCGCCCGCAGCCCCAGTATGACTGAGGAAGACAAGGGAGCTGCTTTGGACACCAGCAGCCCGCCAGCAACCTGTAGTATGTGATTTAAGCGTTTCCGCCAGGCCCCCCGTGCGGGGGCCCGGTATTTCTCTAGGTTTTCCCATCTTATGAGCACCATAAAAGGGTAAAAAATTGTAGTGATAGAATTTCAGGCAGAATTTTCCCTGGACTTTATACAGAAACCCAAAACCGCACGGCCGCGCGACCTAATGTCATCTTAGTATCAGCAATATGTAATGGTTCCTTCTTAATGGGTCGGACTTTGGTGGGAGATCCTAACAAGAAGAGTAAGTCTTTTGCTGAAATATTGAAGGCAATCAAAGTGGTAGCCATCTCTATAGACTGAACTAAGCCATATCCCCAAGCCGGCTGAGAAGAAATATCCTTCTTTCTCGGGAAGAAACGCGGCGTGGTGTCAAACATAGTGTGATGTCCATTAAGCAAACAGACCTGGTGGCGTGGGAATGGGATATAAGGGGAAAAATTATGTACATGGAACAGCGGGACGCTGGTGGAATCTCGAGCCGGAGCCGATACCAGCGCAAGACCTTTGGTTCCAGAAACTGCTTGCAGACACTCTACTAGTCTATCAACTAAGCCAGAGCCCCATACCGGCTGATGATGGGAAATAACCATCCTCTTCAGTTTTTTTTTCCCTTTGTCAGACAGCGTGGCGATTACTAAACAGGCGTGAACTCGGTGGCGCGGGGCAAGGGGGAAAAAGAAAAGTTATGTAACAAACAGCAGGACTTAATATCTCTATATTCTTAGCAATGGAGAACTATCAAATGCTTCCTTGGCAATAGGACTGTCTTTTTCTTTTTGGGGGGAAACCCCAGCAACGGTAGTGAGTTGTGTGTTGAAACATGGAATGTAATCGAGATAAGCGTAAACGAAGTGAAACTTATCACGTACAAGGGTGGGGACTGGGGAGGTGGGAGGGGGCGGCAGATATACTGTGGGGGTTGGTGATGGAAGATGGGCACTGGTGAAGGGAAGGGTGTTTGAGAATTGTATAACCGACATAATCCTGAGAACTATGTAACCCTCCACTTGGTGATTCAATAAAAAAAATTAAAAAAAAATACTTAAAACAAATATACATCAACATAGATGGCTGTGCTATGATTTTAACAGTTAACAGTTTATTATGGACCTATTTTAAGTTGGTTATGGCTTCTACACAATTCTGTAATAAAATTAGGCATAGGATTTGCTTCCCTGTATCTTTTGGTTGGATAACTTAGACTAGTAAAATAAACCATTACATGATTATAAATAAAGGGCTCTGAGATACATATGTAGACTGTAATTAGTAAGATGCGAAGCATCGGCAGCAAAACCACAGTACTATGATCTCTGAGGCTACTTGTTTACTCTACAGTGGTTACTACAGACTGAAACACTGATGTGTGAAGAAACAAGTCCCTGGCAGGGGCTGAGCTCGCAAAGGAAGTGAGCATAGCCCAGTTGGCCACGAGGCTTGCTTCAGTCCCTGGCACCACCTGGAACCCTGAGCGCAGCTTCGGAACCTGCTCCTGAGCTTCACCAAAAAAACCCCCCAAAAAACCCCGAACCAACAATGAAACAAAAAACCCCAACAAAAACAAAAAACCAAAACACCCAACAATATAAACTAAATTTTCAAATTGTGTGTGGACAAAGATGGTTGAGCCCAATGTCAAACAGATTTGCTCCACAGCCTTTACAGAGAATGCTTGCCGGTGTCTGGTCGAGAACACTGAAGAGCAGAAATACTGGCCATTAAAAAGATTATTTGACAAAGTAGTTTCTAGCAAAATTCCTTGAAACATAACTTCTACAATGGTTATTTTATAAAACTGAGAAAATGATACAGAGTTGTTGGGTTGGTAATTAACATAATTAGGGAGAGGAAAAAAGGAATGACTAACACTAAAATTTGTTTAATCTGGGCTGGAGAGATAGCACAGCGGGTAGGGCGTTTGCCTTGCACGCGGCCGACCCGGGTTCAAATCCCAGCATCCCATATGGTCCCCTGAGCACAGCCAGGGTAATTCCTGAGTGCAGAGCCAGGAGTAACCCCTATGCAACTCCAGGTGTGACCCAAAAAGAAAAAAAAATTGAGAACAATTTGTGTTGGTGGGGATATGTAAAAAGGAACTCTCACTCTGGTTAAAACCCTTTAGAAAACAGTATAGAAATTCCTCAGAAAAGTAAGAACATGGGGCCAGAGTGATAGCACAGCGGGTAGGACATTTGCCTTGCACACGACCAACCTGTGTTCATTCTCCAGCTCCCAAGGACCTCCAGGAGTAATTCCTGAGTGCAGAACCAGGAGTAACCCGAGCACTGCTGGGTGTGACCCCCCTCTCCCCCCAAAAGGAAATAAAAACACTGAGAACAGCTACTCTATAACCCAGCAGTTCTACTTCCTGGTATCTATCCCCAAGACACAAAAACATTCATACAAAAAGACATAACATTAACGAGCTGTCCAACAACAGAGGAGTGGGTAGTAAAGGTGTGGTAGATATAGATAATGAAATACTATGCAGCTGCAAGGAAAGATGGAGTCATGCAATCCACTGTGACCTGGACAGGGTATCATGTTAAGTAGAGTAGCACTGTAGCATTGTCGTCCCGTTGTTCATCAATTTGCTCGAGTGGGCACCAGTGACATCTCCATTGTGAGACTCGTTATTGTTTTTGGCATATTGAATAAGGCACAGGAAGCTTGCCAGGCTCTGCCGTGGCGGGCGGGATACTCTCGGTAGCTTGCTGGGCTCTCCGAGAGGGATGGAGGAATCGAATCTGGATTGGCCGCGTGCAAGGCAAATGCCCTACCTGCTGTGGGTTACAGATACAGGACAGGAAGGAAAGAAGCCAAAGGGGCAGGGTCTGGAATAAGAAGAGATGGGCCAGATCTAACAGGGGCAGGAGCCAGGTGCCAGGTGCCTTGGGCACAGGGTGGAGCAGTGCTGAGTCTATGGCAATACCTACACCACAGAGCCAAGGAGACTGGAAGCAGGAGACCTAAACTACCTACATTTAAATGGGCCTCCTTTGGGGGAGGCAAGTGGACACTGGTGGTGGGATTGATGTTGGGCTCAAACTCTTTGTCACAAATACCTTTGTGAATCATGGTGCTTAATTTTAAAAATATTGAAAAAGAAATAAAAGATTTTAAAGTATAAAATGAAATAAGAGCACCCCTCCAACCAATCTTATTCTACTCCTGAATTTTTGTCAATTCTCACAGATCTGAAATACCATATGCTAAAGAGTTGAATAACCTTAAAAAAAAAGTCAACTTGAAATTCAATCATGCTATTTCACCTTTCAGAAGAAAGCGTGGGCCAGTGATTTAGTTTGGTGGTATCTCACGATGGGTTCAATTCCCAGATCAGAAAAAAAAAAGGGAAAAAAACCAACACCCTCAAACCATGCCCCGAAAAAACAAACAAAAAAGAACAGTTCAGAAAAGAAATATCCTGTGGTTGTGCATAACTAGATGCAGAGGAATTCGTGTAACTTGATACAGAGGAATCACTCATCAGTTCTTTTCTTTACGCTTCCTGGCTTGAGATCAGATCAACTTTGGCTCCTTATAAAAACGAACATTTTTGAATTAGGAACTAAAAACCCATTATTTACAATGATACAATTCTGACACTTCTTAACAGTGGTACTGTTAGCATAAAATTAAGTTACTATTTCTTCAAATTAATGTATAACAAAAATCTGATTCAATGACCAAATAGTATCAAGTTTGGAATGTATTATGAAGCTACTAAATCCTTTATAATTCAAAGACATTCCTGCTAGACAGTACTAAAGGTCAGAGAATGAATTGGGGGAAGATGGAGCAGGGGAGAGAGCGAGAGACAGAGAGACAGAGAGACAGATACACAGAGACACACAGAGAGAGAGAGAGAGAGAGAGAGAGAGAGAGAGAGAGGCTCAAGTACTTACAGTTGTTATCTGTCCTCTATGTCTGTTTGCCAACGAAGTGAACAAATACCTGCTCTGAGGACCAAGAACAGGAGAGGGAGGGCCCAGGAGAGGGAGAAGTGGATTTAACTCCTTGCAGCAAGCCCAAGGCTTCAAGTACAAATCCTCTGCTGTCCTACGTACAAAGGTGACCCTGCCAGTTCCTCTCGGTATCCCCAGCAAAGAAAGGAAACAAACTGGAAACAAAAGTCTCTATGAAGTTCAGCTTTGTGTGTTTACTCCAGAATCACCAGGATTCTTGACAGTTTTGAGTTCATATCCCTTGACTTTTTTCTTACTGGTTCAGTCAGTAATCTTTTAGAAGATGATCTTGCAAGTTATTAATTTCTACAAGTACAGAAAATTTCCCACTTAATTTCTTATTTGTTACACTCAGGATTTTGGTATTCTGCTTTTCTAATGTACTAAATATACTTGACACAGAGGGTCCAAGTGCTGGTCCCAGGAGCGAGTGTGTAGGTGTGAAAGGCTTAAGATCACTTGGGTGCACATAAATTCTAGATCACCGGACACGGCCAAATGATCTTCGGAGTTTGGGAACACCAGGACATATCCAATCATCTCAAGGGGTGTCTGTAAAATTTCAAACTTAATACAAAAAAGTAAACTTTGGGGGAAAGGTATCATTTCTAAAATTTCAATTGATAAGCTTAAGACAACAGAACTGCCACCCTTCTCTTAACTTCTTCAGAAACAAAGAAGTTACTGACAGGCGTGGGGAAGATTTAAAAGTTTTCTGTAACAGTGCCATGCCAATGCTCCCCACATGCCCATGTGCGATCACAGTGGACATGGCACAGGATCTGAATGTGGGTCCCAGCAGGCACATGTGCAGTCACCACAGCCAAGTATTAAGCACTGACACAAAGGGTGTGCAACCCAGGCCACTGACACTGCAAGAAAGGGGATAACTAGAGACAAATACAAAGGGCGGGGCGGATGGCATGGTGGAGCACACACTGAGGCTGGGGCAGGCCAAGCTTAACTCCTGGCACCACATGGCTACACAAGCAAAGAATGGTGCTTGGGGAGTCCTTCCCGAATTTAAGGAAAATAGAGACAAAAAAGGAAAAAAAAAACTAAAAATAGTCTGATAAGCTGCACTATGTTACAGTTCATGACTAGGGCTGAAAATCCATCATGTAACATTAATAATGCATGGCATTTTAAGGCAGAGGAAGACCTGACATTTAAAAGATGATTTTCAAATAATACTGAAAGGAACATAACCTTAGGAATTCGGGTCTAAACGTGATCTGGAACATGTAAAGGAGTTTACTTTCTTTTTTCTCTTTCTTTTCCTTTTTTTTTTTTTTTTTTGCATTTTGGATCACACGGTGATGCACAGGGGTTACACTCAGGAATTACCCCTGGCAGTGCTCAGGGGACCATATGGGATGCTGGGAATTGAACCCGGGTCGGCCGGGTGCAAGGTAAACGCCTTACCCGCTATGCTATTGCTCCAGCCCCTTGGCGTTTACTTTCTTGTGATAAAAAGTCTTGAAAGTTTTTTCTTTTTTATTTTAGAATTCTGCATCATTTGCATATAGAAAAGGATCAATGCTTAGAAATGCTAATACCACTAACACCAAATTCAGAAATAAAGAATAAAGAAAGGAACTTCTGTCACTTTAAAACAGAAATTCTTACCTTTTTCCCCTGAGAAATAGCATTTACTCTGAATTATGCTTCTAATCAAAATATATTTACTATTTATAAACCCTTAATAACATTTAATATGTTCAATATTTTCAGCATAATTTCAAAGTAGTGCTTATTCTGTTTGATGTTGATATAATTACAGAACTAAACATACTGAATTTGGTTCTACATAAATATCTATGAAATAACAAACAAGATACCCAGCAGCAGAATATACAGTAAGTTGTGGCTTGGCAGGGCTGGGGAGATAGTACAGCTCATAAGACTAGTGAGACGCCTGACATGCATGTGGCTACCCAGGGTCTGACTTCTGGCACCATAAGTGGGCTCCCGAACACTGCCAGGAGCAATGGGCCCCTGAGCACGGAGCCCGGAGTAAGCCCTGAGCACTGCTGTGTGATACTCACTCCACCTGCAGAGTGGCGTTGGCTTGTGACATTTCCTTATAGTTCTCAAATAAATATGTTTTTGTCAGAATCAAAAAATTTTCCTTTTCTATCAATCCTGGGCACCTGAGACAATGTAACAACTCACTCTTTTCAAGGAGTGAATGCCATTATGGTTAGGACTGTGGAGAACTACAAAACACCAAAAATATATTGTTTTGAAAAATTAATGTCAGGCTATGAAGAAATGAGATAAATTTCACTTACTAATTTATTTTTATCCTGCATAATTGTAGTAAATATTAACATGTAAGTTTACTTTATTACTCAGAATTACAGCAATAAATTACAGGAAAATTGCGTGGTTACATGTTTCAGCAGTTCTGTCAGCATTAAGTATGATTTCTGTTCATCTAGCAGAAATCATCTATAACACTATTGAACCACTTACCCCTGCATCACACACAACTGTTAAAATGTAAATTGCCTAACTATTTTTAGCTGCTGCTGAAAAAAAGTTCCTGTTTTTGAAAATAATGATTTGCAGCATTGTGTTCATTTTGTTTATCAAGCAGCTATTCAGCCTCTAGTGGGCCAAAGTGCTGATGCAAGCAAATGCTTTCACACCGCCTGCTGCTGCCACTCACCCTTGCAGGTAGGCCAGGTTCAGAGCCCAGCTGAGACCCAGCTCCAAGTGGAACCCACTTTCAAAGAGAATTTCAAATTCAAGTTTTCTGTCTTACACAGAAGAGAAAGCAGAGGAAGAACACAGGAAATGAGGAAAGCAAACAGCCCAAAAGATGTTACTGCTACTCAAGCCTGAGTAAGAAAGAATAAGCTCGGACCCACGCTGCTCCTCCTAGATCACTACCTGCCAGCCAGATACCCCATTCAGCACATACTCCAATGAGCTGTGACTCATCTGGCAGCACCTGCGCTCATGTGTTAAGTACATCCAAATAAAAGCCCAACATCCATTTACACAACAAAGAGATGGACCCTACAAGGCAAGGGGCCTTACTCCAAAGCCAACTCCTCATGAGGGGCGTGGGGGGTGGGGAGCATCTCTTGCTCAGGGGGTTTTAATATGATGCAGGTTCATTTACAAATAATTTTACCCTTCATAAGTACATTTAATAGCACAAACACCCTACATCATTGGATTATCATGACCATTAATGATTGTTCACCAAACCTTTCCAATCTCTTTCATGAAAGCTCTTTATTCTCAAAGGATACGTTTTTGAGCAAAGAGGGATCACCAAACTAGTTGCTTGAAAGCTTTCCTGATGCTAGGCTGAAGTTAGAAAAGGCTTAATGAAGGTTTTAAAATCCACAAGGGCTTCACAATGAACATCTGACTTGGTGATTTATGCATATTAATAATCTCAGTTCTACTGAGGCAAGCTGAGCTGAATATGTCCTCCGAATCTTAATGTCTTTAGCTCCACTGGGATTATTACAAATGTAAATTTCTAAGATTCTCAGCTATTAATCTCTGTCTGTCCTCCTGTTCAGCAACATAATGACTAATTAAACATCAAAAGACCTGTACATGAGATCCTCTTTGACAGCCACCAGCCCAGTCCTCTTCCCAAGAGGGGAATTCAAATGACAGGGCATAGAGTGAACTACAAATCACTGCAGAAAAATTCCAAACCCAAACATTACGGGAAGATCGATCTTAATCAATGATTCTGTTAAGCAGTGCACAGTTATTTTATGAAGAATGCCTACCGGCAACAATTGAACATATCCTTTTGGCAGTGAATACTGAGTATCTGCCTGAAATCGGTTTGTTTACAAAAGTAAGAATATTTGTACTTACAGAAGAGGGCAATCCAGGAGGCACCTTTCTGACTTTCTTTGCTTGTAAGGGATCTGCAAGTGAAAAAATGTTTTCCCATCAGCATTTCTATTAGAAAAGACTTTAAATAAAAAGGAAATATTTTTTCCTTATAATGCCTTTTTTTAAAAAAAAAGTATTTAGAGGCAAAGAATATAGTGATGGAGTCTAAATTCCTAATAGCTTAAGATTCTCCTAGTAACATGATATACTATCACTTTATTGTGGAAATGACAAAGTGAAATACATTTTCGTAACTTTGGCATACAAAGTAAAATTAAAAGACAATAAGCATGTGTGTGGAAAAAAGTTTAAAAATCTATTAAGTATCTACAGTGCCAGGTACTATGCTAAGCATTTTATATCATTTAACTCAGGTTCACTTGCCAAGGGGCATTTGGTGCAACAGGTTATTTTAAAAAATGCAACACACGGGGGGCAGGGGGAGGTTTACTGTGGTTCTTGGTGGTGGAATGTATGCACTGGTGAAGGGATGGGTGTTTGACCATTGTGTGACTGAGACTTAAGCCTGAAAGCTTTGTAACTTTCCACATGGTGATTCAATAAAAAAAAGAAAAGCTACAAAGCCAATTTAAATGGCATGGTCTTAAGTGAAGATACTATTTGTAAAGTTACCAACAGCCCAACATGCTCGATGGCTATCCATCCATCAGAAACTAGAACTCTGATGACAGCTGGGTTCATAAATGGTCAAGTTGGACTTGGGGATCTGGAACCCAAAAAAGATGGAGTTTATGTTTCCCAACTCCATAGCCAGAAAGTGAACAGTATTTACTTCTCACCTACCAATCCGGCCCGGCCCACTTATTATCTCTGAACTGTGATGGCACATTACGGTGTGGGGATTTTTCAAGAGCTGTTTTTTTTTTTTTTTTTTTTGCTTTTTGGGTCACACCCAGCAATGCTCAGGGGTTACTCCTGGCTTTGGACTCAGGAATTACTCCTGGCGGTGCTTGGGGGACCATATGGGATGCTGGGGATCGAACCCGGGTTGGCCGCGTGCAAGGCAAACGCCCTACCCGCTGTGCTATCGCTCCGGCCCCTCAAGAGCTGTTTTTGAAGAGGTGTATTGAGATGAAAGAAATAGTTTTTTGTACAAATTATCAAATGCTTCCTTTTCAGCAGGTCCGACTTTGGGGAGAAAAACTCCAAACAATAACAGTGAGTTTTTTGTTGAAATATTGAATGCGGGGCTGGGGAGGTGGGGGAGTGGAGGGGAGGTATACTATGATTCTTGGTGGAATATGTGCACTGGTAAAGAATAAATTAAAAAAAATAAAAAAATGCAACACAAATTGAGTGTTTACCTATTACTGAAAAAAAGGTTTAAGAGCATATTAAAAAAAACTAAAATATCTAATGTTATGCTACAACATATTAAAATTTTGAACTGAAATTTAAGAACAGAAAAATGAAGGTTACAATGACAAACAATGTGCCTCATAAATTATTAAATATGTACACTGTATGCTGTAAGAACATTTAATTAACCCCCCACCCCCACCATTCTTCTGAGTGGTGTTCAGGAGGTTGGGAAACCCACAGGCAAGGCGTGGCCTCAGCCTCTGTCTTCTCTCTCTGGCTGACGTGGCTCGGAATTAAATTCTATTTACTCACACCTCACACCCTTCCAGTGGTGTGCTTGGTCAGTCTTTTTTTGGGGGGGGGAGGGGGAAGTGTTAAGAAGATAATGTTTATCCTCAACAAAACTCATCTTTTTAGTATTTCCTTCATAATGACCATCTATTTCTTTCATGCTTCGACTGAGTCTGTAAACCAATACATTTGCTGGCTTTCCTAGTATATGGACATAAAAAAATATGAACAGTATCTTAACAATGTGTTGATTAAAACTGCACCTTTAACACTCTGTACAAAATTTCTTTGGACTTTTGGTTATTTATTTCTAGAAAATAAAGTATATTTATGAGGCACAAATAATTTAATACAAATGCGAACATGGGTTTTCCCATATGTCTAATCAGCCTTATTCAGTTTTTAAAGTTATGTGGTAAGAACAGTTTTGTTTGTTTGTTTTTGGGTCACACCTGGTGATGCACAGGTGTTACTCCTGGCTCATGCACTCAGGAATTACTCCTAGCTGTGCTCAGGGGACCATATGGGATGCTAAGAATCGAACCTGAGCTGGCCGCGTGCAAGACAATGCCGTACCCGCTGTGCTATCACTCCAGCCCCCTAGAACAGTTTTTTTTTTTTTTTTTTTTTGCTTTTTGGGTCACACCTGGCGATGCACAGGGGTTACTCCTGGCTCTGCACTCAGGAATTACCCCTGGCCATGCTCAGGGGACCATATGGGATGCTGGGATTTGAACCCGGGTCGGCCGCGTGCAAGGCAAACGCCCTACCCGCTGTGCTATCTCTCCAGCCCCTAGAACAGTTTTTAATATACATACAATCGACAAAATTCAGCAGTTTGGAGTTCACTATCAAAAACCATGGGCATGTGAAAAGGCTGATATGAGAAGACACGGTATTAAACTTCATTTTTTGCAGCTTTGGGGATGGAACCTAGGTTTCAGACATGCAATACATGTGCTCTGCTGCTGGGCAACATTCCAATCTGGTATAGTAGTTCTAAAAAGCATAAAGATGATAATTAAGCGAGCATGGTATTTTCCTGGGTGACAAATGATACGACACAGGAAGACATACAATTTTTTAAGAAAGATGGAAATGGGCAGAAGGTAAGTCAAAGGACTGAAATACATGTAGGAGGCCAGGTTAGATCTCCAGCATGGAACAGTGGGGAAGAGGAAGGAAAAAAGAGAGAAAGAGTGAAAGACATCAAAAGAAACAACATAGGGGCTTGGTATTTGTATAGGGAATAAAACAGGAGGCTGAGAAGAGGGGAGAGAGGGAGTGAGGGAGGAAGGAAGGCAGGAAGGAAGGGAGGAAGAAAGAGGGAAAGAAGGAAGGAGGAAAAAGAGAAAGGAAAACAAGTAGACAGAAGTTTTACCACTTAAAAGGGGATTTATTTATATTTATATAATTTATTTATAAATTAATTAGCATTATATCCCTATCTCAAGAAGAACCTACATTTCTTAAAAACAAAAGCGCCAAAGATTAATAACATCTAGAACATGTAGTTAGAAACTTGCAGGCAAAACCTTTGTTATTCAGGAGGCTTTCCTAGAACTCTTATGTTCCAAAACTTTCTGATATCCCTGATGAACACAGATGCAAAGATCCTCAACAAAATATCAGCAAACAAAATCCAATGTCTTATCAAAAGGATCATACACCATGACCAAGTGGGATTCATCCTGGGGATGCAAGGATGGTTTAATATTTGCAAGTCAATCAACATAATTCATCATATCAATGAAAGAAAAGATGAAAAACCCACATGATCATATCAAAAGATGCAGCGAAAGCATTTGACAAGATCCAGCACCTGTTTATGATGAAAACTCCATAAAAATGGAAATTGAAAGAACATTCTTCAATATAGTCAATGCCATCTACCACAAGCTCATGGCCAGCATTATTATCAGTGGGGAAAAACTAGAAGCCTTCCCTCTAAGATCAGGGACAAGACAAGGATGCCCACTGTCACCACTTCGGTTTAATATAGTATTGGAAGCACTTGTCATAAGGAAGAAAAAGACTTTAAGGGTATCCAGATAGGAAAGAAGTCAAGCTCTCACTGGTTGCAGATGACATGATACTACACTTAGAGAATCCTAAAGCCTCTAGCAAAAAACTCCTAGAAACAATAAATTTGTATAGTAGAATGGCAGGTTATAAAATAAATACACAAAAGTCCACAGCTTTCCTATATATGAATAATGAAAGAAATTGATATTTAAAAAAATCCTGTTTATAACCATGCCTCAGAAAATCAAGTATGTTGGAACCTGCTTAAATAAGGAGTAAAGGACCCTTACAAAGAAAACTATAAAACGCTACTTCATGAAATAAAACACAAGGAAATGGAGACTCATGGACCGGGAGAAGGAACATCGAAAATGGCAAAACTCCCCAAAGCATGATACAGATTCAATGCAGTCCCTATAAGGATAGCTAAGACATTTTTCAAAGAAATAAACAAAACACTTCTGAAATTCATATGGAACAATAAACCCCCATGAATAGCTACAGCAATTCTTGGGAAAAAGAACATGGGAAGCATCACCTTCCCCAGCTTCAAACTGTACTATGAAGCAGTGGTGATTAAAACAGCATGGTACTGGAATAAAAACAGACCCGAAGACCAATGAAATAGGGTTGAATATCCTGACACACACCCTGTAATATATGATCATTTAATCTTTGATAAGGGAGCAAGAAATGTGAAGTGGAGCAAAGAAAGCTTCTTTAACAAGTCATGCTGGCAAAATTAGACAGCTACATGCAAAATATGGACTCAGACCTCTAACTAACGCCATGCACAAAAATCAGATCAAAATGACCTCAACATCAGAACTGAATCCATAAGGTACATGAAAGAAAAGGAAGGCTTCACGATATTGAAGCTAAAGGCATCTTCAAAGATGAAAGGCCAATGACCAAGCAAGTAGAAGCAAAGATAGAACAAATGGGGCTACGTTAAACTAAGAACCTTCTGCAACATCAAAAGAAAGTGACCAAATACAAAGACAGCCTTCGGAATGGGAAAGGATATTCACCCCAAACCCTTCTGATTAGGGGTTAATATCAAAGATATACAAGGCACTGGCTGAACTTTACAAGAAAAAAGCATACAAAAAATGGAGAGAAGAAATGAACAAAATCTTTCTCAAAAAAGAAATACAAATGGCCAAAAGGCGCATAAAAAAAAAAGCTCTTCATGACTCATCATCAGGGAGATGCAAATCAAAACAATGGGACTCTCACTCATTGTTGGTGGAAATGCCGACTGGTCCAGCCTTTCTGGACAACAGTATAGACATTCCTCAAAAAACTAGAAATTGAGCTCACATATGACCCAGCAATACCACTTCTGGAAATATACCCTGGTGGCTCAAAAACACACAGTAGAAACACCATCTGCACCTGTATATTCATTGCAGCAGTAGTCACAATAACCAGAATCCGGAAACAGCCTGACTATCCCAGAAGAGATGAATGGATAAAGAAACTATGGCACATCTACATAACAGAACACTACTCAGCTGTTAGGAAAAATGAAGTCAAGAAATTTGCCTATAAATGGATGAACTTGGAGAGTATCATGCTGAGTGAAATGAATCAGAAAGCAAGGGACTGACACAGAATGACTGCATTCATTTATGGTATAGTTGAAGACATATCCATGGCTAGGGAAAACAGGGTCAAGGAGGACTGGTCAATGGCTGGAATCAACCACACTGTGTATGGGGCAGTGGGTAGGTAAGATAGAGAAGGGAGCAGGATGACAATAATAGCTGGAAATGATCATTCTGGACAAGTACTGAGGGTTTAAAGTAGGTAAAGGGATATACTGGATAACCTTTCAGTATCTATACTGCCAACCACAATGCCCAAAAGGGAGGTGGGAGAGAGAGAGAGAGAGAGATGGAAAGGAGAGAGGGAGGGAGGTAAGAAAGGAAGGGAGAAAGGAAGGGAGAGAGGGAGATGGGGGGGGGGAGAGAGATGCTGGCCATACATGTAGGCTGGGGAGGGGGAGGTAATGGGAAAGAAAGTGGTGCTGGGAAATGTACACTGGTGAAGGGATGGCTGTTGGAACACTGGATGACTGAAATAAAATTCTGAACAACTTTGTAAAAATCTATCTTACAGTGATTCAATAATAAAATCTTAAAAAAAATTGTTCCCAAACTTTCATGGTCTATCATGCTTCTTTCAAAATCTCTCAGTAGCCCCTGGCAATCTACCTTTTTCCTTTTTAAAAGTTTTTTGGCCACACTCTTCAGTGTTCAAGATTACTCCTAGCTCTGCACTCAAGGGATCACTTCTGGAGATGCTCAGAGGGACTATATGGGACACTGGGGATTGAACCCAGGTTAGCGGCATGCAAGGCAAATACACTACCAGCTGCAAACCAGTGTGTTTGGCCCTGGCCCTGAAATTTATTCCTGAAGTTTACAAAGTACCCCCAGTTGAACTGGAAACCATGACCACTGGCACTGAATTCCAAACTCACCAACAGCACTACCATGTTCTCTCCCATCTCAAGGGTAACAGGGAGAACTGTCTGCCCAAGGAAGAGGACTGCTAGAAGTTTCCACCCTAACATATGACTCTACTAGCTTTTAGTTAGAGACTCTAGTACACGCAGCCAGTACTTGAATCTTGTGGCGGGGGCTGGCGTCTCTACAAGGCTCTCATTCTCATTTTTGCTTTCTCTGAATATAGTTTCGCTTGCACTGATTAACTACTCCGAGATTTGTTTCCAGTGGTACAGACAAGAACCACCAAAGACCACCAGAACAAAGATGGGGTCTGTTGGGGTAGGGTTAGGTGAGGGTGGGGTGGGTGGGAATCCACACCCAGACACAGATTATGGTGACAGTGACACATGTGGACTCAAATGGATGCCCCCACCCTGACTCACTCATCTGATGGGAAACAGAAGTGGAGATGAGAAAAACACATTTTCTAGTTGATCATTTATTTTTTTTATTAGTGAATCACCGTGAGGTATAGTTACAGACTTACAACTTTTCATGCTTGTGTTTCAGTCATACAATGCTCGAGTACCCATCCCTCCATCAGTGCCCATTCTCCAATACCGATGATCCCAGTATCGCTCCCACCCCCCCATCCCATCCCCCCTACCCCACTCCACCTCTGTGGCAGGGCATTTACTTTTGTTCTCTCTCTCCTTTTGGGTGTTGCGGTTTGCAATAGAGGTATTGAGAGGCCATTGTGTTTGATCCATAGTCCACTTTCAGCACGCAATTGATAATTTCTTTAATTATACAAAAGTATACTGCTTTAAGTGATCTAACCTGATATGTACTATGAGACATGTAACACTGAACGATGCTGAATGTGACAACCCATCATTGTACACTTTGAGGGATATTCTATACAGATTCTAGAGACATTCAATCAAAATACAGATTTTTTTTAAACTTTTTTTTTCTGTTTCTTTTTGGGTCACACCCAGTGATGCTCAGGGGTTACTCCTGGCTCTGGACTCAGGAATTACCCCTGGCGGTGCTCAGGGGACCATATCGGATGCTGGGAATCGAACTCGGGTCAGCTGCGTGCAAGGCAAATGCCCTACCCGCTGTGCTATCACTCCAGCCTCTCAAAATACAGGTTTGACAGAAGGTAAATATATAAACTGGGAACACCTAACAAATAGCTGTGAAAAAAATAATAACCACAATGTACTTTCTTTTGATGCTGTTATATTCATTTAAGAAGCTGGTCAGACTGGAGATTACATTGATTACAGACTGGAGAAGGTCACAAGAGACAGTGAAGGTAATTTTTTATTGATAAAGGGATCTGTACAACAAGAAGAACTTTAAATACTAAATATATATGCACTTAGTGAGGGACCAGCAAAGTACTTAAAGCAACTACTCATAGACTTGAAGAAAGACATCGATAACAACACAATACTAGTGGGAGACTTCAATACCACCTTTTGACAGATCAACCAGACTCAAGCTTAGCAAGGACATACTTCATCTGAGGAAGAAATGGAAGAAAGGGACTTAGTGGATATATACACAGGACACTTCATCCTCAAAAAAGCTGAATACACATTCTTCTCAAGTGTGCATGGAACATTCTCCAAGATAGACTACATGCTGAGCCACAAAACATACCTCCATCAAATTAAGAAGTTAGAGATTGTATCAACGATCTTCTCAGACCACGATGCGCTGAAATTAGAAATAAATCACATACACAAACAGAAAATGAAATCAAACACCTGGAAATTAAACAGCTCACTATTGGACAATGAGTGGCTTAGAAAAGAAATCAAAGAGGAAGTCAAAAGATTCCTGGAAATGAATGAAAATGATGACATGAGTTACCAAAACTTATGGGACACAGCAAAAGCTGTGTTAAGAGGAAAGTTTACAGCTCTACAAGCATTCCTCAGGAAAAAGGAGCAAGCCCACATAAGTAACCTAACCTCATAGCTTAAGAGCTTGGAGAATGACCAACAAAAGTAGCCCAATCTGAATAGGAGGAAGGAAATAATAAAACACAGAGCAGAAATTAATCACATGGAAACCCAAAAAACAATCCTAAAGATCAATGAAACCAAGAGCTGGTTCTTTGAGAAAATAAACAAGATCAATAAACCTCTAGCAAGACTCAAAAAAAGGGAGAGAGAAAACCCTAATAAACTGAATCAGTAATGAAAACGGGGACATTACAACAGAAACTATAGAAATTCAAAGGATTCTCGAAGATTACTTTGAGAAGCTTTATGCCACGAAACACGAAAACCTCGAGGAAATGGATAAATTCCTAGATTCCTATAGCCTCCCAAGGCTGAACCAAGAAGACCTGGAATACCTGAACAGACCTATCACCATCAAGGAAATTGAAACGGTAATAAAAAGTCTCCCCAAGCACAAAAGTCCTGGCCCAGATGGATTCACTAGTGAATTCTTCCAAATCTTCAAAGAGGATTTACTCCCAATCCTCTTTAAGCTTTTCCAGGAAATTGAAGTATCAAAAATACTTCCAAACAGTTTCTATGAAGCAAATATCACCCCGATACCAAAAGCAGACAAAGATATCACAAAGAAAGAGAATTACAGACCGATATCCCTGATGAACACAGACGCAAAGATCTTCAACAAAATATTAGTAGTAGAATCCAACAACTCATCAAAAAGATCATACACCATGACCAAGTAGGATTCATCCCAGGGATTCAAGGATGGTTTAATATCCGGAAGTCAACATAATTCATCCTATCAATAAAAGAATTAATAAAAACCATATGATCATGTCAACAGATGCAGAAAAAGCATTTGACAAGATCCAGCACCCATTTATGATGAAAACTCTGAGCAAAATGGGCATTGAAGGAACTTTCCTCAGTGTAGTCAAAGCCCGAAGGAACTTTCCTCAGTCAAAGCCATCTACCATAAGCCCACGGCAAGTATAATTCTCAATGGGTCAAAACTAAAAGCCTTCCTTCTAAGATTGGACACAAGGCAAGGTTGCCTGCTTTCACCACTCCTATTCAACATAGTACTGGAAGTCCTGGACATAGCAGTTAGGTAAGAAAAAGATATCAAGGGCATACAGATAGGAAAGGAAGAGGTTAAATTATCACTATTGCAGACAATGATACTACACTTGGAAAACCCTAAAGACTCTACAGAAAAGCTCTTAGAAACAAAAGGTTGATATAGTAAAGTGGCAGGCTACAAAATCAACACCCAAAAGTCCATGGCTTTCTTATATACAAATATTGAAAGAGAAGAAAGAGACATTAAAAAAACAATCCCATTTACAATAGTACCTCAGAAAATCAAGTACCTTGGAATCAGCTCCACCAAAGAGATGAAGGACCTATACAAGGAAAATTACAAAACACTACTTCAAGAAATAAAAGAGGACACTAGGAAATGGAGACACATCCCCTGCTCATGGATAGGGAGAAGTAACACTATCAAAATGTCAATACTGCCCAAAGCACTATACAAATTTAATGCAGTCTCTATCAGGATACCCATGACATTTTTCAAAGAAATAGACAAAACACTCCTGAAATTTATATGGAACAACAAACCCCCACGAATAGCTAAAGCAATCCTTGGAAAAAAGAAGATGGGTGGCGTCACCTTCCCCAACTTCAAACTCTACTACAAAGCAGTAGTAATTAAAATAGCATGGTATTGGGCTAAAAACAGACCTGCAGAACAATGGAACAGAGCTGAATATCCTGTCACAGACCCCCAAATATATGGCCACTTAATCTTTGACAAAGGAGCAAGTGGAACAAGGAAAGCCTCTTCAACAAGTGGTGCTAGAAAAACTGGATAGGTACCTGCAAAAAAATGAACTCTGACCTCTGTCTAATGCCAGGCACAAGAGTCCGATCAAAGTGGATTAAAGACCTCAATATCAGGCATGAATCTATAAGGTACATTTTGACATTGAAGCTAAAAGTATATTCAAGGATGAAACAGCAATGACCATGTAAGTGGAAGCAAACATAAACAAATGGAACTACATCAAACTAAGAAGCTTCTGCACTTCAAAAGAAACAGTGACCAAAATACAGAAAGAACCCACAGAATGGGAAAGAATATTTACCCAATACCCATCTGATAAGGGATTAATACCAGGCTACACTAGACACTAGTAAAATTGTATAATAAAAAACCTTCAACCCCATCAAAAAATGGGGAGAATGAACAGAAGTTTCCTCAAAAAAGAAATACAAATGGCCAAAAGGCACATGAAAAAATGCTCCACATTGCTAGTCATCAGGGAGATGCAAATCAAAACAACAATGAGACAACAATCTTACACCACAGAGACTGAGACACATTCAAAAGAACAAAAGCAACCAGTGCTGGCGTGGATGTGAGGAAAAAGGGACGCTCCTTCACTGTTGGTGGGAATGCTGACCAGTCCAGCCTTTCTGGGAAACAATATGGACAGATTTTCAAACACTAGAAATTGAGCTTCCAATTGACCCCGCAATACCACTTCCGGGAATATATCCAGAGGATGTAAAAGAGCACAATAGAAATGACATCTGTACTTATATATTCATTGCAGCACTGTTCACAATATCCCAAATCTGGAAACAACCTGAGTGCCCTAAAACAGATGATTGGTTAAAGATACTTTGGCACATCTACAAAATGGAATACTATGCAACTGTTAGGAGAGATGAAGTTCTGAATTTTGCTTATCAATGGAGAGACATGGAGAGTATCATGCTAAGTGAAATGAGTCAGAAAGAGAGATAGACATAGAAGGACTGCACTCATTTGTGGAGTATAGAATAACATCACATGAGGTTAACACCCAAGGACAGTACTACTTCAAGGGCCAGGATGATTGCCCCATAGCTGGAAGACTGTTTCATGAGTGGAGGGGAGAAGGCAGATAGAATAGAGAAGGGATCACTAAGAAAATGATGGCTGGAGGAATCAGTCGGGATGGGAGATAATGGACCAAACATGATGACCTCTCAGTGTCTGTGTTGCAAGCCATAATGCCCAAAAATAGAGAGAGTATGGGGAACATTATTGTCTGCCATGGAGGCAGAAGGAGGGTGGGAAAGGGGGGGTATACCGGGGATATTGGTGGTGGGGAATGTGCAGTGGTGGAGGGATGGGTGTTTGATCATTGTGAGATTGTAAGTCAAACATGAAAGCTTGTAACTATCTCACAGTGATTCATTAAAATAAAAAAAAATAAATAAAAAAAGAAAGAAAAAAAGAAGCTGGTCTACCCTTAAACATGCTTTACAACACCACTGTTTTTCTAAGAAAGATGAAAAAATTTCTTTTTCCAGTTTTGGCAATGCTGAAGACAGAATCCAGGGCTCCACATACAGGAGGTGTGGCTCAATCAACACAACCACTGGGCTGAAATCCTGGTCTAGAAAGGTTTCTTTGGTGAGAAACACAAAAATTCCCAAATTAAACATTTGGATAAGGGAGAGCACACCTGAGGCTCACTATCAGCAGCAACGTGAACAGACGGTCTGGTTAGCAGTGCAGAGGGCGAGGTGGAGGCCCCCCCCAAAAGAACAACAATAACGAAAAACCAAAATTCAAAACGGTAACTCCCAAAAGAAGGCTGAATGCTGACCATTTCATTTCATTTCCTTCTGAGATCACAGTGGTATTGTGGAATTCAGTAGAGACGACTTCACAGCACTCAATGTCACCGGATTCTATTGCTTAGTATGATTATTATTATCACATTAAAACAAGTTAAGAGCACACACAGTCAACAAGCCAAGAGCACTGGAGTTAGAAAATCTTTTGTGTTATGCTTATGTTTTTGTCAGGTGACTGCCGCAGGCTCCGTGCTAGGACCTGCCGCAGCAGCCTGTTCCAGTCCTGTGGTGCCAGGGGCCTCGAGGGCCATACTCAATAATGCTTTTCCCAGGCTCAGAGTTAGAAAATCTTCAATCTTATCCTAGAGAAATCACCTACTAATATGTAAGCATGCCGTCTAAATCTAAGATTATACCCACTGACTAGCAGGCTATATGATGAAACAAGATTATATATATTAAAAAACCACCTTGGGGTTCTGAGTACAGTGGGTAGGGCACTTACCTTCCATGGAGGCAACCCTGGTTTAATCCCCCATTCACCAGCCAGGCTGGGTTAGAGCCCCAGAACTGAATATGCCTTCCTGAGTCTGACAGGAAGTAATTCCTGAGTACAAAGCCAGGAGTAAACCCTGAGCACAGCCAAGTACTGCTTAAAAACAAACAAAAAAACCTTTATAAATTGTAAAACATTGTATCTACTTTAGTAAATAATATTAACTAAAAAATTAAAATTAGTAATGGCATTTTTCCAGAGAAAAAACTAATTCCAATGTTAAAGTTCATTTTTTATTTTTTAAATTGAATAGCCATAAGATACAGAATTACAGAACTGATCATGGTTGGGCTTCAGCCATCGTCAGCCAGTGTTCCAACACCCCTCCTCCACCAGTGCCCCCAGTTTCCCTCTTGCTACCCTCCCCACAGCCTGTTTCTCTGGTGGCCTCTCGCCCTCCCCAGTTCCCTTTGGGGCGCTATGGTTTGCAATACAGATTGAAGTCAACTTTTTTACTAAGTAGCCTATTTCTACAAATGAACAAGTAAGAATAAAACTGCTTTTGTTATGTTTAAATTATGCTTAGAGGCTGAAGTAATTAAAAGACTAATTCTAAGTTATTTAGGGCCTAAGAGCAGCAACTTATGATAATTGTAAGAGTAAGAACTTTTCCAATTTCACTTATTAAAAATGAAGCAAATAAGTATTCAAATCAACATGATACTCAAGAAAATAACTGCCTTCTAATGAACAGTGCAGTCACATCATAAACCCAGGTGGAAGCACTGTGGGATGACCTTCGGGGCTAAGGCTCACCAAGTGCTGTGGGCTCCGGGAGTGGTCTTCTCCGGGAGCTCGTGGCCGAGAACGAGTAGTATGGTGTCCCAGGTTTTCCCGAAGAAGAAAGTTGTGCCGGGCTTCCAAGCCCCAGATCTTGTCTCAGGAGACTAGACTGTGAAAACAAGTCCAAGGAACCAAGTTACCTTCCCATTGAGACAGATAAAACCTGAAAATTCGATCATTTAATTATTTATAATACTTTAAGTCATGCTGTAAACTTAAGAAGCATCAGTACTTATAAACCTATTTTTTTCTATTACTTTCTAGTAACTATAGATCCATACAATCTTAGATTAGAAGGCACTTTATTTATTTATTTATTTTTGCTTTTTTTTTTTTTTTTTTTTGGTCACACCCAGCGATGCTCAGGGGTTATTCCTGGCTTTGCACTCAGGAATTACTCCTGGCAGTGCTTGGGGGACCATATGGGATGCCGGGGATTGAACCCGGGTCGGCCGCGTGCAAGGCAAACACCCTCCCCGCTGTGCTATCGCTCCGGTCCCAGAAGGCACTTTAGATACTACGAGATTCTACCTTTTATTAATCGTTGGTTTTTTTTTTTTTTGGCTTTCTGGGTCACACCTGGCGATGCACAGGGGTTACTCCTGGCTCTGCACTCAGGAATTACCACTGGCGGTGCTCAGGGGACCATATGGGATGCTGGGAATCGAACTCGGGTCGGCCGGGTGCAAGGCAAACGCCCTACCCACTGTACTATTGCTCTAGCCCCTAATGGTTACTTTTGAAAAATGGCCATTTTTGAATGTTTTATGACCACCCAACACATTTAATTATGGTTAGCTGCCACTGTTTAAGGAATGCTTCTTCCCCACCCCATCTCCTCCCTCCCTCCCTCCCTCTCTCCCTTCTTTCTATCACACCTTTAATGCTCAGCATTTTCTCCTGGCTCTATGCTCAGGAATCATGCCTGCATGTCTCCAGAGACAATACGGGGTGCTGGAGACAGAGTAGGCCCAGCTGCATGCAAAGAAAGTGTAGGACCAGGTGCCAATATTTTTAAGACTAGCTGTTCCTGCTCTCTTCAATGGTGTCTCAATGGTCTTTTTTCAAGAGAGAGGAGAGAGAGGAGAGAGAGAGAGAGAGAGAGCACTTGCATGGATCCAAAGAGACAAAGTACAGCAGGCTGCCTCACATGCAGCCAAACTGGATTTGATCCCTGTCTCCCAAACACTGTCAGGAATGATCCCGGAGAGCAAAGCCAGGAGTAAGCCCCAAGTACCACCAGGTGTGGGTCAAAACCAAATGAAATCTCCCAAAAAAACCAACAAAAAGAAAGTTATTTTCAACTTACTTAATCTGTATAATGACAAGGCAAAGTACATGCAGTAGAGGTGACTTCTTTTAACTCTCAGGAGATATCATTTTTTTTTTTTTTTTTTTTGCTTTTTGGGTCACACCCAGCGATGCTCAGGGGTCACTCCTCGCTCTGCACTCAGGAATTACCCCTGGTCGTGCTCAGGGGATGCTGGGAATCAAACTCGGGTCAGCCACGTGCAAGGCAAACGCCCTACCTGCTGTGCTATCGCTCCAGCCCCAGGAGATGTCATTTTATCCTGCTAACTAAAATGAGTTGGATGCTATAAGAAAATTTAAGGTTTTCTCCTCAAGTACTTGATACTCTAAGAATTAAAGTCAATTAAACTAGTGGAAAATATGACATTAAGAAATCAAAGGCGAAATCATATACACCTAAAGTTTTGATATTCCATTACATAAGACATTATCTTTGCTTTTACTGAGTTTTCAAACATTTTGTTTTGAAATATACAAAATAAATATTTATTTTACTAAAATAAAATTACATACCACTTATGTTATTGATTTGTGTCTGCCTAAAACAAATGAGCAGCACTATTGATTACCACTGACCTTGTCCTGGAGGTATCTCAGACAAAAAGAAAATACACGTACAGCCCAGAGGACACAGACCCAGGCATGGCAGTTTCCTCTGCAAGCCGTCTTATTTAAGGAGGAATTAATATTCTAAATGACATAGCATTAAATTTCTTACACATGCTTAAAAAAAAATCCGATAGACATGAAAAACCTCATCTGTGAGATATACACCTAGTTATCGAAGAATAATCAATGGAGTGTTATCCCCGAGACAGGAATAGTGCCTACTTTATTGTCACAAAGCCTAGAGTAAGTGTCATTATGAATTACGCATGACAACCTTCAGCCTAGTAATAAAAATCCCCCTTTCCTGATATGGAACTCTTATAATCTAAGTTCTCTTTCCTTCTTTATGTGTTCAAGAAACAGATTTTAAAATGGGAACTTGAATAAGCGGTTTGTTATATACCTTCATAGTGACACTGACCAAAGGGGAAAAGGAGAGGATAAAGTAGTGGGTTATTAATAAAGCCAATATCCTTCATTAATAACATTTCTGCTCAAATATATTGAAAGGTGCTTTAAATGCAATATTGTAGGAAGGAAGAAAAATATCCTACATAAAAACAGTGCTACTCACAAGCAGCAAGAATTCAGGACCACATTATAATTCAGACAGACAGATAGACACAGACACAGACACACAGACACACACACAGATACAGACACACACACACATGGAGAGGTCTGTGCCATGCCTGGCAATCCTCAGAGGATCAAGCAGTGCGAGGGACTGAACCGGAGCCCTCAGCATGCAAAGCCTGCAGTCAGCTTTCTGAGCTACCTCACAGGCCCTGATATTCTATTTATTTTTTTAAATTGAATCACTGGGAGATACAGATTTTCATGTTCGAGTTTCAGGTTTCAGTCATATAATGATTAAACACCCATCCCTCCACCAGCACACATTCTCTACCACCAATGTCCCCAGTATATCCCCCCACCCCTTTCCCACCCTCCCCCTGACTCTTGGCAGACAGTTTCCCCCATACTCTCTCTACTTTTGGGCATTATGGTTTGCAATACAGGTACTGAGAGGCTATCGTGTTTGGTCCTTTATCTGCTTTCAGCACACATCTCCCATCCTGAGCGACCCCTCCAACCATCATTGTACTGGCAATCCCTTCTCTATCCCAGCTGCTTTCTCCCCAGCTTATGAGACAGGTTTCCAACTATGGGACAATATTCCTTAACCCTTAAAAGTGAGTACGTGAAGGGCCAGACAGACAGCTTGATAGTCTGAGCACATGCAAAACATGCTCTGCATGTTGGAAGCTTAGGTTTTATCCCACATGCCAAGAGCACCAACAGAATGACTCCCAAGAATGTGGGTTGTGGATCCAAAATAAACCCCAAAACCAGAGTAACCAAAATCTTGATAAACTTAACTTGCTTCCTTACAATTGCTTTATGCCATTAAATAACTTGGCCGAAACACTATTAAAATAAACTTTGGTACTTATTCCTAACTTCAAATTAGAGATCGAAATGATCTTGTGTACAAAAATTAGTCTTATTTTATGAAAAAATCTGAAACATCATCATATCACTGTTATCATTTTATTCACAGACAAAGAAGGAGATTGGAGAGATAGTATAGAGGTCACACCATACTGGCAATGGTATGGTCCCTAGCACAGGACACAGTGCTGCAGCACTCAGAGAGGCTTGTGATGTCTGAGCACAGAGTCAGGAGTAAGTCCTGAACACGGCTGTGTGAATGACCCACCAACCTCTCCCACCCACTGTCCACAAAAAAAGAGAAAGATGGAAAGTATATAACATTACTGTCATCTATTTTAAAACCTTAAATTATTTAAGATAAATTCATGAACCCTCTACTCTGCATATTTCACAAAGTTCCTTAGTTGTATGCTTATCTTATATATAGTCATGAAACAGTATGAAGTTTTGATATATAAAGGCAAGTGGCTGATCCCAGATTTATTCTTTTGATATGAGTGTTCTTATTAAGTCAAAAATATAAATTAATCATGATAAAAAAGAATACATAAACTGTTAAACATCTTAGCTGAATTCATTATCTACACTATGCACTTCTTTTGTCACCGAGAGTTGAAAAAACAAAATGGTCCTGAGAACAAATCCGTTAGAATCAGTACAGTATTACATCTGCAAGTGTTCTTTGTAACATAGAAAAATGGTACAGTTTAATGCTAGTTCATCTGAAGTTTCAGAAATTACAAGAGGAAAACAAGAGTGAAAAAGACCTCTTACCCCAATTCACAATCAGATCAAATTCTCAGGAGGGAAGGGGAACTCAGCACAAAATATTAAGTGATGGTTTTAAAAATATATGGGTCTTTGGTTACTTTTCTACATGTTATCAAAGAGACTGAAAAATTAGAATTTGGCAAACAGACATGTTACAATAATTTTGCTATGATGCAAAGTTATTTGCATTGAGATTACAAGAATATGTCAGAAATTATCAGCATGTTGCTAAAGAATTCTATCCTGAGAATCTCATTAGATAGTGATGCAAACTACAGTTGTTATCATTCTGAGAACAAAGAGATCCTGAATGAGTAATCAATAGCAACTGGCAGAAAATGAGACATTAATTATGATCTTCTCTAGTGTTTAGTCTAAGACAAGATTTCATTAAATGCTTTGTGCAATCGGAATAGTTTCAAGTCATTACCAACACTCTGGACAACATATTAATTGAGGGGTGGGGGTGGTACAGACAGGGAAACAAAGTAAAAGAAAACCTGAGATGATTCTATCCCTTTCCTGAGTCAACAAAAAACATACTAACCAACTGTTATGCTTGTTCTTTTACAAGTCACAAATTTTATACTTTAAACAAATTTTAAACTTTAAGCATCTGTTCAAATGAACTGAACAATCATTTTCTATACTTAAAACTGTTGTGCAGACTTGAGAAGATAATGACAGTCATCCATTAAACACATCTGACCAATGCAATCAGCCCAATTTCTCTGACTTGAAAAGAGGGTAAAAAAGAAATCAAACTGGGGCTGGAGTGGTAGCACAGCGGGTAGGGCGTTTGCTTTGCATGTGGCTGACCTGGTGAACAATTCCCAGCATCCCATATAGTCCCCGAGCACTGCCAGGAGTAATTACTGATTGCACGAGCCAGTAACCCCTGTGCATCGCTGGGTGTGACCCAAAAAGCGCACGCGCGCACACACACACACACACACACACACACACACACACACACACACACACACACACCAAACAAAAGAAATCAAACTGCTTACATGCTACTGGACTGGAGTGATAGCACAGCGGGTAGGGTAGGGCGTTTGCCTTGCAAGTGGCTGACGCAGGTTCGATTCATTTGTCCCTCTTAGAGAGCCTGGCAAGCTGCCGAGAGTATACCGCCCGCACAGCAGAGCCTGGCAAGCTACCCGTGGCATATTCGATATGCCAAAACCAGTAACAGCAAGTATCACAATGGAGATGTTACTGGTGCCCGCTTGAGCAAATTGGTGAACAATGGGACGACAGTACTACATGTTACTAAAGAGAAAACTACGGTAATCTGGGTTATGTAAGTTTTCTAATCTCTTAAAGTTCTCAGTAGCAGAAATAATTTTTTACCATTTAATATTTAATTCCCACTAGCCCCTCTCTGTGAATTTTTCTGCACTTCTTTGCTCAGTCAGTGAAAGATAACGAAGTGGGCAGGCCTGGACTGTAGATCTGTAACAAAAGATCCCTGGTATTGAAGAGCAAGAACTAAAGGCTATTCTAATATATCGAGTATTTAAATAATCATGAATATGTACTAAGAATACCTTTAGGCTCTCCTAGGTGTTTGTTTTTTAAAAATAGCTACCCTGCAAAATTCTATAAGGCATTCTTTAAAGTCCTTTTTAAAAAAAGTCACTGTTATGGGAGCCACACCTGTGTTCCGGGGACAAGGACCACACCAAGCAGTGGTGGAAGAGCCACTGGCTGCCTGGCACACGTGAGTCTTCTGCTGTAACACCCTGGACCCCAAGTTCTGGCCTCCAAGTGACACAGACTCCCGTAGTGTCACTCAGAAATCACGCTGAGTGCAGTTGCTCTGAACTGAGAAACTTCCCTGCCCCGAGCATACCCTGGAGCCCTTCTCTGTGAACAGAGAAATCAGCACAGCAGCTAGGCGGCCTGTCCCGCAAGAGGCCCACCTGGGTCCCTGGCACCCCACATGGTCTCCTAACTCTACATGAGTGATTCCTGAGCACGGCCAGGTGTTGCCCCAAATTAACCAAAGGAATAATAAACAAAAAGAATCAGTTCTGTGAGGTGCTAATCTACAATCAGGGACGAAGATAAATTTCTGGATATGTCATTTTTGGAATCTGGGTTCCAGAAACTCCAGGGTTTGAGGCTCTGCCTGACCTGATCTGAGACACACCGTCCCACGTGCTTCTGAGAAGAATGTCTGATGACAATGGCCCGGCTCTGGGCTCTGCGGTTCTGGGACCCTTAGTGTCGCAACAAGGCCTCCTTTCTCCAGCATAGCCCTCCCTCGTGGACTGCCCCAGGCTGTGACCAAAATGTGCACAAGCCTAGTGTGACCTCTGGTCACCACCACAATGACAATGAAAGAAGTGGGAATTGCTTTTAAAATGGAAAAAATGTAATTTCTCCTATGTTTCTGTGGCATGAGTTATGTAGTTGCAGATATTCGGCAGAGTTCTAATAATCAAAAGCCACCCCTTCTTTAATGCAAGTTTTCCTATCCACTGAATGAATATATCTGTCTCCTTCACAATCCCTCAAATTTTCTAGAGTACAATTAAAAGTAACACAAAACTAAATAACATTAGGTGAACAGTAACATGTAGGATACATTTTCAAACTCTAACACAACAACATCTTTAATATTTTAAACTTTCAGTTTCAGTTTTGAAATTTTCAAGAGAAAACAACACAGAAAATTTTCAAGTACCTGTATGAACTTTCAAGACAAAAAAACCTAGCTATAATCTATGTCTCATATATATCTTGTAACAGAAGAGGGAATTAAAATTGCACACACCAGACACTTCCACTCCCACAAAATTGTTACCTAAATTCAAGTAACGCACCCACAAAGGCCAGCTTACTGTGGAGGCAGCCAGAGGCTTACTAGCCTGGTTAGCAACTCTTTCCTACATCACAGGGTTCAAATTCTTGCACTGCCTACTGCTTGCCTGTCACTACCTATGATCCTTTCACACTCAATCTTATGAATGAGAAGTTTTGTGGACAGCATAAATACTGATCCAAAGCCTGTATTATATTTTAGCCTTCCTTACGCCAACATCTCTTCAATCATCTCATCAAACAATGTATCCTCAAAAGGATGCTTTGGTAACAGGAGACACTCAATTTCTGTCATGTTTTAAGTTCAGTATTCAACTGATATGTTCTATTCCTTTTTGGGTAGTAAGAGGTGGGTGCTGAAGATCTGAGAGCCTCACAAATGTGATGTACGTATTCCTGCCACCACTGAACAGACCTATTCTGACAGCACTGTCCCTCCCAAGTCAGTGCAACTGTGTCTTAGTATTAATGCAACCAATATTTTGACCTTTTTATATCCTAGTTCTTAAGTTATGACTTCAATTTCCTTCATCTGAAAATCAAATCACACGATCTGTCACTTTGTGCACTAATCTTGTCACTATTCAATTCTCTGATCTTCCCACCACTTAAGAGGTTTGAAGTCTGAGATATATTATCCATCCCTGAGGGTCCAGGATCCTAGAATGTCAAGTAAGAGAGCCAACAAGATCTTTCCTAGGCTACTGCAAGGTCCAAATGAAATGTGTACAAGAGGCCCAAAATAAGGCCTGGAACTTGGGCTTGCTATCAACTAATCATTCTAGTACCATCTATCCAATCAACCTGCAGTTCAAACCACTCTCTTGGGCCAAATATGCCATAGGTATCCTTTCTGCATGTAGTCTTCTGAATACTACTAGAACAAAACTGAAACCACATATAAGATCATGTGAGGATGGAGAAATGGCTCAAAGGTTTGGAGCACTTGCAGAAGCTCCAGGGTTGATCCCTAGCACTGGCAGAGCAACTTCTGAGCACTGAGCTGGGAGTAGTCCCCAGGTAGAGCTGAATGTGGCCCAAAATCCATATGGGTTCACGACAATAGCAATTTCTGGTCTCCAATGTCAGATGTGTCATCAGTACCATCTGGAATGCCTTTTATTTGTCACTAGAGAGCTCACAAAAATGAAAGAATACTTTAAATAAGATACAATAGCTCTCCGCTGCTGCACGAGCACAATCCCGGAGGCCAACTGAACTCTTTGGACACGAGCAGCTCGCAAAAATGCCTCCAGACTGTGAACTGAGCCACTGCCCCATGTGGCGCCAGCGGGCAAGGGTTTCTCTCTCCAGGCTTTTTTTTTTTCTTTTAGCTTTTTGGGTCACACCTGGCGATGCACAGGGGTTACTCCTGGCTCTGCACTCAGCAATTACTCCTGGCGGTGCTCAGGGGACCATATGAGATGCTGGAATTTGAACCCGGGTTGGCCGTGTGCAAGGCAAACGCCCTACCCACTGTGCTATCGCTCCAGCCCCTCTCTCTCCAGGCTTTTCCATCTTATGAGCACCACAAAAGGGAAGTAAAAGCTTGCAGTGATGCAATTTCTGGCAGAATTTTCCCTGGACTTTATACAGAAATCCAAAACCGTGCAGCTGCGACAATTGTCAGCAATGTGAAACGGTTCCTGTTTAGCAGGTCTGACTTTGGGGGGGAAAACTCCAAACAATAATAGTGAGTTTTTTTGTTAAAATATTGAAGGTAATCACAGTAGCAGCCATTTGGCTAGACTGTGAACTAAGCTATAGCCCCACGCCAGCTGAGGAGAGGAAATATCCTTCTTTCTTGGTTCTTTTCCCTTTTTGGGGAGAAATGCGGCGTGGTGTCCGCCATATTATGAGGTCTATTAAGCAGGCACAAACTTGGTGGCGAGGGAAGGGGGAAAAAAAAAGAAAAAAATTATGTACTTGGAATAGTGGGATGCTTGGGCAGTCTCGGGCTGGGGCCGATACCAGCGCATGCTCCACCTAGATTCGACCCGGATGGCCACACTTTTGTGCAGCCGCTTTGCTGCTGATCAACCAGAATCCGGAGGCCAACTAGACTACTTTTGGTTGCAGAAACTGCTTGCAGCCATGTCTCTAGACTGTGAACTAAGCCATAGCCCCTCGCTGGCCGAGGATGGGAAATATCCTTCTTTCTCGGTTATTTTTTCCCTTGTTGGGCGGTGTGGTGTCAACCATATTATGAGGACTATTAAGCAAGCACAAACTTGGTGGCACGGGAAGGAGGGGAAAAAAAAAAAGAGTTGGGGCTGGAGTGGTAGCACAGCAGGTAAGGCGTTTGCCTTGCAAGTGGCCGACCCGGGTTTGATTCCCAGCATCCCATATGGTCCCCTGAGCACTGCCAGGGGTGATTCCTGAGTGCAGAGCCAGGAGTAACCCCTGTGCATTGCCGGGTGTGACCCAAAAAAGCAAAAAAAAAAAAAAAAGGGTTATGTACTTGGAACAGCGGGACTTCGTATCTCTTCATTCTTAGTAATGGAAAACTACAACAATAGTGAGTTTTGTGTTGAAATTTGGAATGTAATCAAGGTAAAGAGAAAATAAAGTGAAATTTATCAGTTACGCAGGCGGGGGTGGGAGGTATACTGGGGTTTTTGGTGGTGGAATATGGGCACTGGTAAAGGAATGGGTATTTGAGTATTGTATAACTGAGACATAAGCCTGAGAACTTTGTAACTTTCCACACGGTGATTCAATAGAAAATAAAAAAAATAAATAAGATACAATAAACACTTCAATTATAGAAATCCCTTCTAATTAAGTTTAATTTAAAAAAAACAAACTGGCTAAAGAACTACCTCAGGGGCTGGAGCGACAGTACAGCAGGTAGGGCATTTGCCTTGCATGTGGCCGACCTGGGTTCCATTCCCAGCATCCCATATGGTCCCCTAAGCACTGCCAGGAGTAATTCCTGAGTGCAGAGCCAGGAATAAACCTTGTGCATCATGAGGTGTGACCCAAAAAGCAAAAAAAAAAAAAAGAACTACCTCAAACTGGTACCACATGTCGTCCTCTGAGTTCCACCTGGAGTCACGTCTGAGCACCGAGCCAGGAATAGCTCCTGAGCACCACTGGGGGTGGCCCCCAACCTTCCATGGCCCTCCTCAAACCAAATCATATGTACAGAATTAAGATTATTGAAATAATGAGAAAATGCATTAAATTTTCTATTTTGGTAACTTTTTTTTTTTGCTTTCTTTTTTTTGGGTCACACCTGGCAATGCACAGGTTACTCCTGGCTTTGCACTCAGGAATTACTCCTGGTGGTGCTCAGGGGACCATATGGGATGCTGGGATTCGAACCCAGGTTGGCTGCGTGCAAGGCAAATGCCCTACCCGCTGTAATATCGCTCCAGCCCCAATCTTGGTAACTTTTAAGAACAAATGCTGTGATAAGGTTCAGAATACATCACTTCAACATTTGGTACTCAACATACTTATTCTAAACTAAAAATCTTAAGAAACTGTGAGGAAAGTTATTTTGATCCCTTCACCTACCGAGTACCAATCCTTGTTTCCTTCAAACAGGTCATAAAACCCTCATTTAAAGAGGTACCTTTTCTAAACTAGGAGGAAAGGAGCATTCTTTACTTATTTGTGTTCTATAGGTGTCACCAGGGATTGAACCAAGGGCCTCACAAAAGTAGGTAATTAAGTGCTCTACTGCTAGGCTAGATCTCAAGTCCTTAATATTTCTTCCTCCTAACACCAAAAGCGGATCAGAGACCATAGACCAATACCCCAGATGAACGTTGTTGTGAACTTCCTCAACAAAATCTTAGCAAACCAAATACAATATATCAAAAGGCCATCTATCAATATCAAGTGGGACTCCACATGGGATAAAGGATGGTTCAAAATAAACGAGCCAATGAATGTAATACACCATATCAAGAAAAGATAAGAAAAAATCATATGACCTTATCAACTGATGCAGAGAAAGCTTTTTAAAAGGTTAAATATCCATTCAAAAAAGTTTTTTTTTTTTTTAAATGGGAGGGGAATCCAATTCCTGGTGGCATCTACATGCATTTCTGTTAGTTCCTGCTGTGCCGGAGGATGGAGCCCGGAAAGTCACACATGTAAGATCATATATCCCAGCCAGTAAGCAGCACTCATCTCTAAAGACAAAGTGACACCAAGAATAATCCTGTTTCCCTCAGTTTATTATAACAATTCCATCATCCTTAATCTTTCATACTTTTTGCATGACTTCAAAGGTGATCAGATCCAGCATAAAAGTACACAGGTCTATTTGAGTCTTTATTTCCTTATGTCCTCTGTCCCATAAGGTTTAATGCATGTGTATGCTTTTCTCAGGTTAATCTTAGGCACTGTATTTCTTAGATACAGGTGCTTTTATTTCCCTTTCCCATTCCCTTCCTCCTGTATTTTCTGGGTCACACCTTTTTTGTGATGCTCAGTGGTACAAATGCCTAAGCCACTGCACTCTCTGACCCTTAGCCACAGACTATCACACTGAAGGGGATGCAGCCTTACTACTTTATTTCCTTTTTAACTTTCACTCAGCACTCAGCAGGAATCTCTGGCTGCAAGTGACCAGACTCAGCCCCCCGCACGTCGAGCAGTGGGGCCTGCCCTCAGCTTGCACTGTGCTTGCCCAGCAATAAGCCATCTTTTGGGCCCCAACCTCGGCTGTGTTTGATCCCTGGTGCTTCAAGTGATTTATGACTATGCTATAGCCAGCTTTGTGTGACTATCACAACTTAATGAGCACCACTTGAAGACAGACAAGCACTATGGCCAGGGAAGCACAGCCCCTGGAGAACACCACAGCCAGAATGTGTTCGAGGCAGCAAAGGTAAATGGTGTGACTGCCCTGTGAGAATCTCTGCGAGACCCGATGTGTGACCACAGAGCAAGCCCTATAACTAAGATGTGTGAGCACCACAGTTGTTAAACATGTGTGGCATGGGCGGAATTGGAAAGAGGATTTAAAAAATACACATTGGGCCAGAGTGACAGTACAAGGGTTAAGGCACCTGCCTTGCATGCGTCCAACTCTGGTTTAATTTCCAACACTGCAGATGATGTTCCTGTGAACACCACCAGCAGTGACCCGAGCACGTAGCCGGGCATCATGCCTGAAACACCCACTTCGGGGACTAAAATGTCAGTCACATGTCCCCATCCCATTCCTAAGGAAATAACATGTTTTATTTTAAAACACATTCCCCGAAAGGGTAGAAAGACAGTTCAAGTGATCATGCACATGCGAGCCCTGACTTCCACTTCTGGCACTGAAAGCGCATTCCCAGCCTTCCCACGTCCTGTGGCCTGCAGACTGCTGGGATGGCAACTCTAGAAAACAAACCACCACGTCTTTCCTTTGCCCACTCCCACTTGGCTACTGAGGCAGATACTAAAAATCGTGGTTTGTTAGATTTGGCATAATATCATGGGCATTAACTGGCACAGTACTGGCATGACTAAGAAAGGTCTAAGAACAAAGCACTTCAGTTTCAAAGCCACATTTCTGTTCTCCCCTTTGGAGTGGAGCAAGGGCTAGGCCAGATCCAGTGATGCTCACAGGCTACTCCAGGTGATGCTGGGTGGACCATGTGGCGCTAGAGATAGAATCTGGGTTGTTCCCCTTTCTCCTACGCCTCACCCCCCACCACTCAAAGCAGGCCCTTTAATCCTTTGAACCATCTAGCCCCCCAATAAAGAAATGTCATTTCTTACTCATGCCAGTACTGTGCCAGTTAATGACCATGATATTATGCCAAATCTAATATGCAGGTGGCATAAATTCCAACTTTATTCTTATGTCCTTCACAAGTGCTTTGGGTATTTGGGTCTCCAGCATGTCCAAAAGAAATGTTAAAATTAGCTTGTTAATTCCTGAGCACACACACTGAATCATGATGGGATGTATAATGGGACTGCATTTAGTTTACAGATGAATTTTGAAAAAAGTAGAAGTCTAAGAATCTTAACTCCCTTTTTGAATATGGTTACTGTTCTGAATTTGCTGAGGGTCTTTTCAAAATTATCTAAGCAGTGTTTAGTACTTTTTAGATTAAGTTTCATATGTCTTTTGTGAAAATTTATTCCTAAGGTCCAGAGAGTGGATAAGGTTGCCTTGCATGTAGCAGACCTGAGTTTGATCCTTGGCACCTCTGTGGTTCCCTGAGCACCACCAGGAGTAATCCTTGAAAGCATTTGGAATTCCTTTTCAGTAGAGATGTGGTTATTTACTTACAGAAAGCACTCATGTTTTTTGGGAGAGACAATGGTGGTGAAGGTCACTCTCAGCAGTGCTCAGGGACCATTTCTGACTGTAGAGTGCGAGACAAGTGCTTTATTTCTATACTGTCTCTTTGGTTCCAATGCTCAGATCTTAAGAATACTACTTCATTTTGATAAATGCACAAAAGACATCCTATTATTCCTACTTTCAGAAGCAAACATGATTTCTTTTTATTTAACACAGAATTAATTTTTCTTATCAACATTCATATAAATGAAGTCTATTTGTAGATTTGATCTCCTTTACTTGGTATGGAATACTGAAATTAGATTATTTCAATTTACTGTTGAATAGCATTCACTATGTAAACATCACTTCCCTGTAGAATGGTGAGATCCTGGTGATGAATCCACAATACAGCTCAAGGAGGATTTTAATATACTGAGTTTGTATGCCCTGTTTGGCTAGGGCTTCGATGCCGCTTCAGTCTCAATAGAATCGAAGGCCTTCTTTAAGTTGATGAATGTCAGACATCTTCAATTCTCGCGAAATTTCAATGAGTTTGGTCACTGTGTGGATATAGTCTATCGTGCTGAATCCCCTTCAGAACCCGGCTTGCTCACATGGTTGTCTTTCGTCTAGTGTTTTGCCTATTCTATTCAGGATGACATGAGTGAACAGCTTGTAGACAGACAGCAGGCAGATTGGGCGATAGTTGCCGATGTTGTGGATGTCTCTTTTCTTGTATAACAGAACGGTTCTACTGGTTTTCCACTGAGACAGAACCTTGCATTCAGACAGTAGCGTGTAAAGAGCCGAGCCAGTGTATTGATGAGTACTGGCGGCAGATTATTCAGGTGTTCGGGTCTGACCCTGTCTGGACCAGGTGCTGTACGCGTTTTTATCAACAAAATGGTGTATTGGATTTCAGAAGGGAGGACGTTGGGAATGACATATCCATCCTGCGGAATTTGGTATGTGGGCAGGTGGACATGGCTGTCAAAGAGATCCGAGTAGAAGTCATGAATAATCCTCTCCACTGCCCTTCTGGAAGATGTGACTGATCCTTGGGATGTCATAGGGCAGTCATCTTGGTCTTGTAGTTGGCGAAGGATAGGCAAGAGTTTTGAATACTTTTCCCAGCTTCTGCTGCACTGGCCAACACTGCTGCTCTTCTCTCTTTGAGGTCTTCCTTTATCACATCTCTGCACAGCTTTGTGAGCTTGGACGTTAGCTTGTGGTTGCCTGAGGCTTGTGCCAAACCACGTTGACAAATGAGCTCGAGAGTTTCCGAAGACAGGCGTCTGTTTGTGGCTTTCTCACTCTCGGCATTCTTTGTACAGTCATGAGGTGCTAAACCAGTCGATCATATTCGTCGTCGATGTTGTCAAGGACGGCATCTTCCCACATTGCTGCAATAGTGCCAAAGAGGTCCCAGTGGTGGTCCTTCTGGGAGTTGCCTTCTTAGACTTAAATTTTGCAGACCTTTCTCCCCACTCTGTGAAGTAGATTTGCACGAAGGAGACAGTGGTCTGATCCTGTTTGGAATTTTGGGACAACAAGGACATTGGTCAGGCAAAACCTTCGATTGAATATGATGTGGTCAATTTCATTGTGGAACTGTCCACCAGGAGACACCCATGTCCAGCGTTTAGATTTGGCCTTCTGGAACTGTGAGTTACCATGGATGGTCTTGGTCGACATGATGAATTCAGACAGTCTTTCACCCTGATTGTTCCATTTTAGGCCATGGGTCCCAATGTGAGTTCTTCAGGTGACCTTCTTGGACCTATCTTGGCATTAAAATCACCAACAATGATCTTGTAGAAGGTGTGGTCTTCTTTATAGAACTTCTCCAGTTCCATATAGAACCTCTCAATTTCTTCGTCATCGTAGTTGGAAGTTGGTGTGTAGACAACAAAGATAGAAACTGCAGGAAGTGAGCCACATCTATTTAAGTGTAATTGTCCGATTTAGGTTGTTAGGCATTCGAATCAATCAATGCTCCTGGCCAAGTTCATGTTGACAAGGACACCAACGCCACCGACGCCTCTGTTGTCACATGTTCTGAGGAACAATTCTTCTCCACTGTTGAAAATGGCGTGATGTGACTGATGTCTTCTCGTTTGGTCAGACCAATGGTGTCGTACTTGATCTTCTGCGCTTGCACCATCAGGTCCTTGATGGATGCTTCTGATGCCAGCGTACGTGCATTGAAAGTGCAGACAATCATTTTTGTCTTTCTTCATTTTGGCAGTCTAGTTTGTCCCCAAGATTTTTTCAGCTTCTCCTTGCTCATCTTTCTTAATGCTGCCATATTGGGGGCTCTTTCGGTGTCAGGTAAATGAGGCCAACTGTTGTTACTGTTGTTGGCATATCGAATACGCCATGGGTAGCTTGGTAGGCTCTGCCATGCGGGCGGGATACTCTTGGTAGCTTGTCGGGCTCTCCAAGAGGGACAGAGGCTTTACATCAAAGTAATCATTGATGTAAAGAGAGGGGTGCAGCAGGGTGATACCATTTCACGGAAACTCTTCAGTGCCACCCCCGAGAACATCATGCGACGACTGGAATGGGGAGGAATGGGAGTGAAGACAGATGGTCAGCAATTACACCATCTCCGTTTTGCTGATGACATCGTTCTCATAAAACATTAGCCAAGCGGCACAAATGCTGGCCGACTTCGACCACGAGTGTGGAAAGGTCGGATTGCAGCTGAATCTCATCGTCTCAACAAGACGATGCTCATGAAAAACAAACTAGTCCTTGAAGCTTCATTAGCTCTCAACGGAACGAACATCTCCGAATACAGCAGCTATGTGTACCTGAGTCGAGAAATCAACATGAGGAACGACTTGGTGCCAGAACTGCGCAGGAGGAAGAGAGCAGTGT
Organism: Sorex araneus; assembly: GCF_027595985.1. Taxonomy (NCBI): domain Eukaryota; kingdom Metazoa; phylum Chordata; class Mammalia; order Eulipotyphla; family Soricidae; genus Sorex; species Sorex araneus. The sequence goes on along the minus strand of NC_073311.1, from coordinate 378,019 downwards.
GGAATGCCTTCAAGAGCGTCGAAGAAGTGGTTAAGAGAACGAAGGACCTCTGACTTAGGCACATCTTTTCGATTCCAGCGTTCTTACTGCACTAACATATGCCTCAGAGACCTGGACCCTACACAAACAGGATGAGAACGCTATTCGGATATCCCAAAGAGGAATCGAAAGAGCTATGCTAAGAGTATCACATCTCACTCAAGTGAGAAAAGGAATCCGGAGTTCTGACCTCCATCGACGGTCAAGAATCATGAACGCTGTCTCATTTGCCCATCTCAAATCAGATGGGCCGGTCATGTAATGCGATTCAGAGATGACCGCTGGACTAGATAGAGCTGTTACCGACTGGATTCCACGGAAAGTCAGAAAACCTCGTGGCCGCCCACCAACTAGATGGTCAGATTTCTTCGTCAAATCTCTAAATGAACGTTTTGAGGCTCTTTGTGTGCCTGGAGCGAGCAGATATCATTGGGCTGCACTGGCACGCAACAGGGACCAATGGAGATGTTACTGGTGCCCGCTCGAGCAAATCGAAGATCAACGCATCAACAAGTGATACAAGTGATGTAAACATACTGTAGCCCATATATCTATTCTCCAGATAATGAATATCTGGGTTGTTTCTCATCTTAGTTGACTGTGACAAGCTGCCAAAAACATTTTGGGGCCGGGGTGGCGGCAGTGATGGTGGTGTTGGGCCACACCTGGTGGTGCTCGGGGCTCACTCCTGGCTCTGCACTCAGGGAGTGTTGGGGAACCACACAGGGCGCGGGGACTGATCCCAGGTTGGCTGTGTCCAGGGAAAGCGCCCAACCTGCTATACTACCACTTCTACTTTAGCGAAAAGCATTTCTGATGAAAATTATTTGGCAAACTATGTTCACTGTTCTTGATTACACTGTGTTACTGAGTCATGGGTAGATGTACATTTAAGCGATTTAAACATATACAAGTCCCTCTAATATATGAGAGTGCAGGTTCTTCTACATCAATGTCAATACCTGATGCTCTCAATCTTTTTTATTTTGTCCATTCCAGCAGATAAGCATTGGCATGTGACTACCCAAAGTGCTACAGAACTTTTTCCTATTCTGTGGCTTCTCTTTTCATTTTCTTTCTTTGCTGGAGTCTCCCCAACCATGCTGGGACTGCCAGGGCACTGGGAGGGCAGCTATCTTGGCACTGGGACATGGTCTGCTAGGAGGCGCTCAGGCACCACCTATCTCTCCAAGCCCACCATTTGGTTGACAAAGACTTCAAACTATGACTTGCTTTCCCATATTTTCCCCTGATGAGAGCTTTATTATTTTACCTCTCATATTTAAGTCCATGGTCCCTCTCAAAATTATATATATGTTTAGTTAAGTTCATTTTGTTTATTTTTTGTTTTTTGGTGATGTTCAAGATCTTGGCTCTGCACTCAGGAATCATCCCATCAATCAAGGAATCAATGAATCAATCAACCATTGGTGGGGCTCTGGGGACCACATGGGATGCTGGGGAATGAACCTGGCTTAGCCATGTGCAAAGCAAGAAGTCTACCCACTGTACTATTGCTCTGGCCCTAGTCAAGTTAATTTTAAAAATTGACAAAACTGATGAATTTTCAGCACCATATATTAAAGAGTAAGAAGAATGGAGCCATAGCACAGCGGGGAGGGCGTTTGTCTTGCAAGCGGTCGACCCAGGTTTGATCCCTCCGTCACTCGTGGAGAGCCCAGCTAGCTACCGTCTGCACAGCAGAGCCTGGCAAGCTACCCGTGGTGTATACGATATGCCAAAAAAACAGTAACAAGTTTCCCAATGGAGATGTTACTGGTGCCCGCTCGAGCAAATCGATGAGCAACGGGAAGACAGTGATGCAGTGATACAGTGATATGATCTCTCAGTACTTAGTTACTGATTTATGGATTTTGGGGAGTACCTGGCAGTACTCTGGAATTACTCCCGACTCTGTGCTCAGGAGACTGTATTCTAGTACTCTGAACTCTCTCCCTGGATCCTGGAGCATATCTGTAAAATTTGCTGAGTAGATATTAAACATGTTTCACCCTCCATGCAAGGAAGAAAAGGTAACTGCAAGGCAATAGCCATACTAATTACCATGATATTTCAACATATGTTTGTCAGATTGAGTTGTATACTTTACCATTAGACACAGATTTTCTTTTTTTATTATAGCCCACCCAATAAAACTGAAAAAATAAAAATAAAAAAACTTGTCAATAAAAAAGGCCCATTTGAAAAGGTGTACAGGATTTAAAAAATTAAAACAGTATTTTAAAAAGGGAAAGAAAAGCTTAATAAAGAAATAAGGCAGGAAGACTTCACATTAGATATTCACTTACAAATCAGGGCAGTTATACTCACCAAAAGATTGAGAAATACGGGCTTGAGAGATTGTAGAGAGGCTGAGGAGCTTGCCTTGAAAATGCAAATTAAACCACTCCAGTTTGGTCACTGGCGAGGTCCCTGACCACAGGAAACAACTTTACCAGCAGTGCTATCTCTCTAGCTCTTGCACCAATTTTTTAAATCAGATTTTATTATAAATCAGTTGGAAATAGTAAATTACCTTATCATTTACATGTATTATTCAGACATAGATTGTTTAATTCTCAAGTATCTACTGTTTTTCTGTTTAGAAGTCTTACTGCCTGGGGGCTGGAGTGATAGCACAGTGGGTAGGGTGTTTGCCTTGCATGCGGTCGACCCAGGTTCAATTCCCAGCAACCCTGAGCACCACCAGGAGTAATTCCTGAGTGCAGAGTCAGAAGTAACCCCTGTGCATCGCCAGGTGTGACCCAAAAAGCAAAAGAAAAAAAAATAATTTTTTTTTTTAAAGAAGTCATACTGACTTCTCACAGTTCTTCAGAGCAGTAATAGAGTGGGTAGGGTGCCTGTCCTGCCTGCAGTTTGATCCCTGGCTCCCGGAGCCCACTAGGGTTTACTTCTGAGCAGAGCCAGGAGTAAATCCTGAGCACTGCCAGGTGCAGTCCAAAACCAAAAGTCCCCAATTCTTTTTTTTTTGAGATTTATTTTATTTTTATTATTTTTTTATCATTTAAATTTATTTATTTTTTAGTTAGTGAGTCACAGTGAGGGTAGTTACAGATTCACACATTTTCGTGCTTGTTTTTCCCTCACGCAATGTTTGAGAGCCCATCCCTCCACCAGTGTCCATTCTCCACCAACAATGAACCCAGTATCTTTCCCACCTCCCCAATCCAATCCCCCCACCCCACCCCACCTCTGTGGTGGGGCATTCCAATTTGCTATCTCTCTTTCCTTTTGGGTGTTGTGGTTTGCAATAGGGGTATTAAGAGGTCTTTCTGTTCAGTATCTAGTCTACTATCAGCACACATCTCCCATCCCGTGCAGGTCTCCAATCACATATTACTTGGTGTTCCCTTCTCTATCTGGGATGACTTTCCCCCAGCGTGTGAGGCCAGCTTCCAAGCCATGGAGCCAACCTCCTGGTATTATATACTACTATTCTTGGGTATTAGTCTCCTACTCTGTTGTTTTATATTCCACAGATGAGTGCAATCTTTCTATGTCTGTCCCTCTCTTTCTGGCTCATTTCACTTAGCATGATACTTTCCACGTAAATCTACTTATATGCAAACAAAGTTCATGACTTCATCCTTTCTAACAGCTGCATAGTATTCCATTGTATAGATGTACCAAAGCTTCTTTAACCAGTCATTTGTTCTTGGGCACTCGCGTTTTTTCCAGATTCTGGCTATTGTAAACAGTGCTGCGATGAAAATATAAGTGCAGATGTCATTTCGACTATACTTTTTTGTTTCTCCAGGATATATTCCCAGAAGTGGTATTGCTGAATCAAATGGAAGCTCAATTTCTAATTTTTTGAGAAGCGTCCATATTGTTTTCCAAAGGAAGCCTCCAATTCTTTTGATGTCAAAAATATACACTCTGTATGACTTCAAACCTTTTCTATTTACTAAAGCCAGTTTTGTGGTCAGTATGACTCAGTCTTACTGAATGAAAGGAATGTATATTTTACAATGTTGGGAATAAGTTTTATACTGGGTCAAGGTAGATGATAGTCCATTTTATTCAATGTCTACACTATTAGTTATTCTATTAATAAGTTACCCTCTACTTTATGGGTATTTAAGATTTTGTGTTTTGGGCCATAACTTGCAGGAATTTGAGACTGGGGTTGATGTATGTGCTTGGGCTCTTTGAGTGATCTTCCCTGGGCACAAAGTATCTAAATACTCAGGACTGTGAATTTTGTATCCCTCTTCAATTCTAACAATTTTGCTATATTTTAAAGCTCTATTAGGTGTATAACATTTACTACTGTCATAGCTTCCTGATGACTACTGTTTTCTAATTATCAATGGTTTCTATATAAGGTTATAATAGAAAAAGCAGGGTGGTATAAAAAGTAAATGATACGGGTAAATCTCCAAAGACCTGCTAACAGAACATTTCTTTAAAAAATAAATACACCAATCCCACCACCACTGCACTTTCCCACTACCTGTTTCCAATTTTCCCAACCACTCCTACACACCCATTGCAGACTCTCAATAATTTATTTTATATTGCTTGTTATAAATAATTTGCTAAAGTAATGACCAAAAAATGTTTCCTTAGAAGGAAATTAGTGCAGATTATTGTATCTCACCATGGGGCCATTAAGCCCTTGTATAAGAGATTACTATGATGATACAGATTAAACTTTCTGTGTTTATATTTTGTTAATTGAGATTGGTTGCCCTCTACATTACATCCCTTCCAATCTGGTGTGCTACTACTCCTAGTTTATCAGTGTTGTACAGCTTGAGATGTTGCGCGCTCCAGGAAGTCCAAAATGATACAGCTGGAGTTCAATCTTTAACTGGGTGGTGGCTTTGGGGCATGTGCATGACTGCAGGGGCTTCCAGAAGTATAGGCTTAACAGAACTTCTAACGCTGTCTTTTTTCTCTGATGAAACGTCAATTTCTTGGGAAATCAAGACATTGCCATCTTCTATTCTTGAACATTTTGAGAAAAACTTAATAAAAATGACTTTAATAATTATTTGTTTTACATGTACCAATGAGAAATATTCTAAATACAAAACGATGCCTTGGGGCTGGAGTGATAGCACAGCGGGTAGGGCGTTGGCCTTGCATGCGGCTGACCCAGGTTCGACTCCCAGCATCCCATATGGTTCCCTGAGCACCGCCAGTTGTAATTTCTGAGTGCATGAGCCAGGAAAAACCCTTGTGCATCGCCAGGTGTGACCCAAAACAAACAATGCTTTAAGGGGCCTGGAGACGGTACATGGTTCAGGCACATTCCTAGCAAGCTCCTAACAGTCTGATTCCCAGCACCATGCGGTCCCCTGAGCATTGCTGGGTGCAGCCCCGGAGGCTCCCAGTATCAGAGGTTGTGCCAGTATCCTCTGCACTGCAGGCTCCATGCAGCAATGCCTTCTTGACCCTGTGCATGAAGCCTATGGCGTAGCTGGCTGAGAATCACCTGCGGGGTTCGGAGGACTCCACAACAGTCTTGGCCTCCCCTCTTCCCAAGTATCTTTTACTTCACAGCAGCGGTTTTTTAATTTTTATTTATTTATTTTTTGCTTTTTGGGTCACACCCAGCGATGCACAGGGGTTACTCCTGGCTCTGCACTCAGGAATTACTCCTGGCGGTGCTCGGGGGACCATATGGGATGTTGGGGATTGAACCCAGGTTGGCTGTGTGCAAGGCAAACGCCCTAACCGCTGTGCTATCACTCCAGCCCCTGGCAGCGCTTTTTAAAGCTTAATACCTACTGTTAAAGATGCTGTTTCTGAGGCTGGAGTGATAGCACAGCTGCTAGGGCATTTGCCTTGAAAAAGGCCAACCTGGGTTCGATCCCCAACATCCCATATGGTCCTCCGAGCACCGCCAGGAGTAATTCCTGAGTGCAGAGCCAGGAGTAACCCCTGTGCACCGCCGGGTGTGACCCAAAAAGAAAAAAAAAGATGCTGTTTCTGTGTTGAATCAATTAAAAATTCAATTGCAGAATTATCTATCAATGGTTCCAGTAATACTGCTATGCCAGCTTCCTTTAAATGGCTCATCAGTTATTTGATTGCTGTGAAGGTTAATATGAGAAGACTCACTTAGCAACATATTATATTACATCATCTTAACATGAAGTAAGGCCCATCAGGCATTATTAAATTAGCCTGAATTTTGCAGTATGTCAGCAGCATTTTATGTACATTAATAGCAGAGTTAATGTTCCTTGGGGAATTGTGTTGAAAAAAAAAAAAGGTTTCAAAGTGGTGTTTGGATATAATTTTGTAGTCACTATATTCCCTTTGACTATCATTGTGTGGTTAAGATTGTTATGCTCCTTTTTTGATCCCTTGCAGCTTTCCAAGCACTGCCAGGAGTGACCCGAGCACAAAGCCAGGAGACTGAAGCCCCTAAGCATCTCTGGGTGTGTCCCCACACCACCCTCTAACTTCAGATGACTGTACTGCCTCTGAATAGATAAGACAAAATAGCAGCTAATCAGTTGTTTCAGTGTCTGTTCCTCCATTTCTAACCCGCTATTAGTAATGTTTGTTTAGCATGCAGAGCTTTCTTTGTATAGGAGTGATGCATCTTTTTAACTTTTGAATTTTCTGAATTTACTCATCATCATCATCCAGTTGATTGTTGCATTTCTCAAGTGGTCTCAGTAACATCTTTATTCGTCCTAGCCCTGAGATTTTAGAAGCCTCTCCTTTGTCATCCTTCCCAATGATGCCGCACTGGAGGCTCTTTCAGGGTCAGGGGAATGAGACCCAGCATTGTTACTGGTTTTGGCATATGACTACGCCAAGGGGAATTTGCGAGGCTCTCCCATGTGGGCAGGAAACTCTCTTGGTAGCCTGCTGGTTCTCCCAGAGGGAGAAGTAGGCTATAAGAAGCGGCCTTGAGGGCCTCGAGGTTCAGGGAGCTTGCTTTTAAGTCTCTGGATGCTGGCCGTTGATGGGATTACAGGGCACCTGGGGTAGCTTCTGGGTTTGACCACCTAGCTACTGGAAAATGGGAAATATGGGTGGAAGAGGCCCAGTCCCGATTCAAGCAGGCTTGGAGGTCTCAGCCCCAGGTCCCACACACCTGGGTTCTTCTGCCGGTACCTTCATGCGTGAGGCTCGTCCGGACATGTGGAGCATGGCTGTGGCTAAGACTCTGGAGGTCTTTGGTCTCGGGCGCTCTGCTCAGGGTGGGGAGGGAAGCTGGAGCCCACCCCCTCCAATGGGCCCCGGGGAAGACAGCCAGGTGCATGGGCAAGAGACTCTCTGCCCTGAGTTTACTACTTAGGACTAAACTCAGCTAAGTTCCATTTATCCTAATTTCTCCTAGCAACTACAATAAAGGTAGAGCTAAGTAGCAACAATGACTGACAAAGGGAACCCTTCTAAGCATTTTGAGTGTCCTCTATTCCTCACTGATGCCATGTTATTATTATGGTATAATTCTTCTCTCCTCTCTGTTGAAGCTGGGATTTATTCCAGGGCTCATGTATTCAAACTTTGTGAATTCTCCAAAATCAAATCTTTCCCTCATTAGACTATGCTTTAATCTTGTATACAACAATGTTATTTTATATTCCATATATTTTAGTAATATCATTCTCTTTTCGATAGGACTGCCTGATTTCTTCTATATGTTTACATTTTTTTTTTAAATGCTCCACACATGCCTATACTTGACATATATGGAAGTTCTCAAAGCTGAATCCCCAATTCATAAATGAGAATCACCTAGGACACTGGTTAAAAATATACACCCCACTGCTTCTTGGACTTTCAGCTATGATCAAATATAGTATATGTTCTATCAATTTAATATCTAATATATCCTGGGCACAAAATAATAACGTTTTTTGGACTGGGGAGCTGACACTTCCATTTTTCTTTTGGACCATACCTGGAAGTGCTCCAGGGGCTATTCACAATAACGTGCTGGTCTATGGTGGTGGGACAGCAGTACTTCTGGTCACAATAACATGCTGGTCTATGGTGATGGGAGAGCAGTACTTCTGGCAGTGCTCAGGGGATCATCAGTGCCTGGAACTAAACCTGGGCTTCTAGTACACAAAGTATGTTCTCCAGTCCACAGAGTTAACTCTTCTGCCCTTGGAACAGAAGTTACAATAGGTGTCCACTCCACATATCAACCTGGTTTTAAGTAACTCCAAGGAATGGTGTAGCCCCTTGGGGGGGAGAAAATGAACTTCAGGCTGGAGAGCGGCGCTCAGTGGGTTGGAGCGTATGCTCTGCAGACAAGTCTGGTTTCTATCTTGAGCACTGTATGGTTGGTTTCCTGAGCATTGCCAGAATGAACCCTGAGCTGGGCGTAGTCCTTGAACAGAAGCAGGTGTAGCTGCAACCTCAAAAATCAATTTATTTTTTAAACATTTTTATTAGTAAATCACTGTGGAGTACAGTTACAAACTTATGAACTTTCATGTTTGAATTTCATTTACATCCCTTCACCAGCGCCCATTCCCCTCCACCAATGTTCCCAGTATCCCTCCCACCACCCCCACCTTGACCTGCCTCTGTGGCAGGGCATTCCCTTTTGTTCTCTCTCCTGCTGGAGGTTGTAGTTTGCAATAGCGGTATTGAGCGGCCATCATGTTCGGTCTATAGTCCACTTTTGGTACGCGGCTTTCAAGCCAAGTGGGTCCTCCCAATGTCCTCTACTAGGTGTTCCCTTCTCTGTCTCTGCCGCCTTTTCCCCCAGCATGTGAGGCCAGTTTCCAATCTGTGGGGCAGACCTTCTGGTTCTAATCTCTACTACTCTTGGGTGCTAGTGTTTCATTCTGCTACTTTATATTCCACATATGAGTGCGATTTTTCTATGTCTGTCTCTTTCTTTCTGACTCATTTCACTCAACATGACACTCTCCATGTTGATACACTTATAGGCAAATTTCATGACTTCATCTTTTCTAACAGCTGCACAGTATTCCACTGTGTAGATGTACCAAACTTTCTTTAACCAGTCATCTGTTTTTGGGAACTCTGTTTTTTTCCAGATTTTGGCTATTGTGAACAGTGCTACAATGAACACAGAAATGCAGATGTCATTTCTACTATACCTTTTTGCCTCTCCAGAGTATATTCCCAGGAGTGGTATTGCTGGGTCAAATGGGAGCTCAATTCCTAGTTTTGTGAGAATCGTCCATATTCTAGGCGACTTCTCAACTAACCAATTAAGAGTGGGAGAGGAAAGGACATACACTAGCAATCGAAAGGACCCCTAATGCTAGAGCTGAGTTACACCAGATAAAAATGTAACTTTTGAAGCTTATGAACTTATGAAGCTTAAGTTCGCTGTTCACTACATGCATGGCTTCAGCGATTAACTTAATATTCCTCTGCAGAACACACATTTTAAAATCCACAAAGATTCTACTCCACAAGGGTGCTCTTACAGGATTAAATGTGATGCTACATTCAACAGGCAACTCAGTGTTTAGGAAATTTTAGCAAATGTTATTAGAATGCTTTGCACCTAGGTTTAAAACAAAAAATATAATTTTTAATTAAAATTATAGTATATACATCTATTGATCTTTGGCAAAAACTTAAAATTTGTCTTGCAAAATCATATAATTATGATTGCAACTAAACAGTATTTTTCCCAAGGGAGAATTAAAAAAACACAAGTTGAAAATTCACTAATATAAGCATTATTAGTGCTCATAGACAGATATATTTGGTCTTTTAAAAATAGTACTTCTGGGACTGGGTAGCTCACTGAAAGGTCTGGAGTGCATACCTTGCATGTAGGAGGTTTGGGGTTATTCCCTGGCACCATATAGTCCCTTAAGCACTGTCAGAAGTGAGGACCACGCAATGAGATAGGAATAATCTCTGAGTACTACCAGGTGGGGTCTGATCTGAAACCAAATCCCAAAATTAACAGGAGATATACTCCAAGGAATGGCTCCTACTAAGCTTTGCAGCTCCGAGTCCTGAGCTTGATCCCAGGCACCAGATGGACCCCTCAGTACTGCTGTGATGGCTGAGGAGTGCCTTAGAGCCCAACTTGAGAGAACTCAAATTTCTGTTTGGTTTCGGCACACACTTGGTGATGCACGGGGGATTGAAAAAGGGCTGGCTCTGTGCATGGCAATACCTTAACCCCTGTACTCTCTCTGGCCCTGGTCCTAAAATTAAGAATTCAAAGTAAGTTTTGTTCTGTTGGTTATATAAATTGAAAAAAAATTGTATGTGCATTTACTGGTCAAAATGCCATCATGGAAACAAAAGATTTATCTTCAGAGACCTACAAAGTGCTGGAAATTGAAACTGCTAATTTCGCTACTGAAATGAGGAAATAAGTGGGATAGGATCTAAATATTTATTCTTGGATTCTAAATGTCACAATTATAGGATATATAATAGGACTGTCGCACTGTTGTCCTTGCTCACCAACTTGCTTGAGTGGGCACCAGTAATGTCTCCATTGTGTGAGACTTGTTGTTACTGTGTTTGGCATATTGAATATACCACAGCTAGCTTGCCAGGATTTGCCGTGTGGGCGGGATACTCTCGGTAGCTTGCCAGGCTCTCCGAGAGGGACAAAGGAATGGAACCTGGGTTGGCCTCGTACAAGGCAAACGCCCTACCCACTGTGCTATCACTACAGCCCCAGGATTCTTAGTTTAAAGCTATGGTGGAGAGGAAAAAGCAGAAACTACCTGAGCAATAGAAATGCAACATTTATGCTAGGAAATATGGAAGAGTTGAATAGAAGTTTTCTAATCAAAGATTATTATACAAAAAAAAAGTTAGCTATAGGATTGAAATGAAAATACAACAGTTCCCCTTTATCTGTGATTTCAATTTTCATGATTTAGTTACAATCATCAGTCCAAAAATATTATGTACAATAATATATATCTTGAGAGATGATAACATTCACATAACTTTTATTTTAGAAATAAAAACATTTTGGAAAGGGGGTAGAATGATAACTGCTACTCTACTTCCAACTAGAATAGATGTGGGTCATAAAACATTTGATGACAGAAATATGGTGAATTAAAGAGAATGATTTTAAATAAGAAAAAATAAAACATGCATAATTGCTAAAAAAATACAACACTGTAGTAGCCACAAATTAAAGGCACAAATAATGGTGAAATATATTATTTCTACTTGAATAATAGCCTGTATTAAAAATCATCTCACTGTTTTCATATTTATTAAACTTACTTGACAGCCTGGTAATCCGGTTTCTCTGCTGTACAGAGAAAATGAGCCTCTCTCTGATGTTTTCCCTATAAAACAAAGAAAATAACTTTTATAAAACCCTTTTTTATTTTCAACTAATTCAACTTCTAGATCATCCATGGCAATTTTTCTGGTGTTTAGAAGAGAGAATGAATTAGAAACAAGATAAAATTTAATAAACTTTTTTAAAGAGCTTCCTATAATTTCCAATCACTGATGATCAAGTTCTGACTCTCTACATGAAATAGCATGCATTTGATTTAGTAATTTCTTCTAACTGGGAAATACTTTAAAGAATATTCAAAATGAAAACATGGAATAGGGGATGTGGTTTAATGGTAGAGTGAGTATCTCACGTGTATGAGACCCAGGGTTTGATCCCTGGCATTAGAAAGAAAACAGAAAAAAGACAAAGAGTGGTCTTTGCTAACAGTATAGTCCCCGTGCCTACTAAAGATAATGTTTTCTCATATCTGCTTTGAAATTACTGTTTCACCCTCAGAATCATAAAGTTTAGTTAAAATTTTAACTAGATCTCAAGATAACCATCATCATAAAATTGATGTACGTCATCTCTATTTTTTTCTGGCCAGTGGGGGGGAGGGGGGAAGAGAAGCCCATCCCTGATGGCACTCAGGGAATCATGTGTAGTGCCAGGAAGGGGGAGGGGAGGGGGCCCATCCTGATGGCGCCCAGGGAATCATGTGTAGTGCCAGGAAGGGAAGGGGGGAGAGCCCATCCTGATGGCGCTGGGGGGTGGGGGGTGAGGCGGAGAGGGAAGGGGAGGAGGGGGTCCATCCTGATGGCGCTCAGGGAAATCTTGGAGTGCCAGGGACTGAACAAGCGCTGCTGCATGCAAAGCTGGTGCTTTATTCCGTGTAATGTATGTTGATCTCTCATGTATGGTTTTAATGTGTAGACATGTGTATGTTACCAATTATATTTAAGGCATTTAAACAGACAGGAGTGCATATTTCCAAGCAATGTTGAGTTTGCACAAGATACCTTGTACCTTAAAATAACAGAACCTAGTTCATTAATTTTTGGTGCTACAAATGTTCCATTATATATGAAAGTTAGGTTAGTATTCTTCATTTTCTGAAAATTTCTGATGTTGTTTTCATGACAAGGCACTGAAACAAATATTGATACAAATCTTTTATGAACATACACAAAAGTTTTCCCAGAAACAGAACTAATATGTTAAAGGACATAACTCTTTTCAGCTTTACAGTTAATGCATTAATATTATCTAACAGCTGTGCCTACTAATACTTTACCCAGAAATGTGTAAAAATTATTGTTGGGAATTTATATGCACTCCTTGGGGTTGAAGTGCTAGTACAGGGAGTGGAGTGCTTGCCTTGCACACGACTGACAAGGTTCAATCCTCTGCATCCCATGTGGTTCCTGGAGCCTGCCAGGGGTGATCCCTAGGTGCAGAGCAAGGAATAATACCTGAGCACTGCCAGGTGTGGCTTAAAAATAAAAAATAAAAATATAAGCAAAGAAGAAAAGAACTCCCAAAGTTAGACACCAACTATCAGGAAAAGCACGGACTAGATGAAAGGAGAATGGATATTTCATAGTGATAACGGAGAATGTTTTTTACTTGCTTTTCAATAAAATGGACTTTAGGTATCATTAGTAAAGCGAATTTACAAATACCATGTCACTTTTTAATGATCACTGCCATTTGCTGCTTAAGATTTCTGCGGTATGATAGTTTGATATTAATATCAGAGATGATACAGTGGCAGGACCTTTTCTTCAATCCAAGGTAAAAAACAATGACAATGTAACTAAATCTGATAAGAAGTTACTCAAAGTATTTACAATTAATGAGTCAGAATATACAAAGTGTGTTTTTAAGCTATGATTATCTAAAATTTATGGTGCATTTTAAAACACACACGCCATACTGTTTTTTCACTGATACACGCATAGCTTAAAGAAGACCTGGGAGATATTTGAGCTAATAATTAAATATTTTCATTAAAGCATGTAACACCATACTGGCTGATGTAGAAGTCAGACAACTCTAAATTTAGCACCTCCTGCTATCACAGCTAGCAGACACCCTGACGAGGAACGCCACCTACCGCACTGTGTTTCAGAGGTGCAGCCTGAAACTGGTACAAGGAAGGACAAAAATGCAACCAAAGCAACGAAGATTGGCTTGCTGAACAACTGTGACTGGGCATATGTGCCCATAATCCCCAATAATGGTCCGTGTCAGTTGGACTGTTGACAACCATATCAACTGCCAGACACCAGCAACTGTGAGCCCTGAGCCAGCGTCCAGGCAGCCACTCCATGGTGCTACAGGGTGCCAAGACCACGAATCCCTCTGTCATCGTGTACACATGAATCAGAACCCCAGGAACCAGCTGATCTCGCAAGCTTCAAAAGGTTCTCGCAAGGTATTCATCACTGGCAGAGATTAGAGGAATCATAGTTAGAGCTGGATAGTGTGAATGGGAGCACCAGATCACAGCTCAGAATAATTGAAACTCATTCTTAGTTTCCACGGGGCACTAGGAATTAAAAATAAAACAAAATCAAAAACCAAAAACACCAAAAAACCCCCCAAAACCCCCAAAAAAACCACCTGAATGAATTCAGCCACATTAACACATGGGTCCAGAAGCCCAGGGAAGCCCTGAAGCATAGAGCTTTTGGGACTGCCTGGGGATTACGGTAAAGCAACGATCCTCTCAGTGTTCACTGACCTGAGGGCATCACTGAAAGAGACAGTCAATTAACTTGATGGAAAACACCAAAGAATTAACTGAAACAGAATCGAAGATCAAGAACTTTAGCAGCAGAACAGAGCAGCAGAATAAAAGAAGCCAAAAATTAAATCAGAGACCTCAAGAAGGCACACAACATTATCAATAAAGCAGAGGTGACAGAAAACATCTTAAAAGAATGAAGAAAACTATTTAATAGACAATAGCAAGAGAAACAACCTCCAAATAATAGGAATTACTAAAGGAATGGCTGGTGGAAGAATAGCTGAAAACTTTCACAGCTTCAGGAGAAAAACATGAACACAGATCCAGGGGTCCACGGAATTCCAAACAATATATAACCCATACAGGACAACACCAAGACATACTGTTATCAAAACGTAGGAAAGGGAGTAAGAGACTTACTCTTACTTAAATGGCAAGGAATAAGCAAAGCCTTTAAATATAAGTAAAACAACATAAAATTGACATCAAATTTTTCAAGTGATACTCTATAAGTAAAAAGATAATGAAATGATACATTCAAAGCACAGAATGCAAGGAACTTGAAATCAAGAATCTTTTACCCTGTAACCTGAAATCACTCAGATTTGAGAAATTATAAGATATTCTCAGACAAACAAAAGTTGAAAATAACTGCTGCACTCAAACCAGCTTTGCAGGGAAAACTGAATGGACTCATTAAAAAAAAAATGTTGAATGGCAAGAATCAACAAAATTCACTAAGAAAAACAGAAAAGAAACTGCATCAATAATTGACCTAAATGTCTTATTGTACTTAAATGAACTCTCCAATAAAAAGGCACAGAGTGACTGGATGGATCAGCTAACAAAATTCAACTTTCCGCTGTTAACAATAGACATACTTGAGCTCGTTACAATACTGGCACCGAGAGGTAAGTGAAGAAACAATACAGGTTAATGGTAGACTGAAAGAAAAAGCAGGAAAAGCCATACTTGTATCAAAAACAAATAACATTCATGCTAAAGAAAATAATAAGACTTAGGGATGGGACATTAAATACTGAAAAGAGGTTAAATAGATCAAGAGAATTTAAAACTCTTATCAACATATATGTACCAAATGAAGAGGTAGCAAAGTTCTTAAAGCAACTACTAACAGACTTGAGGAGATGCATCAGTAACACAGCAGTAGTGGTGGCCTTTACCACGGCACTTTTATGACTGGATAGGTCAATCGGACGGAAAATCAGGACGGAAAGAAGAGACCTACAAGAAGACCAGCCAGAATCCAGGAGGCTGAGCTCAGACCAACACAAG
The DNA here is from genome assembly GCF_027595985.1 of Sorex araneus. Taxonomy (NCBI): domain Eukaryota; kingdom Metazoa; phylum Chordata; class Mammalia; order Eulipotyphla; family Soricidae; genus Sorex; species Sorex araneus. Next base: position 362,729 of record NC_073311.1, on the reverse strand, counting down.
CTCCCCAGGACACTGTGTTGCTGGAACCCTGTGGTGCCGGGGATTACTGGGGCCACCCTCGCAGTGCTCGGGGCTACACCTGGAGATGCTGGGGGGATCATGTGGTGGCAGCCAAGGAATCTGGAGCAGCTGCATGACTAGCAAAGCACCCTCCAGAGCTATACTACCTCTTGGTCCTGGCTTGGTTCACTTATCTTTCCCCCTACAGAAACACATTCTTTCCTTCTAATCAGAATTAGGAGGACAGTCTGGGGGATGTGGCTCAGTGGCCAAATAATCTGCCTGTGTGTGAGATTCCGGTTCAATTTCTGGGACCAAAACAAAACAAACCTCCACACACTTGATGAGGAAATCTAAAGAAACACAAAGGAGTAATATAGAAACCTGACTTTTTCTTTAATTACATTTAAATTTTGTTGTGTCACAGATGTAGTCAGGAATATATACCTTTATAAAGGTTATACAACGTTGTGGGCACAAATTAAACAAACAAGCCAGTGTTAAACTAATGATCCTGTAGCACTGTAGTACTGTCATCCCGCTGTTCACTGATTTGTTCAAGCGGGCACCAGTAATGTCTCCATTGTGAGACTTGTTACTGTTTTTGGCATATTGAATATGCCACGGGTAATTTGCAGGCTCTGCTGTGCGGGCGGGATACTCTTGGTAGCTTGCTGGGCTCTCCGGGAGGGGCAGAGGAATTGAACCCCATGTGCAAGGCAAATGCCCTACCATTGTGCTCCAGTCCTTACTGACCCTATCATATACATATGCAAGTGTCTTATGCAAATGTAAATGCAGGCTCTCACTTTCTAAGAAATCCACCCCCCAATTTTAGCAAGATAGAAAGATCATCATCATCATCATCATCATCATCATCATCATCATCATCATCATCATCATCATCCTCCATCATCATCATCATCATCATAATCCCGCTGATCTTCGATTTTCTAGAGTGGTCTCAGTAACGTCTCCATTCGAGATATACAGTTACAAAGCTGTTCATGCTGGGGTTCCACTCATATACTGTCCCAACACCCTCCCCCCACCAGCGTCCATTTCCCACCACCAGTTTCCCTCCTACCAACCCACCCCCGGCCTGCCTCTGCCTCTCTAGCAGGCTTTCTCTCCTGTTTTGGGCATTATGATATGCAATATGGATACTGAGAAGTGATTGTGTTTATTCCTTTACCTACTCTAAGCACGCAGTTCTTATCCAGAGTGATCACTTCCAACTATCTTTGTCACAATGGTTTCTTCTTTATCTCCCAGCGCCTGAGGCAGTTCCAACTGTGGGCCACCCTCCTGGCCCATGTGTCTACTGTCTTTGGGTATTAGTCTCACACTATGTTTCTATGTCCCACAAATGAACGCAGTCCTTCTGTGTCTGTCCCTCTCCTCCTGACTTGTTTCCCTCAGCATGATCCTCTCCACGTCCATCTGCTTGTGAGTAATTTCATGACTTCATTTTTTCTAACAGCTGTGTAGTATTCCATTGTGGAGATGTACCACTACATTAAAAAAATTTTTTTTATTAGTGAATCACCGTGAGGTACAGTTACAGACCTACAAACTTTCATGCTTGTGTTTCAATCATACAACGGTCAAGTGCCCATCCCTCCACCAGTGCCCATTCTCCACCACCACCACCCCCTCCTCCCCTTACCCCATCCTGCCTGTGGCAGGGCATTCCCTTCTGATCTCTCTCTCCTTTTGGGTGTTGTGGTTTGCAGTAGAGGTATTAAGTGGCCATTATGTTCAGTCTATAGTCTACTTTTGGCCCGCATCTCCCATCCCGAACAGGCCCTCACAGCACCCTTTACTTGGTGATCCCTTCTCTATCTGAGCTGCCTTTTCCCCCAGCATGTGAGGCTGGCTTCTAAGCTGTGGAGTAATCCTCCTGGTACTTATCTCTTCGGTGTGAGTCTCCCATTCTGTAACTTTATACTCCACAAATGAGTGCAATCTTTCTATGTCTGTCCCTCTCTTTCTGACTCATTTCACTTAACATGATACTTTTCATGTTGATCCACCTATATGCAAATGTCATGACTTCATCTTTTCTAGCAGGGGCATAGCATTGTGTAGATGTACCAAAGTTTCTTTAACCAGTCATCTGTTCTCGGGCACTTGTTTTTTTTTTCCAGATTCTGGCTATTGTAAACAGTGCTGCAATGAACATATAAGTGCAGATATCATTTCTACTATACTTTTTTGCATTTCTGGGATATATTCCCAGAAGTGATATTGCTGTGTCAAATGAGAGCTCAATTTCTAATTTTCTGAGAAGTGTTCATACTGTTTTCCAAAAGGACTGAACCAGTCGGCATTTCCACCAGCAATGAAGGAGGGTCCCTTTCTCCCCACATCCATGCCAACACTGGTTGCTTTTGTTCTTTCGGACGTGGGACAATCTCGGTGGTGTGTGATGGTACCTCATTGTTCTTTTGATCTGCATCTCCCTGATGATAGTGATGCAGAGCATTTTTTCATGTGTCTTTTGGCCATTTGGATTTCTTCTCAGAGAAAGTTTCTGTTCACTGCCCCATTTTCTGATGGGGTTGCACGTTTTCTATTTGTGGGGTTTAACCATTGCCTTGTAAATTATTGATATCAACCCCTTATCAGATAGGTATTGGGTGAATATCCTTTCCCACTGTGTAGACAGACTCTCTTTGTATTCTGGTCACTGTATCTTTTGAGGTGCAGAAGCTTCTCAGTTTAAGGTAGTTCCATTTGTTTATCTCTGTTTCCATTTGCTTGGCCAATGGTGTGTGGCCTCTAAAGATACCGTTAGCGAGGATTTCCCCATAGCTGGAAGACTGTTTCATGAGTGGAGGGGAGAAGGCAGATGGGATAGAGAAGGGATCACTAAGTAAATGATGGCTGGAGGAACCAGTAGAAATGGGAGATGCATGCCGAAAGTAGGTAACAGAAGAAACATGATGACTTCTCAGTGTCTGTGTTGCAAGCCATAATGCCCAAAATTAGAGAGAGAGAGTATGGGGAATATTGTCTGCCATGGAGGCAGGGGGAGGGTATACCTGGGATATCAGTGGTGGGGAATGTGCACTGGTGGAGGGATGGGTGTTTGATCATTGTGAGATTGTAACCCAAACATGAAAGCTTGTAACTCTCTCGAGGTGATTCAATAAAATAAAATAAAGTAAAATAAAATAAAATAAAATAAAAGATACCTTTAGTTTCAATGTCGTGGAGGGTTCTGCCAACCTTGTCTTCAATGTACCTGATGGATTCTGGTCTGATGTTGAGGTCTGTAATCGACTTGGATCTGACTTTTGTGCATGGTGTTAGGTAGAGGTCTTTTTTTTTTTTTTTTTGCATGTAGCTGTCCAGTTTTGCCAGCCCCATTTGTTAAAAGAGGCTTTCCTTGCTCCACTTCACATTTCTTGTTCCCCTATCAAAGATTAGATGATCATATATTTGAGGGTGTGTGTCAGGATATAAAGCCTTGTTCCATTGGTCTGTGGCTCTGCCTTTGTTCCAGTACCATGCTGTTTTAATTATTACTGCTTTGTAGTAGAGTTTGAGGTTGGGGAAGGTGATGCTTCCCATCTTCTTTTCCCCAAGAATTGCTTTAGCTATTTGTGAGGGCTTATTGTTCCATATGAATTTCAGGAGTGTCTGCTCCATTTCTTTGAAGAATGTCATGGGTATCCTTATAGGGATCACATTGAATTTGCATAATGCTTTGGGAAGACAGGCCATTTTGACTATGTTAATTCTCCAAATCCATGAGCAGGGGATATCTTTCCATTTCCTCATGTCTTCTTTTATTTCTTGAAGTAGTGTTTTGTAGTTTTCTTTGTATAGGTTCTTTACCTCCTCAGTTTAGCTGATTCCAAGGTATTGATTTTCTGAGGCATAATTGTGAAGGGGACTGCTTTTTTTAAGTACCATTTTTTTTTTTAATCAGTCATTTGTTCTTCGTCACTCGGTGGTTGGGGATGGGGGTTGCTTCCAGATTCTGACTATTGTGAATAGTGCTGCAGTGAACATAGTAAGTGCAAATAGCATTTCTGGTGTTTTTTTGCACCCTCCCCCCAACCGGGGGCATATTCCCAAAAGTGGTATTGCTGGTTATTACAGGAGCTAAATTTCTAGGTGTTTTTTTTTTTTTTTTTTTTTTTTTTTGAGGAATACCCATATTGTTTTCCAAAAAGGCTGGACCAGTCAGCATTCCCACCAAACAATGAATGAGAGTCCCTTTCTCCCTGCATTTGCACCAGCATTGGCTGTTCTTCTTTTGAATATGTGCCAGTCTCTATGGTGTGAGATGACAGCTCATTGTTGTTTTGACTTGCATCTCCCTGATGGTGAGTCTTGTAGAACATTTTTTCAGGTGCCTTTTGGCCATTTGAATTTCTTTTTCTTTTCTTTTTCTTTTTTTTTTTTTTGCTTTTTGGGTCACACCCGACGATGCACAGGGGTTGCTCCTGGCTCTGCACTCAGGAATTACCCCTGGCGGTGCTCAGGGGACCATATGGGATGCTGGGAATTGAACCCGAGTCGGCCGCGTGCAAGGCAAACGCCCTACCCGCTGTGCTATCGCTCCAGCCCCGAATTTCTTTTTTAAGGACATTTCTGTTCTCCCATTTTTTTGACAGGGATAGATTTTTTTCCCTTTAAAGTTCTACCAGTGCCTTATGTATCTTGTATATTAATTGCTGGGTATTGGGTAAATATTTTTTCTCATTCTGTGGGTTATCTCTGATTATTGGTCACCATTTCTTTTGAAGTGCAGAAAACTCTTAGTTTAATATAGTCCCATTTGTTTATCTTTGCTTCCATTTGGTTAGTGGTGTTTCATCTTTAAAGATGACACTGACTTCAATGTCCTAGAGGGATTTGCCTACGCTTTCCTCCATGTTTCTTATGGATTTATGTATTATTTTTGATTCATCATATTGCCTTAAACTGAGTTTATACTGAATACTTGGAGGCGGCAAAGAGTACATAGAAACATGTCTAGAAATTGCTTCTAATACTTGATCTTAAGAAATAAGGGTATGCTCACCTTCAGGGAGGTGGAATAAGTGGCGAGAAATGTGAGACACCCACTGTTGGAAAGCCCAGCATAAGGGTTCAGGTTAAAAGAAGGATGAGACTGGAGCCAGAGTGGTACAGAGGGCAGAGTGCTTCCTTTGCACACAACCAACCTGGATTTGATTCCTGAGCCCCTTCAGAAGTGATCCCTGAGTGCAGGACCAAGAATAAGCACTGAGCACTGGCAGTAGTGGTCCAAGGGCCCTCTCCTCATCTCCAACCACCACCACCCCACAAAAAAAAAAGAAAGAAAGAAAAGATGCATGAAGCTAAAATCCTATCCTGGTACCTCCTTGAAGGACAAGTAAATTTACAAGTTCTGTACAGTTTCTAAATAATCAGAACAGCCAAATGAGTCCTCATGACCTTTCCCAGGATGAAAGACTTAATTTTTGCTGGGATTTCAGATACTGCCTATTCCAACTCTCACTCAAACCAATATTTCTCTGCATATAATTTCAACAAAAGCCCACAGACGATTGTTTTATTCACTTTCCATCTTTCACATTTTAAGAAAAATTTAAGAAGCCAAAGGTCAGGGATGGTGAGGGATCTTGAAACCAGATCAGCTTATAACTGGGAGGTCAGCCACGGAAAAGGAAAAATCTGGAAGAAGTACAGTGTGTACACTTTAATACTTACAAAGCTATCATGCCAAGGGACAATTAAGGAGTAATGAGATTACTGACTTCCGAATTCTGGGGAGACACGATATCCCTTTATTGGCCAAATGTTCCTTAGAGTGAAAAATAACTCTGGGACTCTTCCATTGTCTCACTTTCCATTTCAAAGTCACTGCAAATGCTGTGGTCATGGTAACAAGGTTACTGTCAGTCATCACTGATGCCACTAAGAGCGGTGTTCTTTTTCCTATTAGAAATCCTAATAGCACTCCTCAGACCCAATCATTAGAGAAGTAGGCATGTGTGGGAATTCTCTTCCCCAGGTGAATACTGCCCTTGCACTTGGCTTCACTTTGCCCTGTCTCTCCTCAGAACTCAGTCTGGGAGAACAACAGATCATCTTTTGGGTCTTCCTTCCTCATACCTCATGGTAAACAGATGTAGGACTCCTACAGTGAGCTCAAATACTTGGGAAGAACTTGGCTGTTCCAAACCACACTGTGCTAATTATAACTTAATCTTAGTTCCAATCACCTATTCCCACAAAAACTCACAGAGCTGTGTAGAAAGAAATCATTGCTTCCCAAATTACCGACAGAGGAGGGGCAGGGTCAACAACATTGAAAGGTGCCCTGAAACTCTCAACAAAACCCCAAACTACTAGTTAGAAACAACAAAATTAGTTGGGATATTCCAGCAGGGAAGGAAGAGAGCAACACTCATCTGAATCTAACGAAGATCTGCTTGGTGTGTGTGTGGTTGGGGCGGGGGGGCGAGGGGGAGGGGAGGGGGCCACAAAGCACAGGTGAAATTAGAAAGACTGCAGAGATGCAATGGGGAAACAGTGTAGAACCCACCAAGCTTAGTGAGTAAAGATAGCCTAACCAGTTCCACGACCTCTAAGATTAGGGTATAAGAGAAAACATCTTTTTAAAGGGGGAACCACACTTGCCATTGCTAAGACAGATTCCTGTCTCTACACTCAGGAATCACTCCTAGAAGTGCTTGGGAGTACTGAATGCTGGGGATCGAACCTGGGTCAGCTGTGTGCAAGACAAGTGCCTTACCAGCTGTACTATCTCACCAGCCCCAAGAAATAACATATTGATAACGTTCAATGAGATCAAAGAAACAATGACATAAGTACAAGACATATGAGACCAGAAATGAGAAAATGACAATCAAGTCACTGAAATAAAAAGCCTGACAGATAAAACACTCAATTTAAACAGCAACTGAGGACAAAATTAGTCAGTGGGCTTCAAGATGGGATGCAGGAAATCTTTAGAAAACAATAGAGGGGCTGGGGCGATAGCACAGCAGGTAGGGCGTTTGCCTTGCACGAGGCCGACCCAAGTTCGATTCCCAGAATCCCATATGGTCCCCTGAGCACCGTCAGGAGTAATTCCTGAGTGCAAAGCCAGGAGTAAACCTAGAGCATCACTGGGTGTGACCCAAAAAGCAAAAAACAATGAACCTTATGGTTTGTGGCCTGATGTTGAGATCTTTAATCCATTTTGATCTGACTTTTGTGCATGGTGTCAGGTCAAGGTCTAAGCCCATTTTTTTTTGCATGCGGTTGTCCAGTTGAGCCAGCACCATTTGTTAAAGAGGCTTTCCTTGCTCCACTTCACATCTCTTGCTCCCTTATCAAAGATTAGATGTTCATACATTTGAGGTTGTGTGTGGGGATATTCCACCCTGTTCCATTGGTCTGCGGCTCTGCCTTTGTTCCAGTACCATGCTGTTTTAATTGTTACCGCTTTGTCAGGCCACAAACCATAAGGTTCATTGAAGACAAAGTTGGCAAAACCCTCCACGATATTGAAGATAAAGGAATCTTCAAAGATGACACGGAACTAAGCAATCTAGTAAAACCAGAGATCAACAAATGGGACTACATCAAACGAAAAAGCTTCTTCACCGCAAAAGATACAGTGACCAGAATACAAAGACTATCTACAGAATGGGAAAGGATATTTACACAATGCCCATCAGATAAGGGGTTGATATCAATGGTATATAAAGCACTGGTTGAACTCTACAAGAAGAAAACATCCAACCCCATAAAAAAATGGGGTGAAGAATTGAACAGAAACTTTACCAAGGAAGAGATACGAATGGCCAAAAGGCACATGAAAAAGTGCTCTACATCACTAATCATCAGAGAGATGCAGATCAAAACAACCATGAGATACCACCTCACACCACAGAGGCTAGCACACATCCAAAAGAACAAAAGCAACTGCTGTTGGAGAGGATGTGGGGAGAAAGGGACCCTTCTACACTGCTGGTGGGAATGCCGACTAGTTCAGCCCTTTTGGAAAACAATTTGGACGATTCTCAAAAAATTAGAGGTTGAAATCCCATTTGACCCAGCAATACCACTGCTGGGAATATATCCCAGAAAAGCCAAAAAGTATAGTCGAAATGACATCTGCACTTATATGTTCATCGCAGCACTGTTTACAATAGCCAGAATCTGGAAAAAACCCGAGTGCTCTAGAACAGATGATTGGTTGAGGAAACTTTGGTACATCTATACAATGGAATACTACGCAGCTGTTAGAAAAAATGAGGTCATGAAGTTTGCATATAAGTGGATCAGCATGGAAAGTATCATGCTAAGTGAAATGAGTCAGAAAGAGAGAGACAGACATAGAAAGACTGCACTCATCTGTGGAGCATAGAATAATAGACTATAAGACTAACACCCAAGATTAGTAGAAATAAGTACCAGGAGGTTGTCCCCATGGCTTGGAGGCTGGTCTCTCATTCTGGGCAACTCAGAGAAGGGAACACCAAGTAAAATGTGGTCGGAGGTCATGCGGGGGAAGGGTGATGCGTGCCGAATATAGACCAGAGACTGAACACAATGGCCACTGAACACCTTTATTGCAAACCACAACACCTAATCAGAGAGAGAGATCAAAAGGGAATACCCTGCCATAGTGGCAGGGTGGGGTGGGGGGAGACGGGACTGGGAGGGCGGGAGAGATGCTGGGTTTACTGGTGGTAGGGAATGGGCACTGGTGAAGGGATGGGTTCTTGAACTTTGTATGGGGGAAACAGCACAAAAATGTATAAAACTGTAACTGTACCCTCACGGCGATTCACTAATTAAAAATAATTAAAAGAAAAGCAAAAAAACAAAAACAAAACTGAAAAAGAAAACAACAGAAGATAGAGAAGTCTCAAAATAAACAACTCATGAGAGAAATATGGGATGGGTTCAAGAGAAGCAGCATAAGAATCATCGGAGTCTCTGAGGAATAGGAAGGCAATTTTGATGAAGATTTGTTAGTCAAAGAAATCATAGCTGAAAAGTTTCCAGAACTGAGGAATACATGAATCCAGATTCGAAAGGTCTGAACATCACAGCTAATAGGCTCAAATAAAAATACTCTAAGACACATCATAATCAGAATGACAAAAGCCAAAGAAATAGAAAATTAAAAGTAGCAAGGTCAAAGATGGAAATTACACACAAAGGCGCTCCTAAAGTCACAGCAGATCTACCAAATTAGATTCAACCAGCCAACAGAAACATGGATAATGCTGAAGAGCTAGTAATTAAAGGAAGCAGATTATAACTGTGAGAAAAAATAGCAAAATCTTAAAGGTCTTTAGATCTCAACCTACAGTCTGGAGAAAGCTGCCTTGTAATATTCTCCTGGCTCTATAAACTTAATCTACCAACTCCAAAAAAACATTTTTATAAGGAAATTCCCAGAGGCAAAAAGATTATGGAAGATACAGCAGTATTCATTCCTGAAGCACCGAGTATCTGAAAAATTCCAAAAAACTAAAGCTTAATAATTCCATTAAAAATTAAAATAATTAAAAATAAGAAACTAAATAACTTAAGAAATAATTGCTGACTTCATGAACAAGAGCAATGAAACTTTTAAATGTGACAACCTGTTTTTTGAAAACGAGTATAATTTCTCATTGAGAGACTTATGCCTGCCAGGAGAAACCGACGAGCAGCGGGATGGCAGTGGCAGAGTATAATTTCAATGCCCATTTTATAAGCCATTTAAATTTAAATTTAAATTCATCATTTAGTAAATAAAAACTTGATATTCTCTTTTAAATATATATAGCCTTAGGCCCACTTTTCATAACAGATAAAGGTTTAAACTAGAAAAAGGAATTCCTGAATGACTCCAAAAGTTATCAAGGTAAGCTTCACTAATTCAAAATGAGCTACTCCAATATACAGATCATGAGTTTTTCTATATTTAGGTTTCACAGAAACAACACAAAAATGGTTGCTTTTGGGGGGCAAGGGGGAACACCTGGTGACTCAGGGATTACTCCTAACAGGGCTGGAGGGCTGTATGTGGTGCTGGAGGATGAACCCACATCAGACACATGTCAGGCAAGAGCCTTTACCCACTGGACTCTCTCTCCAGCCCCAGCACAAAATTCCTAAATAAGCAAATGTGACTACATATATTTTAAGTAAATCTTTATTTTTTGTTTTGGGGCAATGTACAACAGTGCTCAAAGGCCACTCCCATCTCTGTGCTTCAGGGTCACTCCTCTTAGAGTACTGGACGGACCACGTGGTGGTGGGGATTAAGCCTAGGCTTCATTTACGCAGATCATGTATATAACCCTTTGAGGTATCTCTGAGGCCACTAAATTTAAATATTTGGGCACATACCTAACCTTGATCAGAATTTTATGTTAACTACTATGCTCCTACTTCTGGGTTGTATTTGGAAGCTCATTATTTATCTAACTTCTGTGTACACGGAGAAGTGTTTTATTTTCTTTGGTGGGTGAACACTATTAAAAGTTCTATACAATTTGAATTGCATTAAATAACTAGAAAAACATAAAATACTATCCTACAAAATAGGCAAAACTGAAATGCTGCTGAGTTTCTCAGAGCAAATATCGAGGAATTCTGATGACTCCATTCACTGGCTCTTGCTTTTTCTCTTAATGAACAAAATGGGGAAATTACATGTCACTAACATCAAGGGCCCCACTCCCTCCTTTACAAAAACCAATTCAGCAACACGTATCTCACAAAAAGGCCTGCGCAGTTCAGTTAATGTTTATGAAGTGCTTGAAGATTCCTGTTTGAAATAAACTAAGTGAATGTTACCTATTAGAATTACAGACTTTATCTTGGAGACTTCACACTTAACAATCAAATAAAAAAATCTCTAGCATATTTTTTTTCAAGAAGGGAGAGAGGCTTTAAGCATAAAAGCCTATTTTCTTTTTTTTGGGGGGGGGCTGCATTATTTCTTATTTATTTATTTTATGGTGTTTTTTTTTTTTTTTTCTTTTTGGGTCACACCTGGCGATGCACAGGGGTTACTCCTGGCTCTGCACTCAGGAATTACCCCTGGTGGTGCTCAGGGAACCATATGGGATGCTGGGATATGAACCCGTGCAAGGCAAACGCCCTACCCGCTGTGCTATCGCTCCAGCCCAGTGTTTTTTTTTTTTTTTTAATTATTCTTTTATTGAATCACCATGTGGAAAGTTACAAAGCTTTCAGGTTTAAGTCTCAGTTATACAATGCTCAAACACCCATCCCTTCACCAGTGCACATATTCCACCACCAAGAATCATGATATACCTCCCCCCCTCCCCAGACCCCCACCCCGCATGTGTAACTGGTAAATTTCACTTTACTTTTACTTTACTTTGATTACATTCAATATTTCAACAAAAAATTCACTATTATTGATTTGGAGTTTCTTCCCCCTAAAGTCGACCTGCTGAAAAGAAAGCATTTGATAATTTGTTTTCTATTGCTGAGAATGAAGAGATATGAGGTTGAGAGGCCGCACTAGCAGCCACACGGTTTTGGATTTCTGTAGTTTAGTATTCTAGTAACTAAGTCCAGAGAAATATCTGCCAGAAATCGCAACATTGTAAGCTTGTACCTCTCAGATACTTTATATTCCACATATGAGTGCAATCTTTCGATGTCTGTCTCTTTCTTTCTGACTCATTTCACTCAGCATGATACTTTCCATGTTGATCCACTTATATGCAAATTTCATGACTTCATGTTTTCTGACAGCTATGTAGTATTCCATTGTGTAGATATACCAGAGTTTATTTAGCCAATCATCTGTTTTCGGGCACTCTGGTTTTTTCCATATTGTGGCTATTGTAAACAGTGCATAAAAGCCTATTTTCTTTACGATTTATTTAGGCAGTATTGGTCAGCACTTGTACGAAGCATGCTGCTGCTACACTGAAGATATCTGACTACCTAATGCCAACAAGCACAGCTGCTGGACTCTTGATGCCCTCCTCGTTTATTCCAGGCCAAATTACTTGCACAGCTATGAGGCAGAAGTATAGGAAGATGCCAAGCATGAGTGAAATTAGTGATAAACCAGAGGACCCCAAGAGAGATGACTGATTAGGAAGTTTCCAGTTGTAATCACTTTTCTAGCCAGTCATTATGTTATCACATTTCAATTTTCTGTGATGAACTTAAGAAATCTAAATATTATCTCAATCAACATTCTGCAGATTTTGTTGTTGGTCTTTTTTAGTGTTGTATATCTTGGGTATTAACCCTTTATCTGGTGTACTCCTATTTAGTCAGATACCTTTTAATTTTAGCCGGGGTTTTCTCATCATGCAAAATAATTTTAATCTGATTTAGTCTAATTTCAGTGTCTCTGATACACTTTGAATTGGCTTTTGTGTAAGGTATGAGATATGAATGTACTCTCATCATTTTTTCATGTTTTCCCAACACTACATTTGAAAAGGCCATCTTTACTCCAGTTCACATGTTTAGCTTCTCTTTCAAAAATAGCTGTCCCCGTAGGTATGAAGATTATAACTGTTTCCCCTGCTCTTCTTTCTTTTTTCTTTTCTTACTCCTGGTTCTGCACAGGGCTGGTGGAACCATCTGGAATGCTGAGGATTGAACCTGAGTCAGCCTACCCACTATACACAAGGCCAGCACCCTACCCACTGCACTCTCTCTCTGGTCCCATCACTGGGTTTTCAATTAGAATCCACTGGTCAGTCTATTCTTACCTTAGTACTGTGCTGTTTTGAGTACTAGAGCTTTGTAGTATAGTTTCGAGTCAGATAATGCAATATCTCCCAATTGCTTATCTCACAGAATGGCCTGACTGAAAAATGGAGAAAGGAAACCAACACTTATCTGAACAGACAGGTGGATGGTCAGTAGGCATATGAAAAAGCGTTTTCTGCTACATTTTATCAGGGAAATCCAAATCAAGACATTAAGATATCATCTCACACCAGTGAGACTGGCATATAACAAAAAAAGACTGAAAACAATGTGTTGGCGGTACTGTAGCAAAAAGGGACTCTCATTTACTGTCGCTGGGAATTCTGTCTGATTTAGAGCCTATGGATAACAGCACAGACATTTCTCAAAAAAGACTGGAGTTGGGGCTGGAGTGATAGCACAGCAGGTAGGGAGTTTGCCTTGCACGCGGCAGACCTGGGTTCGATTCCCAGCATCCCATATGGTCCCCTGAGCACACTGCCAGGAGTAATTTCTGAGTGCAGAGCCAGGAGTAATCCCTGTGCAGTGCTGGGTGTGAACCCCCCCCCAAAAAAAAAAAAAAAAGACTGGAGTTTCCACATGACCCAAAGATTCCACTTGGTGTCTACCCCCAAGGCCCAAAATATTCATTTAAAGAAACATGTAAAACTTTGTTTGTCATAGTACTATATATAATACAATAGCTGATATAGAATAAACCTACTTGTCCAATGACAGAAGAGTGTGTAAATAAGGTGTGGTATAAAAAAAACACAGAATACTATGCAATCACAGAAATAATAATGCAACTTCCTGCAACCTGGATGGAACTGGAGGATATAAAGCTAATGGAAGTCAGAAGTATAGGCAGAAGCAATAATATAGTGGTAAGGGACTTGCCTTGCATGAAACCAACCTGGGTTCAATCCCTGAGCAATACCGGGTATGGAGTGAGGAAGGAAGAGAAGGAAGAAAATAAGGACAAATATTGGATATTTCCACTCCCTTACCTGTGATATATGGAGTATCATAACCAGGCAATCTGAGGGTAACACTGGGTCAAGGATCTGAGAGGCCTCTGATGCACTAGATGTGCAGAAGTGAGGGATCTCACCACTTCAGTCAAAACAACTGTAAGCACAAGATCTAAACAATGGTAGTGAATATTAGAACTGTGCCTATAAGGGAGGTGGGTAGGGAGAAAAAAAAATTGTGCCTGTTAATGAGGCAAACTGGTGGGACACTGGATGGAGGGACCGTGAGGATGCTTTGAAGGGATGCTGACATTGTGGTGGGATTGAAGATGGAACATTGTGTGCCTAAAATGCTACCATTGACAGTTCTGTAAATTATGGTGCCTACATAAGAAAATAAAAACCAAATCAAACAAAAGTGCCTATAAAATTTCTAGGACAAATAAAAGCATCTTTATTCTCCTTGACGAGAGTAAATGGTGAGTCCTCCTGGGTAGCCTAAAAAGGCTTTAGAAAAACTCCTGTTAGTGCTAAAGATGGAACCTATAGCCTCATGAGACAGGCAGGGCTAAGCATTAGAAATAATTGGAATGAAACCTGAGATGAACTACTTCAGAACAAAACATTCACCAATACAGCCACCCTTCCCCCAAGCAGTCCACCTAAAATCAGGTACACACATTAAATAATTATCAATAGATAAGAATGAGAAGATGTACAGAACAGAACAGGATGCGAGATGCTCAGGACACATTTAAAAAGTGGGATTCAGTAAGAGAGAGCAAAGGAAAGTAGGCATTTAAAAATTAAGCAAGAATGCCCAGAGGGCTTAGAATGCCTGTTTCAAGTTCAGTCACCAGGGCCACCACATGGCCAGAGAGGCCCTGCCCCGCTGCACAGCAGCCAGTGTATGGAAGCCCGAGGAGAGTTCTGGCCCCCACTAAGCTCTGAAACTAAGGAGCTGTGTGAGTGCCACAGCCAGGAAGCAAGAGCCCCAGCAAGTATGGTGAGCAATGCAGTGGCATACACTACAACCAGAAAATGGATCAGCACACAAACAAAGAATCACAGCTCTCGACTTGTGGCTGGTGCCCAAGACACTGTGGACCTGGTAGTAATAGCAGCAACTGTGTTAACAATAATAATAAAAGGAAGAAGGGGTGTAAAAACAAATTCCCCACCCGCAGGGCTGTGTAAGCCCCTCATGTACTCGGGGATTACATGTTAAAGGATGTTCGAGGGCTCTCCGGGCGGCTCTCTCTCGCTGCCGGTGTTCAGTGCTCTTTAGCCACTTCTTTACTCGGGAAGGCTGTTGCCTTGGACAGACGAAGGAGGAACGAGGGCCAAGCTGGTTGCTGATTAGTTGCCGTTTATTCACTCTCTTGTCTCTCCCAGCTCTCCTCTGTGTCTATCTCTCTCTAACCACGCAATTCTTTCTTCCCGCTCTATCTGTCTCCTCTCTCTCTGCTGTCTCTGTAACCATCTCTCCTTCAATCCCTCTGCAGCAGCCGTCAATCAATCAATCAACCAACAATTCCTTTCTCCAACCATCAATCCCCCCTTGCTCCCTATAGCCGCTCTTTCTCTTTTTATCCTCTCACCTATTTCTGTATTTGCCGTCAACTAGCTGACTAACATTAAGTAATTAAAGATCCCTTCTGATTAAGTCACTAAAAAATCCTTTTCCTACCTGGAGAGTGGGGTATGGTGGGGCAAGTCTGGAGTGAATGGTCTCACATGACTTTAAACATCCTATGAAATCAGTATTTTCGTCTATTTTGCTATTAACAGACACCCTCTTGTAAAATGTCAATTTGGGCATTGGCAGGCGCAAAAGGAAGAGGCTGAAAGTATTAATGGACACCTGAAATATGCTGTATAATTATGAAAATTAAATGTGTAAACATATCCTTACACACTTAATACATTTTGACGTTTAACTATGAATGTGACCAGTGAATATCGAGAATTCCAGCTGATGCATTCAAAGTTTCTAAGCCTTCCATTCAGCTTTTAAAAAACTCTGTACGAGGGACAGGGCGATAGTACAATGGGTAAGGCACCTGGCATGCACACAGCTGAGCCAGTTTGATTCCTGGCACCCTGTATAGTCCTCTGAGTAGAGAGCCAGGTGTGGCCCACAAACAAAAACAACCAATCCTTTATAGGTTAATAAGCACGAACATAACATCACTGGGACTCAATATTCTCTACCTATCCACTGTGCAAAGATGGCACACGTTATATCCCACAGACAATGTACCTATAGAAACTGATGCAAAAGACTCTAGGTTTATGATAAAGAAAGTTCAATAATCTTAAATCTCCTCTGTGAGAGGCTGAGATTAAAAGAAGACTGTTGCTACATGATAGGTACGTGACAGTAAAATGCAACAGATTCAGTTATCATTGAAAGTACCATAACATCACTCTCCTACCTCTGTGGTTTGAAAATAGAGAAAGGTTGATCTTAAGTTCTCAAGTGATACAATACAAAGTTTGTGTTGAGATATAACTTTTTACACATTAATCCATTATAAACAATTACACAAAACAAGTCACAGTAAATCTTTGTAAAATAATTGCTGATGGGTGAAATAAAATGAAAAAAAAAAAGGAAAAAAAGAAAAACTAGTAACAATGGGATTACAATGAAGGCATTAAGAAATGGTTACAAACAGGAATTGTACCATGTACACTAACTCAGATTTAACTCACCCTGTTTCTTGCAAACATCACCTAATTTATTTACTACCTAATTAACCATAAGTTATCTCAAATGTGAAACTCACCTCACCAGATTTTTTTATGGATTAACTTTCTTAATTAAAAAACAATTATTTTTGGGTCACACCTGGCAAAATACACAGGGGTTACTCCTGGCTCATGCACTCAGGAATTACTCCTGGCGGTGCTCAGGGGACCATATGGGATGTTGGGAATCGAACCCGGGTCGGCCGCGTGCAAGGCAAACGCTCTACCCGCTGTGCTATTGCTCCAGCCCCTGCATTAACTTTTGACACTGCTTAGGACAGTGAAGAATGAAAAGTATGAGGCAATTAGATGCTGGTTATTATTTTTATAATTATTTTATAAGCTATATTATTAAAATTTGTATGTGTTTATCAAAAACCTCACTGCTTGAGAAAAAAATTAAGGAAATCTGGATATTTATAAGCATCTTTCACTTTCAATTTCACAAAAACTAACGGCTTATCTTTCAGCATCAGTGAATGTGAGCTATTTGCACATCTCTAGTACTATTTGTATATTTAGCCACAATTTACTTTCTGTTCACATCTGCAATAAAAACTAAAATTTATCAAAAAAGGCTGATGAGCGCTGAAAACTATGGCAATGGATCTGCAGAGACATAAAGGCACTCAAGAAAGACAATCTGAAGTTAACTTCAGCAGAGCTGCATCTTTTCTTTCTAGCAGCGCTGGAAATTAAATCCAGAGCTTCGCACAACCAAGGCAAGTGCACCACTACTGTGACACATTCCTGGCAAAGTTGAAGATTCTGTAACAGAGGAAATAGGGCAGATAAGACTTGAATGGAATCCTTGACTTCCTTATTCTCTTTTAACAAGGGAAAACGGTTGGAGGAAATGATTATGACAAATCACCCTGAAACTGATGGTCTTGTTGATAAGTTGGTTGCTACCTGAAGTTCACAAAGGAAGGAGAACAGATGATTCTTATCAGGTAAAATAGGAGCATGCAAACAAGTTCATCACAGCAGATCCTTGAATAACAGTGCTTCACTCAATTTCCTACCTTTAATATTGATCAGCTGGGCTCACTGTCAGCCTGGTTTGCAGTTTGTGGGTTTTCTAAAGGTACTTTGGCTTTCGTTTAGGCCCTAAAAATGCACACATTTGTTTTCACTGCTATGTCTAAACTGTCCTAGTTATGCCCTAGTACACACAAATTAATACAAAAGAATATTTACTATTAGGCGTGGTTTGGTAGTTGACTTCGAAGTCTGATATAGGGTGGGGTGGGGGCCTGGGATCACAGCTGTAATGCTCCAGGAGCCCCATGCTGGCTGTGGGTGGACAGGGGTTCCCTGCACTGTTCGCACTGCTCCCTACGCTGCCTCTCTGGCCCTGTCACGCTTCTAACGACCAGAACTATACTGGAGGAATTAGTGAAGTGGTGAAACTGGTATGGGACTATCATTTTGCTTTGAGTTTTAGTCCACTTTTCTACTAGATCCTTTACACACACACACAAACACACACACACACACACACACACACACACACACACACTCTTAATTTTTGGGGGGTGGAGTGGGCCACACCTGGCTCTGGGCTCACGGATCGAACTGTAGTGCTTGGGGGAGCACATGCACGGCCAGGGACTGAATCAGGGTCAGCTGTGCACGTGACCAGCCCCTCTGGGATCCAAGTCACACAGCCTTGCAGTTTCCACTCTCTGAAGGGAGCAACAGGAACCGTGTCACTGATTAGGCTTTTCTTTACATCACAACTGAACTTTAAAATTTTAGGTGACTTCTTTTTATCTGTCTGTAGTGACAGGTGTGAAACCTTGTTGGCACCCAACCCCCTCCCAACACACACAGAGGTAAGACAGTTTATGTGTCAAAGCTATTTTCTCTCTGAAATTTAGGTCACAAAGTCTTGCCAATTTCAGCTCTGTGAATTCGAAGTTCAACAAAAAATTTTTATTATTCCTTTTTCTTCTCATCAGTAAGAGTAGAAATGGTTCTCTTTATACTGGTCTATATTCTAAGTACAAGACCAATTTTTTTTTTTTAGTCTTCATTTTGAATAGTTTGCAGACCACAAACTTGGTTGCAACACCAGTGACCACGCCAGGCTCACACCTGGCTGTATGTGAGGATGGCGGGAGCTAAACAGATGAGCCGAATCCCTAGCCTCCGGGATCAGTTGTTTCTAGGAACTCACCAATTCTTTCTTCAGTAGTGAAAAATTGCTGAGAATACCACACAGTGTTGCTCATTTCACATATATTTTTCATATGTAGAAGTTCTATTTGGTTCTTCTTTTGGGGAGCAGCGTGGGGGGGGGAATGAAGCATGGTTTGGGCTACGTCCAGCGATACTCAGGCTTACGCAGTGACACTCTTGGGTGGCTCTGTGTTTAGGGATCGCTCTTCTAGCTCCTGATTGACCATAAGTGCGGCAAAGGATTGAATCAGTCTGTAACCAAGTGCAAGGCAAGCACCACAACACCTGTGTTATCTCCTTGGCCCCTATTTGGTTCTTTTAATTTTCATTTTTCTTCTGATCACATTCACATTTTCCATTATATTTTTGAGATGTGCTCAAATTATGCTCCGTTATATATGGAACATTTTTATAACAACCACTTTAAAAAACATTATTTTCTAGTACCATCATCTATAGTATCTTTGTTGTTTCTATTGACATTTTTCTTCCACTTATACTGTTTCCTGCTCATTTTTTATTTCAAACCGTGCAATTTGGGATGCTGCATTTTGTTGTATTTCTTTAAAGAACACTAGATATTTGTTCTGGCAAGTAGTTTAAATTACTTGGAATCAGGCAGATCCCTTTCCAGGACTGTTTTTAAGTTCTGGGAAGTCAAGTCCATAACAGGCATTCACCCAGGGCTATTTTAGCTTCACCAACACACCACTGAAGATTCTACACAGTACTAGTTATTATGAAATCTTCTACCTTGGCACAACCAGAAGACTATCCTTTATACTGTGGGGCTCTTCAGGAATGGTCCATGTCTGTTTTTCCCGAGCGACTCTTGAAAAGTTTCCCGTCATGCACATGCATCAGTATTCAAAGACAGGAGGGGAGCCTGCAGAGAGCTGCTGAGCTTTCCTGGGCTCCTTCCTTTCTGCCCTTTGAGTTCTACCCACCTTTGTTTCTTCCCAATTCTCTATGGCAGCTGGCCTCTATCTGACCGATCTTCACTGCTGTTGCCTAGAATCTCTCCAGGAACTAAGCTGGAAATTATGGGCTTACCTTGATTGTTTCTTATCTTTTAGAAGGGCTGTCCAATGTCAGAAAACTAATGGTTTAACCTGCTGATTTTAGGGCCCAACCTGTCAGAGTGCAGGGGTTAGAGCAGTGCTCAGGGCTCGCATCGTGCTGGAGACGGAAGCCAGGCCTTCGCATTCGAAGCATATGCTCCAGCTTCTGGAGCTATTTCCATGTCCCCTGAAAGCCCTTGAACTTTTACACCTACTGGAAATCCACCAGGAGACGGGGGCTGAGAAGGCAAACTACTGGCATTTCTCAAACAAACTCATTTTCAAGTCTGTGGTGTAGAATTTAGAAGACAATAAGACTTGTCTACTATAGATCAGTCTCTCCCTCAAAGAAAAAAAATCAAGGAGTTTGTATAATAGAAGATAAAATAACACAACAGATCCCAGATAAATAAATTCCATATTATTATTTTGTGAGTATCATAAAAACATGTTCCTTAGCTAGGCTTTAGCATAAAAAAAAAAGGGCATGATAAAACTGATCTAAAATTTTAAGCTCGGGGAAAAAAATGTGGGAAATCTAATCTCAAAACTTTGTTAAGCAACTTTTGTTTTGATGACAAAAGCCATCAAAGAGGTTCCCACTCCTGCCCGTTTCTCCTGAGATTAAACCCAGGTCTCATATATGTGAAACAGGCACTTGACTATTACTGAGCTACATCATGGACCTAAGAGGGTCTTAATAATGCCTAACATCAGCTGTTTTATTTCTAAAATACTTTGAATTTAACTAAATCTGCTGACATACTTGAATGTGAAACAAACTGCTTTAAGAAGATGATCTTTCACACTTACTATATACAACAGTATTTCTAATAGATTAGAAAGCTGGCAATTTTCCAGTTCTTTCTCATTATTCTAGTCAAGCAATATAATATACAATTCATGATTTCTCCTTTACTTTCTTTTAGTATGTTAAGTAGCTCTCTAAAAGCTGTCTTAGATATTTGGCACATGGTTTTAAAATTTCTGGTCCTGTTATACATGACATCATATGAAATATGGTAGATTTATAATATATATGATGTATATATATTCCAAATACCATAGGGCATTAAAACATTTGTGAAAATTGTTATGAAACTACAGTTCTTTCTGAGAATCTGTACTGAGGTCCAAGAGACAGTACAAAGATTATGGTGTTTGACTAAAATGTGGCTGTAGCCATGATCCTGGTTTGAACCCCGGCACCACACATAGATTGGTGTAAACTCTGAGCACTACTAGGTATGGCCCCCCACACTTCCAAATGCTGTGGCTATATAAGCTGAATCCTACTTACTTATATTTTGATACAATTTCTGTAATTGCTTCTTGCCTACATCATTAATATTAAAAAACAAAACATTAATTATTTCAAAAAATGAAGTAACAGAAAAACTCAAACTTATTTTGAAATGATCTGTTTCTTTGAGGGACTCTTATACCCTGACAGTCTATACTTTGCAATTTAGGACTGTAATCCTAGGCCTTTCTTTTGTGAGAAAACTGGTCATGTTATACTTAAAGATATTACCTTAAAGTCCATTTGTGTGGAGGCATTTAGCTCTGGGATCAGAAGGCTATGACTTGCATGCACAATTTGAATCCCAAGCACACCAAGGCTCTTTGAGCACCACCGGGTGGTGGCCCCCAGGTCTGATGGACTTTGGGAGCTGTTTCCTTGGGCCCAAGCTGGTTTAGGATTACGAAGGACTGGTCTCTAGGCAGGCCCCTGAGCAATGCTAGGAAGTCCCTCTGCCCCTGCCAAGAAAAGTCCTCTTGAACTTTGTTTTTAAACTTGTTTTATAAGTTTGCACTGTGTTCCCCCTAACATTTTTAGCTCAATCCCACTGAAGATTACTAGGCTTGCCAGCTTGTGAGAAATATTCTTCTTTAAGAGCATTTAGGTTTCAGCCCAAGTATCATTTCCTCAGACGTTTTCTGACTATCCTAGCTAAAGTAGTACACTCTAATACCTCAAAAAGGTCAGAAAATTTTTCTTACTTTTGCAGAGATAAAATAATTTTGGATAACTTCTGGCAAAACTTTTCCCCTACTCTAAAAAGGAAGTTTGAAAGTTCTGATTAATTTGTATTAACAATTTAGTACAGTTTACTATTATTTTCAAATTTGCAGGGATTTTTTTTATTTTTATGAAACAAGACAATTTTTATTAAAACTTACTTATATATAAGGGAAACAAAAAGAGGACAGACATGTTCATGAGAGAACATGGGCTTCTCTAGATTGGGAAAATCAAGCAGAGAAAAGGTACATGTTCTGGTGAGAACACACAGGCCTGAAGAATAAACCATCAAATTTGTGTTTGACTAGGTAACATTTGCTGCATTGAAAACAAAATTCCTCTGCATCCTGTACGTCTATTTTTGTTTACAGTTTTACAAAGTATACAAAAGTATTTACATTTTTATGTTTTAAATTTTTATGCTTATTTTTTTCCCCTCAGACCAATTAATCACCTTACTTTGTGTTTCAGTATAAATTATCTATTTTGGGTAAGGCAATTTCCTCCAGTATAAAATTTTTCTAAATCGAAGATTAGCAGATAAGTAGCATGAATTTAAAAAAAAATATATTTAAGAATCAGAAGTATTTCATAAGTTTGGAGTTCACAAAAGAGATCTTAAGATTAAGGAAGTAATATAAAGGTAGCTCCTAAATGACTAGATAACTATCATATTTATGCTAACCAAATGCCAAGCTCACTGCAATTCAACTTCTAGCAGTAAATAATCAACTTAAAAACTAAATAAACAGTTATAGACTGGAAGTAGTGTTCCAGAAATGATTGTATGTCTTCCACGTTTACTAACCTCAACTTTCTGGATTATATTCAGCTTATATCTATTTTAGGAATTGCTTTGGAAGGTTCTTATGTTTTATGCAAGGCACTGCTATTTTCCCAGATGAATAGAATATCCATTCTCTGGCTCCAAGTTTCCATGACAATAAAAACAAAACATTCATCAGCACCAGCTTGGTATTTGATGGCGAACGCAGCTGCAGCTTCTCACAGTTCCATCTCTATCCCAATCCTTTCTGCAGAACAGAAGCACTGTATTTCGCCAAAGCAACGGAATTGTTTTTACAGTGATTTCCCCTCTATCACAAACTGAAACACTAAAGACTAAATGTATCACACAACTTCTATTCCTCAAAGCATCTACTCCTGTCAAACTCACGCAATGTAATTTTAAAAGTTTCTGTATTTTGCTAAAGGTATATTTGATTTGAACTATGAAAGCTTGGTCTAGGTTTTACAGATGTAAAGAAATATGCAGTGTTTAATAAGCTCCTCTGATTAGAGTATAGAATCTTGGGTGACATTCACAGTACACAAAAGCTGTTCTTTCCAACCAGATCTGGTAAAACAGTGCCCCCTTGTGTTTTGGCATTTCTGCTTTGACTAATTCATTTTTAGATTTCTACACAATGAACTTTAACATTTTCTATGTCAGAAAAGTAAGTAGGATTGGCAACCGAAACCAGCCAAAAATAATTTCAAAATAAAAATATCTATTCAGTTAGTGATTTTAATATGCAACATGAGGAAAATATAATTCAGACAGTTCTTTTTTGTTTTGTGGCCACACCAGGCAGTGCAAGGGGACTTGGTCTATCTATCTATCTATCTATCTATCTATCTATCTATCTATCTATCTATCTATCTATCTATCTATCTATTTTTAATTCTTTTTGGGTCACACCCGGCGAT
Source organism: Sorex araneus (assembly GCF_027595985.1). Lineage (NCBI taxonomy): Eukaryota > Metazoa > Chordata > Mammalia > Eulipotyphla > Soricidae > Sorex > Sorex araneus. The sequence goes on along the minus strand of NC_073311.1, from coordinate 339,312 downwards.
GTACCAGGGTTATTCCTGGCTCTACACTCAGGAATTACTCCTGGCAGTGCTCATGGGACCATATGGGATGCTGGGATTTGAACCTGGGTTGGCCGCGTGCAAGGCAAATGCCCTACCCACTGTGCTATTGCTCCAGCCCCAATGGGGCTTGTTTCTGATGCTCTCAGAGGACCATATGGGATATGGGTATTGAAGCCAGGTTGGCTGAGTGCAAGGCAAATATTCCACCTGCTGTTTTATGGCTCCAGCCCCAGACAGATTCTTCTTCAGAAAGAAAAATGAAACAAAAAAAACATCAACAATTCCATTTTCCTCTGGTGGTAGTTCTCTGTGACTACTTTACATTGGTTATCTTCATATGACCAGCAATCAATGGAATTTAAACTATTTTTAGAAAGTAAAAGAATACTTTTAGAAAGTAAAAGAAAAGCACAACCTATGTTTTAACTTCCTTCAAAGAAGCCCTGGGTTCAATCCCTGATAACACACCACACACACACACACACACACACACCATTTTTATATGCACACTGCCAACCCACATTCAATCCCCATCATCATATAAGGTCCCCTGAGCCCCAATAGAAGAGACTGCTGAGTAAGTCCTAAACACTGCTAGTTGTGTCCCCCAAAAGACCCAAAACATTCTTATATGAGAACAATGATGCGCACACACACACACACACACACACACACACACACATTTACAGATGACTGAAAAAAAAATCACTTACCTAGTAATCAACCTAACAAAGGAGATGAAAAATTTATTGAGTAAAGTAATATAAGTCAATATGAAGAGAAACAAAATACAAGGGAATGAAATACAGTCCAGGTTTGTGATTTGGAAAAATCATCATCACTTAAAATAATCACCGTAATGCAAAGCACTATACAGATTCAACCAAACTTATATGAAATAACTTTCAAATTCACATGGTATTCTTCAATAGTACAGAACAAATATTTTCAAAATCCACATGGATCTCCCAGAGTAGGCAAAGCAATCCTGAGGAAAAAAATGGGAGGAATTGCATTCCTTGACTTTTTTTTGTTGGTGATCAACTGCCATTTATTCTTCCTCTGCCTCCTTCCACTCTCACTCCCTGCCCATATTCCTTCTCTCCCAGCCCACTCCCACAGCCTAGTTATAGAGAACTAGGGTTGCGGGTAGCAATTACACACAGGTGAGGTAGCATAATCAATATATGAAAGCCCTTCCTTCCAAGGAAGCTCTTCTAAGACAAAGATCTCATCCTGCTAGGAGACCTGCTCAAGGGCAGAAACCATTTAAACAGTCACCTTAAATTACTTCTTATTAATGGACACAGTAAGAGATATATTAAGCTTAAAGCTCTCCTGGGAACATCTGGCTATAGATCCCAGACTATAGTCCTCAGGCCAGACTACTCTTTCCTTAGCAGGGTCCTCGTCAATCACTTCTTTTTGGGTCATGACAGAATTTGTCCACGACCATACTCATAGCTTAGTACAAGTTTTGTGGCACTTAGCCTGTTCCGTTTTGATGCCAGGGTATTCCCTGACTTTTAACTATGTAATTCAGCTACAGAAATTTATGCCACAATACAAATGATTAAAACAAAAATAATCAAATTAACATTTAGATTCCATTTAAGTTCTTCTGCCTAAAGTCTTACGGATTTTGTTTTGGGGCTTTGGGGGCTACTTCCCCATAGTGCCAGGGACTCCTCCTGTCTCTGTGCTCAGAGAGATCTTTGGCCTGCATGGGGAAGCACTGGCAATGCTAGGGACTCCAGTAAGAATGACAGCAGGCAAGTGCCCTGACCCCTGGACTCTTTCTAGTCCCAAATCTTAAGTTTTTAGCAAAAGGAACATGTTTAGATTATGACTATCTTTAATTTCATGTCTTTTTCTGCCTTTCAAGCTTTCTTGACTTCTACATCCTTGATATTACAGATCATAACGTTGCTCATAATGTATCTATCTGATCTGCCATGTCTTCCAGAATGGAATCAGGTTTGGGATTTAATATAACAGAAATGGTGCATATTCTTTCCAATACATTTTACCAGGTTGCAAATAAATCTGAATTACCTATTACTGTTGTTCACTCTCATTCTTTCATTAAGATGAAATCTGATCATACTACTCAACTGAAAAATTACTTTTACCATTAGAAGTATTTTGCAGGCAGGTACTTTGAGAGTAGGTAAGAATCCTGTTCTTCACAAAGCCTTATTTATATAAGCAAGAACTCACAGTTTCATATTTTATTTAATGTAGTATAATCCACTACCATCATTATTTACTTTGTTGTCAAAACCGTCCCAGAGTTGGCCAGAGAAAGGTTCCTTTAAGCTAGGTTCTAAGGCCTTCTGACATTATTCTTTGGAGTATATCCTTACTTTCTTGCTAACAAGTTGTTCTTGTACTCTCCCTTACCTAGCCCTGGAATCATTCATTCTCCCAATAAACCTGGTTTCTTTTATGGAAAATAGTATTTAGAGATCAAATTCTGGACATGAGACATGGTACTGATATTAGTGTTTTGCTAGTCCCAAGATTTCATAGTGGACCAGAGCTGAGGGAATATACGTGTACATACACATACTTATAATCACACAGATATCCATCCTTACTCTCTCTCTCTCTCTCTCTCACTCACACACACACACACACACTTTATTGTGGTGCTGGAAATTGAACCTAAGGTTTCACAAACATGAAGCAGGCAGATTACCACTGAGCTACATCCTTAAGGCCCTGTATTTCTTTCATTTTTTTAATGTATTGAAAACTCTTGAATTCACATTAATATCTCTAATTCTCACACAAGATTCATTTTGGTTTTCTTAGTTCCCATGTTTATAACTTTTTTCAACTGTAAAAGACCTCTTCCTTTATAACTGAGAAATTTTTGGTGTGACTGCTTGTTTGATAACTCCCGCTGGATATCACTGATTTCCAGTTGCTACTGCCACTTTATTCTCTTTTTATATGGATATCCTCCTACATAGATGTTTGCACATGCGTGGGTTCGTGTGTGTGTGTGTGTGTGTGTGTGTGTGTGTGTGTGTACTGGCATAGTTCTTGCCTATACCATTTTTCTGGCCCTGCAAAGATGTTATTTCTTCTCATTTGTTCTGACCACTAGCTTTTGATATGGCTGCTGCAGCAAAACAACAACAACAAAGCAGGACCATGCCTATAGCCTCCCTATTTCCAGCCATGAGAACACTTAAAGTATGCCTCTGTGGTTTGTGCTTTTCCTTGTGATTTTTTCCTTTTTCAAAATTACCCGGCCCCCAACCCCCCCCCACCCCCCGTACCACCCCGTCTCCTTGCTTTTGTAACGGCCAGGATGACCAGGGGGTTGCATACTTGGCTGGGTGCTGTGCTTGCCAGAGATCACAAATGTTCTGCTCTTGGGATCACAGCTGGTAGCGCTGCTAGAACCCCACCTGCAGCCACACCCAGGGCTGCATTTCTGGCCTGTAAGGAAGGCAGCAACCCCCACCGAGTAGCACTCACACCTTCTTACGTATTCTCAGGTAAGAGACCCTGAATCTCTTCCCAAGTTTCCACTGCCAATCTCCCTACTCCTCCTTTACCCACTGCATCCCCTGAAATTTAGAGGAAAAAAACCTTTATTTTTGATATCTGAGAACAGAATTACAGTCTATAATATAAAAAAGGAAAAGGAACTTTTCCAAAGTTAGATATTTCAAATGTTCCTAATAAAATAATTACTAAATGGAGGGTGCTCTGAGAAAAAAGAACAGGAAATGAGGTAATGCCACTTTAGTTGGAGGGTAGTATCTTTTCCCAACATCTGGAGAGAGCACAGCAGTTTCCGAGATCATAAGAAAACTACGAACAACCTAAAATGTATTTACAGACAGTGACTGAGATAATAAAGACACTTGAAAGAATAGAATTTGTTTGTAGAAATATTTTTGGAGAAAAAATGATAATAGCTTGCCTTAAATTCGTGAAAAGCCACCATAATTTGGTATAATACCAAGACCAATTTAAGGCCAAAATAGAAAAGTTCTAGGGGAACAGATTTTGTAAGCATATCATAAAGCAGATGTTTCTAACCGTGATAACTAAAGATTAATTAGCTAACTCAGTGGACAGTACATTACTATCAACATTCAAAGTACAGGTTGAATAATACCTAGATGGAGATATAAAGACAGACAAGAGTGAAATGAAGAATCCTGGATTTAGGAGTCAAAAATACAATATGCTAATTATAAGCTTAGATTGTGAATTCAGCCTGGTTTGCCATTACAAAACTGTTCAGGTTAATAATTTAAGTCAGAGATTCTTCTTATTTAAAATGAAAACTGATATTCATCACATAAAATTGTTAATGCACTAATATAAACAAATGCCTTGACTGTCACAAATACTTATTATTTTCTATTATAATTACATACTACTTTGTAATCAATAAACCCTAACTTACAGACAGTTTTATTATTAGGCTTCTGCTCTACAAATATAGAGAACTTAGCAATTCGATTCTCTGTTTCCCCAATCTTTACTGTATGATCTATAGTATTTACTGAATAAACTGAGATTAAAGTGCTGACAGGTAATTAGATTATGAATATTTTAAAGTCATGTCAAAAGTTGTAATCCAGCTATTTGGTATTCATAAAAATATACATTCTTACAATTCATCATCCAAATTGGATTCCAACTGCCATGGATCCCTTTAGCACCACTTGGATTGCTTCTGGGAGCCCAAAAGCACCACTCAGTGGAGCATCTCTCCAAATGGTCCAGTGCTGAGCACCACTGGACGTGCTGTGGCCCCTAGAGAACAAGGCAAAACTCAAAAGCTCGGCGGAGAAAATATGGTCTACACTCAACACATCTACTGAGAACTAAATGTACATACCAAGCACTGAGGATTTCCATAGCACCTGTGTTTGGAGTCAAGATTTTAAAGAATTTATCAAACACGTCACCAATAAAAAGTGTATCAGAGAATCAAAAAAAAAAAACCTCACAAAAATTTGATCAAACAACTCCCTAATTTTTAGAAACCTATTTTAGGAAATATGTTAGGACAATTAAAACTGCATGAAAAACATTCAATACAAAATTATAATCAAAATGCCCAATAGTGGTAAAGAATTGAGAAAATTATACTGTATCAATGTGATGAATTACATAAGTATTTATTGAACCTATTATTAATCGAAAAAAAATTACAAGATTATACTATCTGCTCTTCCAAAAGTATGCAAAGAAAAGATTAGAAAGAAATATACTAGAAAAATTAGTTCCTCATGCCTGCTGGGAAATACAGGGATTGGTTTTTATAATGTTCAGAATGCACCTACCCTCATACTTCTATCTCAACCCTCAGCTATACAGTAACAAAAAGTATTTCTATTGACCCCCAAATCCACATCATAACAGTTGCTTTTTTGCTGTGATTAAATATATTAACCCAGAATACATAAATACAAAAGAGAAAGGTAGTTATTTCAGTGAAAACCATTTCAGTGTCAGAAATCGTTTTCTGACATCAACCCATCAACATTTAATTAAAAAGTAGAAAACTGCAAAAGAGAGGGGTGTAGGATCATTAACACTGAAGAGTGCACACTACTACTCTCAAATATTATACTCACTACATCTTTGTAATTATTATTTTTTTATTTTACATTTTTGCTTTTTGGGTCACACCCGGCAATGCACAGGGGTTACTCCTGGCTCTGCACTCAGGAATTACATCTGGTGGTGCTCGGGGGACCATATGGGATGCTGGGAATTGAACCCGGGTCGGCCGTTGTGCAAGGCAAACACCCTACTCGCTGTGCTATTGCTCCAGCCCCTGTAATTATTTTAAAAAATCGAATTACTTTTCTTCATAAACTAGACTCATAATTCACCATCTGTGATTTTCACAAGTACAGGTGTGGTTTAATCAAGAAAGGTATTCTAAAACCCAAACTGCCCCATTCACTAAATGCAGGTTACACTTCAAGACTAGCCAATAAACATATTTATATATTTTAGTTCCTGCATCACATGCCATTTCAAATTGTGTAAACTATATACAACATACTATTTGTAATCATAACCATTTGAAGTGTACGATTGTACCACAATTTTTAAAAACTATTCCTTTAGCTATGGAGAATAAGGCTATGAATGTGGATGTACAACTATCTCTTCAAGAGTCAGCTTTCACAAGAACTGAGTACTGAAAGGAGATAAAGGGATATACACGATAACCTTTCAGTACCCATATTGCAAACCATAATGCCCAAAAGGAAAAAGAGAAGGAAGGAAGGAGGGAGAGGGAGAGGGAGAAGGAGGGAGGGAGAGAGAGAGACAGAGAGAGAGAGAGAAAGAGAGAGAGAGAGAGAAGTGCTGTAGAAGCAAGCTGAAAGGAGGAGGAAGGAAACTGGGGACATTGGTGGCAGGAAATGGAAACTGGTGAAGGGACAGGTGTTGGAGCTGAAACCCAATCATGAACAACTCTGTAAGATCTCACAGTGATTCAACTTTTAAAAAGTCAGCTTTTAATTTGGGGGGTATGTAGAGGTGGACTTGCTGGACATGTGGTAATTTTCTTTGGAATAATTTGGGGAATAAACTATGTGGGTTTGGAAAGGGGGCTGAGAGGCCAAGACCACAGACACCTGGCTAACTGCAGACATACAGAACGGTCAATGCTTCAGCCTAGACATGTGTTGCTATTCTGTCCGAAAGTGCCACTTGGTAGTAATTAGGGTCTTTCGGGGTTGATCTGCAGTGCTTGGAAGGTCATATGGTGTCAGAGATCAAACTCAAATCCAAACATGTAAGGCATGTGCTTCTGACCCCTGAACTCTCTCCCTGGCCTCAGAGAGAAACTGTCTTGAATAAAATGGCAAAACATGTTTGTGAAATAGGTTTCTGTTAAGACTCCATACATGTGTGTTTGGGGGCACTGAGGTTGAACCCAGGGTCTCACACTTGTAAGTGCTCTTCCAGGGAGCTTATCTCCAGTCTCTGCTATTTTTTATTTTTTAGAGTATTATAGCAGAGATTTGACTATTTCAGACCCCCTAACATTAGAGCAGGTTCTATGGTCTCAATATTTGTTTGCCTCCATCACCATGTTAAAACCTAACCCCAAGGAAGAACCCTCATGACTAGAATGCCCACATAAAAAGCCCAATCTAGAGACAGTACCATCCTGTGATGTTATATGCAATGAGAAATGCAACCAAACGTGGTTGCCCACTTGATCAAGTTGGCACCCTGAACTCAAAACTTAAATCTCCAGAAATGTGAGGCCAAATGTTTTACAGTTATAAGCCACCAGTTCATGATTTGTTAAAAGCAGCTCTGTTTAATAAGAGCAGGCCATGCTGTGAGTTACAGCTTGTAACTGTAAACCTAATTTTTTAGAGAATTAAGAGAAAAGAAAAAAATCTTGAAATTCTTTAGGGATCATAAACAAAACTGGCAGCTAAGTACATGGAAGAAATCCTTAATGCTAGTTTAGATATAGGAGCAAAGTCTTTAATTGATAAATGATATAAATTCTTTGGTCAAAAACAAGAGTCACTAAAACCTAATCCAGAGAATTTGTTTTGTTCCTGATTATCTGAATCATGGCTAATGCCATTAAACTCTGTGGGGACAGGGCAAAGCAGTCAGTGAAACTCAGGGGGGAAATACTCATGTGACAGGTTTATCGGGCCTTTCAAGTTGACATCTAATTAATAACCATTAAACAGGTTCTAAAATATCTTTTTTGGTAATAAGAATACGAATTGAAAGCAGGAGGGGAGTCAATACAAAAACATCAGGGTTAAGCCCTGAGCCTCACCAGACAAAAACTAAATGCCCACAAACAAAAACTAAATGCCAAATTTTTGGTGGACCACAGGTTGAATAACAGAAAATTACTGGTGAATATGATCATGAATTCATTTACTTTAAACTTCTGATAGTGCAGGTCTCCGAGACTCAGAGCAGCATTTCCCAGCCTCTCGACTACGACTCCCTCCCAACCTTGATTCCCTGCTCTGGCGCCTTGTCTCATGCCATGACCTCCACCCACGAACTTTTACCCGTGGCCCCCTTGTAATATAATGAGGTCCACTGAGGGACAAGATGGTCCCTTGTTGAGAAATGCTGATCTAACATATCAAGTTACTGTAAGCACCTAAAAGAGATTTAATAGCTTATACCTTTTTTACATATGATATTGCTTATGTTTTTCCATGATAACTCTAATAAATATGATTAAGTCTTCTTAATGTCATCTTTTAATGTCCATCCTCTTACAGGCCCCTGATAAAGTCCTTTTACTATATTATAAAATATATTAAAGCAAACAGCTGTCCCTTTTCTAGAACTGTTAGAAGGGTTTTATGAGGTGCATATATAAGTAATACATATAAGGCGAGATGTAAGTGATTCCAGAGCATCACCAGATAGGTAGGACGCAGATCTGGTTATTTGCTGGCTGGTATTAGCAGCTGCAGTTGTGTGGATTCCCAATGGAGGAGGATGACTCTCCAGCCACCAACTTTCCAAAGGTTTGTAAACACAAATAATTAACAAAATGGCAGGAGAAAGACACCTTAAGTAAGATAAAGTTCATTCCAAATTTATGGAAAAGATTCTTCAGAAATCTGATTTAGAAAGAACAGCTCACTGTAATTATAGTGAAACAAGGTTGAAGGTAAATGGATGAAAAATCTTCACTCAGTGCTTAGGCATCAAAGTTAAATCCTATGAAATATTTAGCCATCAAGTGAAACTAAAAAATAAAAAAGAAAATGGAAAAAACAGGAAAGGAAAATTCCTTTCTTTGTCTTAGTCATGTTGAAGCTACCAAAGAGAGAACAGGCATAAGGCAGCCTGCATTTTTATTGGAAAGAAAAGGAAAAAGTAGAATTGCCAGTACCAATATTTCTTCATTCTCTCTCTCTCTCTCTCCCCCTCCCCGGAAAAAGCAGAATTGGCAGTACCAATATTTCTTCATTCTCCCACCCCCCCCCCCCCCCGGCCACGCAGCCATGGTGCTCTGGGGACCACATGGTACTGGGAACTACCTCCAGCATGTACTGTACTCAAGAGTCTGCTGAGCTCTCTGCCTGGCTTTCCCTACACTGTTTTTTTTTTTTACATTTTTTTTTTCACTTAAATAAAATTGGTACAGTTCAGGGAACCCCACAGGGAGCCCAGGACTAAACCAGGTCTGGAGAATGAGCCTCACGTACACCTTCACGGTCTTATCATAGGGCTTCTTCCAAACTGCCTGGGCCTGGAGTTCTGAAGAAAAGTTAACCTGTGCTCCTCAACTCTTGAAAACTACAGTGTTACTGAAAAAGAGATACAGTACTTCAAAACTGCAGTCTCTACCAATAAGAAATCCCGCGTGACTTTTACAGTCTATAATCTAAAGGCACACAGAGCGCTGCAGCATCACTGCATTACACAAACACTGTCAGCACCACTAAACTATTGAGTCAGAATGTTTAAATTCTACAACTGTTCTGTTACCAGTTTTTAAAATTTTGGAAAGTACTTCTGGACAGCTCAAAATATTTTCTCCAACTACTTCTGGTTATTTATTCCTCAACACTTCAGTAGGAACTGGGGTTGTGGCACAATAGTAAAGCATTTGCATTGAATATGTGAGGCCCTATGACCCTCAGTATGGCTGGGGGGAGAAAGGCACTTCAAACCTGAGTCACACTGTTTCAATTATTCATCCACACATCCTTTATAAATCACATTTCTTAATATTAGAAAAATTTGGTTTTTTAATAGGCCTATAAAAGCAGGACTTCAACAAAACTGGATTATAAAAATGAGTGAGGGGGCTGGAGCCATAGCACAGCAGGTAGGGCATTTGCCTTGAACGCGGCTGACCGACCTGGATTCAATTCCCAGCATCCCATATGATCCCCCGAGCACCACCAGGAGTGGTTCCTGAGTGCAAAGCCAGGATAACCTCTGAGCATCGCTTGGGTGTGACCCTAAAAGCAAAATTAATTAAAAAAAATGGGTGAACCCTGAAATGTAAAATAAATTATTTTGATGCCTGAAACTTTACTACTGTTTAAGACAAAGTTCACAATTTTCCTCCAAGTATACATTGGTGTGAACTGACACACTTAGAAAACAAATTCTATTTTTTTTTTAATTTAAAATGCAGAAGAAATACCCACTCAACTGCCAAAAGGTAGCACTGTCGCACTGTTGTTCATTGATTTGCTTGAGCAGGCACCAGTCAAGTCTCCATTGTGAGACTTGTTGTTACTGTTTTTGGCATATTTAATACGCCACGGGTAGCTCGCCAGGTTCTGTTGTGCGGGTGGGATACTCTTGGTAGCTTGCCGGGCTCTCCGAGAGGGATGGAGGAATTGAACCCAGGTTGGCTGGGTGCAAGGCAAGTGCCCTATCTGCTGTGCTATTGCTCCAGTCCATGTTTCTTGTATTCCCAGTAATGTTTCAAAAGATGTCAGTACTTTATCAAGGGTTTAAAGGCTATAGTTCTTGACCCTCTGAACCCAAGAGATGGGTACATTATCTAACCTATCAGATTCTAGCTCAGTATCTTTATTTACAAAGATATACAAATAATCCCACATAATTAATGACACAAGTTCATCTAGTATTGACATTTTTTTCAAAATCTGAATGACTGGAAAACAAAATGATCAAGAAAATGAGTTTCTCAGCACCAGACAAGCTGTTTCATGTAAAGTTACATCTTTCCCTCCAACTGAGCTAAAATAAGTATGTTAGTAGAAATGCATTATATAGGTAAATAATCATTGGTAACAGTGATGATTTTGCAAAGTATCTTTCAGTTTTCCTATTCTCAAATGATAATTTAAGGGAACATCAAAGAATATAAAAACAAGCAGCCCATAGCAATTTTGTTTTATTGTTATAAAAAAACAAATCTTATAATCTACTATATGGAAACAATTTCAGCTAAAATGAGATACATTTCAGGACAAGAAAATGAATCCTGGGATGGAGCACATGCCCAGCAGGTACAAGTCTTTAGTCTGATCCCCAGCACTGCAAGTCTGTGTGATGTGTGTCCTGGTGGCTGGTCCCTGAGCACCCGAGGAATGACCTTATATCATCAACACACTAAACAACCTGGATATTTTTAGAAGGATTATCTCGCTCCCTCTTAGAAATCCAATTCACTTCAGTGACAACTGCTACTTAGATTCCTCAAGTAGTTTATGAAATATACTACTTGATCTGAAACAACAGGATGTGGGAAGTTGATACTGACACTTTTTATTCTTAAGAAAGAAATACCCTTAAATATTGCCTTGGAAAGAATGAGTAATCTGAGCTCATGTAAACTATGATTTTAAAATAATGTTTTAGATACAGATACATACACAAATAGGCTATTTCACAGTCTTTTGCAAAAAGACTACAGCAAGTCTGTTTTTCTTCTGAATACTTTTTCCTTCTTTGTTTACTTCTTCATGTTTTGCTTCTTTAAAAATGTTCTTTTTCTAATTACAGGGAGGAAATAAAAAGAAATGCAAGTATTGTATGTAAAGTAGATCCATCTGGATGTCTGCCATGTCCCGTGCTATAACCCTGTGATCCCCAACCAGAATGAGTTACAGGAAAGCTGCAGGCAAAATTGTCTCCATATACCACAATCCATTATCCCTGTCAAGTTAATGTTCCATGTTGAGCCATATGGCAGGAGTACACATTCAACAAAGGAAATTCCTTAAACTTGTTATAATCAGCACTTGCAGTCATCCAAAAAACTGACATAAACAGCTTTATTGTGTTTAGTGCATTTCAGTTAATATCCATGACAAAAACAGGAAACAGCGCAGGAAAAGGAGGAGGAATGTGGGGGGCAGTCATTAAAAAAAAAACTGTACTATTTTATAATTAGATTTCTCTCCCCTCTAAGCAAATGATTTTCAATTACAGTATGCTTCTACTTCTTGTCTTATATCCACTGGGTCACATTTAAGGAAAATAAGTGTCAAATGACATCAGTTTTCCATGGTCTATTCACTAAATCTTAGTCTCATAGAAGGCGATCTGATTTGTGGGAAGCAACTCCAGCAAAATAACTACTTGGAAATTTTGTATTCTTTTAAAGAAAGACTAATATTTGCTAAAACCAAATAGCACTTCATTGAAAAATAAAGAATTTAAGTAAAGTACCTTTTCAGGTGTTAAGTGTAGGTCACGGTGAATGGAGGACTCCCAGGAGCCTCTGATACCTGGCACAGCCCAACACATCAACTCTAGTCAAGGTACAAGTAGAGCAGAACTTCATTTCAGCCCCCGCAGTGACAACAATAAAACGCTGAGAAAACACACTATCAAATACTGAACTCAGCATCAATTTCTGTTAATTACAGTCTTGTCAGCAACGTGATTATTCAAACAACTCATGCAAATGTTAATGAGGCCTTATTTGCATATTTATTTTTTCCTTTGTTGAAATGTCATTGATTATTACATTCTACTATGATGAATGTGGCTGATGATGTGCTCTGATATGTAATTAGTCATTAGGTGGAATGAATAGATCAATTATGGAAAAGGACTAAGATTAAGAAATATCAAACAAGACCGCCCAATATAACTGTAGAATCTTTTTCAAAAAGGAACCTAATAAATAATTTCTTGACATTTAAACTGCAACATCAGTAGTTTTCAATAAATAAACCACTACTTTCATGAGTTAAATGAAGGCTTAAAAATACACCAGTACTTTGATAATTCAATTATCATAAAACCAATGTATAATAAAAAAGCGAACCACCTTAAGTGGCATGTTGTAACCACCAAAAGCAAAAAAAGGAAAAAAATTTGTTTAGATTTACACAGATTAGGAATATATAATGTGTTTTTTAATCTAGGGTGAGGACAAAGAGTTGGAAACTTTTGGTTTAAAAAAAAAATACTAGTAAGAGATAGAAACCTGATGGAAAATTACTACCTTAGTAAAATCAATGTGAGAAAAAGCCTTTACTCTTGATTTTTTCATAGAGGGAAAGAATTATATTTTAGTCTCTGAAACTGGTTTGTTCTAACTATCCAGCCAGCACTTGCTATTCACAGATGAAAAAAAAACCAAAAAACAACCCACATTACTGCAGACCAGATGGGGACATTCCACATGACCAAACCAATCAATCACCCCGGTGGGGCGCAGGTGCAACACAGCCGAGGAGCAACACACCATTTCACAGTCTATCGGGCACAAACACATGGCCACCAATCAATGGAACCCCGAGGACCTCCGGGGGGGCAGGCTCTCTGGAGTCTTACTGGCCCATGCCTGATGACTTCATAATCACACATCATTTCGTTCACTAGGGGATACAAACTAGCATTCTAATGACCTTCTAGGGAGAATGGTCATGTTGTGCATTTGAATACAGTGCTGTTTGGAGTGAAGCAACTGACTTTACACAGCAGGCGAAGCAAGGCAAGCAAATCTAAGACAACCTGAAGCCAGAAACTTGTTCCTATTTAGAGATGGCTTTCTGTTCAGGCTGAGATCAATGGCAAAATGATTCATTTTGCCACAAAGTTGGCATGGAATGCTAGTATCTTACACAAAGCAACTATTAATACCTGAAGAGATGAAAGGACAAAGGATAAAGTGAAAAGGGTAGTTGGTAATGTGTATAACAGACAGAAAGAGTCTACATCTTTCTAAAATAACTTGCTCCTGAACTGCAAATAAAACCCAGAAAGCCATGAACTGACCTTAAACGAATTGACTGGCTTTGTTTTCCTTGCATTTCTTGGAGCTTGAAGGAGACTCTGTATAGTGCATAATTACAAAAGAAGATAAAGGAACAATTTCTAGCAACATTGCCATAATTCCTCTAAAGCAAAGTACTACGCTTAGATTAACATCACAGAACTGTTCTTGGTTCCTTTACAGAAAGGCTGCTGGGAGGGAGATACTAACAGTATTCTGAATAACTGATCACCACAACCCATCTGAAGATGTTCTAATTAAACAGGAAAATAGATGCCACTTAAACAAGAAACCCATCAATTCAGTATTTGGTGAAACAAGGCCAACATACTTCTATTTTTAAACATTAGATTTCTTTGATAATTCAGAGGGCAGTGTGGAGACTTGCAGTTCCTTAGATACCATTAGGCACATCAATCACCAGAGCCAGGGTACACATGGAAACCAGTGCAGGACATGTAGCAGAGTCGAGCCTGACCTTTTGGCAACCCTGAAAGTTGGCCTGGTGATTAATTTTTGATGCTAACATACTTGTCATTGTGTCTTGTATAAAACTAAATCCTCATGTAACTTAGACAGCTTCTTGGAAACTACAACTTGTACAGAGAAAACAGGTCCTCTAATAATAGTAGTAATTTTGATCAAATTCAATTGGGCTCTTTTTCAATTATTTTTATAATAAAGCAAAATCGAACACAAGGATATTATTCAAGATTGTGCTATACAGAAGACTTAATTACATTACATATTTAGATTTTGTATACATGTGATTTTTGAAATCTATAGTCTAATAGAAAGAACACATTCTATGATAATACACCTGCCATAACTGTGTCTTTGGAAAAATATATATTCATTGATTAGTCAGACAAATATTCAGAATACTAGAAATTAATTTAGGATTCAAATAGTGTATAGATTTTATGAGAGCTGGTAACAGAAATGTCTTCAACTTTTGGAGTCACCCAGATCAGAGGGCACTGTGAGGTTTCTTCTAATTTACTGTCACTTTTCTGGTCTCATATCTTTATTCTAATGGCTCTACCAAATAGTTTTCAGAATGTTACATACATGAGGATAAACAGAGATGAGGTGAACTGCAAATAAATTCCTCTAAATTACTTGGAAATAATTTCGAGTAAACTTTCAGTTCAGAAAGTTTAGTAGAACTCATAATCTAGTATTCTATTCTATATATAGTGTTATGCTCTAGTTCTCTCATTAAGAGATAACCCCAGACCAAAATATGCTCTATTGTGTGATAGTACAGCAGGTAGGGCATTTGCCTCGCATGCGGCTGACCCAGATTCAGTTCCTCTGTCCCTCTCGGAGAGCCCGGCAAGCTACCAAGAGTATCGCACCTGCACGGCAGAGCCTGGCAAGCTACCCATGGTGTAGTCAATATGCCAAACAAGTCTCACAATGGAGACGTTACTGGTGCCCACTCTAGCAAATTGTTGAACAATGGGATGACAGTGCTACAGTGCAGTAATACTGATGAAAAAAATCAACCGTTTGTTCATTTTATTGATGACTAAAAATAACATTCAAGTTGAAGTCTGCTTGTTTTCCAAATAGAATACCAAATATTGTATTGTATTATCACTCCTCCCCTAAAACACAGCTTAAAAAAAGGAGCATTCAATCTCTCTAAATACTAAGCTTATTATTTTGTTTTTTTTTCTTTTCCCTGAGCTTTTTGAGTCACACCTGGAGGTATTCAAGGCTTACTCTTGGCTCTGTGCTCATGGATTACTCCTGGTGGGCTTGGGGACCAGACAGGGTGTTGGGGATAAAAACCATGTCTGCCATGTGCAAGGCAAATGTCCTTCCTGCCTGTCTTTCTGGCCCCTACATTCATAGTTTTTAAAAGAGACTCAAATATAGCTGCAAGTGTTTTATTCAAGTTGAAGATTGTATGGATTGCCATCAAAGACAGGAAACATAAAGATAAACATGGTTACTGGCTTCAGGAATCACGCTCAGTATTTGAACAGTATTCAAAACTATTACCACCAGGCACATTACTGGTGACCACCAAAACATATTTTCTCCCTTTCTTGATTTCCAAGGTTTTCCCAAAGGTTTTCCCAAAGATACAATAATGATATTATTAAAGAGACACCTAATGACAATGCTTTCAAAAACAGAGAAAAATATCACTTTTAAGCTACTTTGCATACAGGAAAGTACTTACAGGCAACAGAGAAAAATAACCGAACCCTAGGGAGTCAAACAATATGATTTAAATGCCAGTTCACAACTTACAATTTTGTGACTTGTGTTTTAGATACACAGGCTTTAACCTTTAATTTCTTCATTTGAAAAAGATAAATGATGATACAGAATTCTACAGGCTATGGATTACTAGCCTATGTAATATAGTGCACATTTATATTATCTATAATTATTAGCAATATGACTAGCCCACAACTAATACTAAGTAAAAACATAGTAAGGGAACAACAGATAGCCAAAGATAACAGAACTTGAGCACTGGTTTACGGAACTGAGCTTACCGTGCTGGGATGGGAGGGAAATGGGATGATGGGACTGGGTAACCCACCTAGAGACAAGGGTGGAGGGAGAGACACTGGTGGGGGGTGTGATGTTGGAACATTATACACACGAAATCCTAACTATCATAAATCATTGTACCTCAAATAAAAATAAATTTAATAAGTAATATTACAATACAAATTTGAAAGCATCCAATCAGGAGAAAGTTCTTCTCTTAAAAAATTTTTTTAAATTTAATCACTGTGATATACAGTTACATAGTTGTTCATGATTGAGTTTCATACAATGTTCCAACAACTGTCCCTTCACCAGTGTACATTTTCCTCCACCAATGTCCCCAGTTTCCACACCGCCCCCCCTGAAAGTTTTTCTCTTCAATGTTCTGTTTACAAACAGCATAGATCCTGTGCTATTTAAAAAGAAGAAAAGTGAATGTTCTATTACAGAAACCAATAATTAAGCACAGGTATTAACACACTCAGCTGGCCCTCCTAATAATTTTAGACAACCTGACTTTAAAATCCTAACACAGGGGCCAGAGCGCTTGCACAGAAGTATGAGACTCTGACTTGCACGCGGCTTACCTTGGTTCTATCCCTGTCACTCAACATGGTACCTGAACACTGCCAGGTGTTCAGAGCCAGGAGTAAGCCCAGAGCACCTCTGGGTGTGCCCCCTCTCAAAAAAAAAAACAAAACACACCCTACCAAGCACAGGTTTCTGTTTCAGTTCACAAAGATATTTATTTCCCCCCCCCTGGAGTTAATTATGCAAAGTTAAAAAACCAATTTTGTCATTTGCGCATAATTTACAGATGTTTCTTTTTCTAGAATATGAACACAAGCCCAAACGGTTGGTAAAACATCAGAAATACTGCTCACTGTAAACCAGCTATAAAACCAGGCTTATTTTAAGGTAACATCATCTGGATACTTGATTTGCTAAAATACCATCTGGTGATTTAATATTCACCCAAAGCAGAGTCTCATTTACCTTTAAGAAGTGAACATAAGACATCTTTTGTATTTATATAAGCATAGCACATGTTAAAACTAATCAGAGGAGTTTATTAAATGCCTTGAAATTTTTTTTATCAGTTCTATTTCCCTTTCTAGCATAGATGTATACGAAAACATCACGTAGCCCCCAAACCTACCTATCGGTAGGGCCCTTCCACAGCAGGAGGGTTTGTGCTAGAGGCAAAAGGGGGAGCCAAGATAAGGAAAACAATGAAACTAGTAAATCAGAATATTTGGATTTGAAGCAGGTAAATGCCAAATAAACGTTATTTTCTAAAAAATTACTAAAAATTACTACTAAATTAGTATATTCACCAGTAAATTATTTTCTCTTTAAGGCTGTTTCATCTGTAAAATAGAAGAACTGTGAAACAAGACATGAATATTTAATAAATAATTTTTAAGTGTTGGGCTCTAGTACTAAGCACAGCTTTATACTTTCATCACATCTACCAGGCATTGATTGTTATATCCATTTCACAGATTAAACTGCTAAATTTTGAAAGCTTGAAATGTGCTTAAATGATAGAGCACAGGACTTGTGTGTGTGAGGCCCCAGGTGCATTCTCTGTCTGCCCCCCTGCCCTAAGTATTGATTCTTGAATATATATTTCTCCAAAGAAAATATATAAAGATAAGGTCATTAAGCAAATGAAATGATACTCAACATCACCAGGGAAATTAAAGTTAAAACCTGAATGATGTTTTCTTACACCCACTAAAATGATTAAAAAGTCAAACAATAGCCAAGAAGTGGGGAAACTGAAACCTTCATGAACTGCTGACAGAATCGGGACATGATTTGCAGCCATATTTAGGAAATTAGCCTAGAAGTTCCTCAAACGCTTAAAAGCAGAATAAGTATATAATCAAGAAAACTTAAAACATGTACATTAATATTACAGCAACATTATTAATAATAGCTAAGGAGAATGACACCCCAAATCTCAATGTCTAAAATTAGGTATATCAAAACAATAGTATATTAACAAAATACTATGTACTGTTATTATCACCTGAAAATATTAAGTGAAAAATGAATTCAGTCTCAAAAGGCCATGTCTTGTATTGTGTGATTCTGTTTCTACAAAATATCTAGAATAAGCAAATTCATAGTGAGAGAAAGCAGTTGCCGGCAGTTGGGAAGGAGAGATGCAGACTGACCTCTGAAAAGCAGAATTTATGGGGCAATGATAGTGTTTGAGTTAGATTTTTAATTTGATGGTATATAAACTGTAACTTAACAAAACTCTTGCCATATATTACAGAATTCCAAAGGTTTAAAAATAACAAAATGAGCTTGTTCTTCAAGTCCATGTTCGCCCCTGAACATGTATCTTGCTTGCCTCTGTATTTCACTTATTTCTGCTCTGAAGAAGCCGATGCTCTCTCTCTCCCCTCATATCTTTTCAAGTAAGTGTCAATAAACTATCTTGCTTCAAAAAGAAAAAAAAGAAAAGAAAAAAACTAACCCTCATAAAATTGGGACCAAGAGCTTGTGCAATGTTTAAGATGCTTGCCCAAACCACAATACCCAAAAGGAAAGAGAGAATGAAAGGACTGCCCAGCCACAGAGGTGGGGGGGGTGGAGGGGTGAGGGGTGGGGCAGAGTGGAGGGGTTGGGGGAAGGGATACTGGGATCAGTGGTGGTGGAGAATGGGCACTGGTGGAAGGATAGGTATTTGATCATTGTGTGACTGGAACACAAGCACGGAAGTTTGTAACTCTGTAACTGCACCCCATGGTGATTGACTAATGGAAAAAAAAAAAAAGGCTTGCCCAGCATGTGGCTGTGGCAATTTTTGAAATCCTGGCACTGCTTGCGGTCCCCCAAAGTACCACCAGGAGTGGCTCCTGAGCAGTCAGGTCAAGCAATCAGACCAAAAAAAAAAAAAAAAAATCAACCTCACAAGGTTATGACTATTAAATGAACTAAGCTAAAGCATGCTGTCTGGGACATGCTCAGATTCCTAATGAAATGTGCCAAATTTTCCCCTTTGTCAAATGCAGAAACAACAGAAGTTAAAGATGATCTTGATTTTAGCCAGATAGTTTGAAAGAATGACCTCATTCTTGCCATCTTGTTACATATCAAAGAGGGACTAAGCCTACATGTTCATGAGTACAAACTTTTAACCCATTTAAAAAACATCCAAATTAGGCACTGTTCCAAAAAATACAATAGGGTTGGGGATGTAGTGAATTAGGGCACATGCCTCTGCACTAGGAGGCCAGAGGTTCAATACCCAGCACCAAAAAGTCACTAAGAACAACACAAAACAAATCTATCACAAAAGGTGACTATGAAGAACTGAGAGTGTCCTCTCTGTATTAGACACTCTCACAAACAGAAGAGTCTATTCTGACACTTTAATGGGAGGTGAAGAGAGAACTGTCAAATTATATAACTATTAATCATTATAGTCTCCAATTCACTCAATCCTTCATTCAGCACTTGACAAGTACTTCTCAACTTCAGGTAGGAGTTGTGCTTTACTTAAATCAGCAAGGGAAGATTGAAGTCCCAAATCTAAGGAAACTAAAGTGATACATACATGAATGATGATGACATTTACATGATATGTTACTCTCCCCACAACTGGTTGCTTTTACTTCATGTATAAATGACTAAATCTGTGACTGACCAAAAATGAACAGTGAAAACATTCCTTATTTACATCTCTATGACCTCAAATTTGGGAGAATTTTTTGTGCATTTAAGGTATTTTATAGGTGTGCACTGAATTCAAGAAAAAATACTGAGAAATATTTTTGAGATATACATAAAGAACCCTTACTGACTCAACTCACAACACAAAATAGGCTGTGACACTGTACTGACAATGAATCTTGATGATCTACAGTTATTCCTGCTGCCACATCATAAGAAATTTCCATTACATATTAATAAATATATAGCATAGAGATTTCCACGGAGACCTCTGGGGATAACTAGACCATATGACAATGAAGCAGTATCAGTAGTTAGCTTAGGGCACATTAATGAAAGCAAAGGATAGGCTCAAACTGAACAGCACCAAATCAGCATTATTAGAGAAACATATTTAATGTCAAGCAACTAAGGTTTTTTTTACAATGTGTAAATTACGGGGAGAAGTTAGTTTGATTTTTGCCTCTTAGAGCAATGATTGTTAAATAGGAGGTAGAGAGAACATACCAAAAAGCAGTTAAGAGTGAAATTCAAAGTAGTATTTTAATATACTTAAAAATAAACAGATTTGAAAAGAAACAAGTTCTTCTAAGTTATAAAGATACCATTAGAAGGAAATATCTTCTAAGACACTGCATTAAAGTCTCCAGCAACTCAGCAGTCATGCACATAAGCCACCTCTGGCTGGCACCAGATACCCTTGTCATCAGCCATCATCCAGATAGCATGTCCTTCTTCCCCGGAAGGGAGCAACATGATGCTTGTCATACCATACTGCCGGACCCAGCACCAGGCTGTTTCACTCGGGGCGCCCCAGAGGGGGGACGAGTGAGACTCCTCCCTGCCCTAAGGGACCCAGCCCCAGCAGCTGAAAACCCCCAGAACTCAACCACTGC
The DNA here is from genome assembly GCF_027595985.1 of Sorex araneus. Lineage (NCBI taxonomy): Eukaryota > Metazoa > Chordata > Mammalia > Eulipotyphla > Soricidae > Sorex > Sorex araneus. The sequence goes on along the minus strand of NC_073311.1, from coordinate 318,462 downwards.
CGCACTCCGGCCAAGCCTCACCCATGAGTGAACTTATTCCTGGGCCATCTACAGCCACGCAACACTTCATAGGACACACCCTACCCATACTCCAAAGAGTACATTTGATGGGATTCAAAGTAGGAGACAACCAGCCTTAGAGGGAAATATTGCACTATTTCAGTTCTGCATTGAGGTAGGTACTGGAGTTTGGGATGGAAACACCTGAAATATGGTGGCGGGAAGGTATAATGGTGGTGGGATTGGTGTTTGAATATTAAATGTAATCAAATATTGTGAACTACTTCATAAAATAAAATTTAAAAAAACACTGCATTAAAAATAATCGTAAAAGCTGGAATGTTTATATGTAAAATATGAATATATTAAACCCCCCAAATTTAAGATTTACAGTAATTAAACTCAGTAGTTTTCATATTTTTTCTTTAATTCCAACTCTGTGTAAAGAAAAGCTTCTATTTACCATACTACAAACATAAGCCTTTCAGAAGGATTACATGATCACTGAAAACTAGACAACAAAAAATTAGAGTCTATGCTATACCTATGTAAAACAAGCTAATTCAGTACTATATTCATTCAAACTTTTTACTTTATAGAAATCAGCTTACCTTAAAGACAAATTATTTTATAAGTATAATTTCTCATTTCACTGTCATCCTGTTGCTCATCGATTTGTGCAAGCAGGCACCAGAAACGTCTCTCATTGAGAGACTTATTGTTACTGTTTTTGGCATATCCAATACACACGGGTAGTTTGCCAGGCTCTCTGAAAGGGACGGAGGAATCAAACACAGGTCGGCTGCATGAAAGGCGAACGCCCAACTGCTGTGCTATCGCTCCAGCCCAGCCCAATTTCTCATTTACCTGTAAATTTGCCCAAAGAGTAAAATACTGATCACATAATTTTCAGTTTAACTAGGTTACAAATGGAAGCAGGAGTTGGATTATTAACTACTAAGGCTCAATTACTATGAAGGCTTATTAGAGGATCCAACATTAAAAATATTAAAACGATATAAAATATCTTTGTATTCTTTTCTATTCTTATTAGAAAATGCAGAGCAAGTTACACTCTGATTAAGTTTTAGTAATATTCTCAGGTTTCCATGCACACAAAAAACCCAAGTATAATTTCCACAGAAAACCAGCCTGGTGATGCAGCCAGATGTTTAAACAGAGCTGAAACCGGGCTGCAAGGATCATGATTTGCCCACAGAAGAATCTGTATCATTCAGTACCCATTAGACTTTCCCACCCAGTTGGTGCTTTCTTCTTTCTGATGTGATGATGATTAGTCAATGAGGAAAAAATGGCAGTAACATAGGATGGAAGTTGAAGACCACCGGAGCCCAGTCACAGCCATGCTCAAGGCCACTCTCCACACGTTCGGACGAGTCTCATGCATGAAGGAACCGGCAGATGAACCCAGGTGTGCAGGACCCGGGGCTGAGATCTCCAGGACTGCTCAGATCGGGACTGGGCCTCTTCCACCCAGATCCTCCATTTTCCAGTAGCTAGGCAGTCATACCCAGTCCCCGGTGCTATGTAATTCCATCAATGGCCAAAATCCAGAGACTGTAAAACTAAGCGCCCAGACCGATAGCCTAGTTCTCCCTCTTGGAGAACCTGGCAAGCTACCGAATTTACTGCCCGCACGGGAAAGCCTGGCAAGCTTCCTGTGGCGTATTCATATGCCAAAACCAGTGACAATATGGGTCTCATTCCCGACCCTGAAGAGCCTCTAATGTGGAACTGTTGGGAAGGAACAGTGAAAAGAGACTGCTAAAATCTCAGGGCTAGGATGAATGGAGACGTTACTGGGCCCACATGAGCAAATCGTTGATCAACAAGATGACAGTGATACAACCTAGGATGATGAGGCCAGTCTAAGGAAAAACAGTCATCAAAGAGGTTCAAAACATCGGTGTCAGTGCAGGGATACAATGGGAGGGCCAGACAAGGGACTTCCTGGAATATGGGCAACCTGTTTTCTTCATTTCTGTGAAGGAAATGCAACTATCTTCTGCAACATCCCGGAAACTGGGAAACAACCCCCTTCCTTGCCCCCTCCCCCAGTCAGTCCAAACTACTGCATGAAGATGGCACAATCATGTTTGCCAAGGGGAAGTCCAAAAGATTGCCCAGACTCCTAGGGAGTATGACCGCCCAACCTGACACTCAAGTGCATGGGATCCCAATGAACCACCAGTCTCATTCACCTCATCTTCAACCTAATTTGCTATAGTTGCAATTCTTAGAATTTTCTTTAGCATGCATACTCTCTTTTTTTCTAAATAAAAAAGAAAACGACAAATCTAGGGCTGCAAAATACAAGTTAGAGTGAAGGCAAAGGGTTATTAGAAGCAAATTTAGTTTTATAGTGGGATCTCAAACAATCTCAGGTAATTGCAAAAAAGAAAATCTTGATCAATCTTTGGCAGAGGACTCGTTATCAAAATAAAATTCCTTACTGAAAAGCGATCCTATTTAACCTACATCAAAGGGAACATACAGTCTTTCACTTAAGTATACCCTTTCTCAAAGGCTGGAGAGATAGAAGGCACTTGCCCGGCCATGCCAATTTGATCCCCAGCACAACATATGGTCCTAGAGTGCCACCAACGGTCACTCCTGAGCAGAGCCAGGAACAGAACCTGAGCACTGATGTTACCAAACAAATAACACATGAAATAATTTTTTTTTTTTTTTTTTGCTTTGTGGGTCACACCTGGCAATGTACAGGGGTTACTCCTGGCTCTGAACTCAGGAATCACCCCTGGCAGTGCTCAGAGGACAATATGGGATGCTGGGAATTGAACCCGGGTCGGCCGCGTGCAAGGCAAACGCCCTACCCACTGTACCATTGCTCCAGCCCCATATGAAATAATTTTTTAAAAGTCCCTTCAAGATCATTTCCTTCATTTAAATTGACAAATAATTCAAAACAAAGTTTTCTGACAAAAGTCTTTAGGTTTTTTTTTTTCAGTTTGTTTTTGATTTGGTGATCCTCAGGGGTTACTTCTGGCTCTTCACTCAGAAATCACTCTTGGTGGCCTTGGGGGACCAGATGGGGTGCCAGGGATTAAACTCAGGTCGGTCGTATTCAAGACATTCCCCTTTCCATTGTACTATCCGGCCCTGACACAAATCTTGATTCTGACTTTAAATTTAACAAGAAATGTAGATTTTTGTTAATGCTTTAAAAAAAAATCTTTCATTGTTGTGAAATATACCTTCATTATCTTATGATCTATAATTATTTTAGTATTAAAGTGTTTAATTTCTTCATCGACTCAATTTCACTTCCACAATTTGTTTTCTTTCCATAAATCATTTAAAATTGCCATTTTTAGTCAGTCTTGTCTTAATTTATACAAAAATTTAATAAAACTATTTTCTGGAACTATTTACTTGGAATTCTCCCAACTAACCTTTTTATGTAGAGAGTACATTCCTTTAAAATTATGAGGTTCTCTTTACCCTCAGTTTATAAACATATACTCTAAATTTGAGTCTTGCCTCTACGACACTTGATTTATGAGCAGTTATAAGACAGATTATTTTTGAAAGGTGCACTCCAACTTTAATTTCATTTAATGGGCATAAATCAAAGGTCCTAATGCAAAATGATAAGGTGGTTATATTTGAAGCTGAGAAACTATGACAGCATTTTAACAATGCGGATTTTAAAATTTTTTTATTTTATTTTTTTATCATACCTGGCAGTGTTTAGGAGTATTCCCTGTTAGGCGTTCATGGGGCGATATGGGAACAAGGGGTTCCTGTAAGCAAAGCACACACTCAACCCAGTAGCGTCTCTCTGGCCTTAGCAAAGACTCGGGTGTAAGAGAAAATCCAGGATCACTTTCCGATTCAGATTGTGAAGGCAAGTTTGCCAGTTCATTTCTCAAACTTATCTGTAAGACTGTTAAGAATGCTACTGTGGTTCACCTGCACAAGGCTCCCACAGCACCTCAGACCTCAGGCTGCCTCTTCAGCTCACTTCTGACCTAAGCCTCTAACACAGCCGTCAGTGGACCGACACATGTGTTCCCTGAGTGCAGAGAGCAGTTCTAGAAAATTTACCCCAAGGAAGGGCTTGTTGGAGACTCAAATCTCTACATTTTAATCAAGTATCAGGTACAAAGCATTCTGTGTAAATAGTAAAAGGGATATAAGTACAGGGAAGAAACACACTGGCAAGGGAATTCGAGGTTTTCCTATTCAGGTGATGTAGGCAAGATCAAAAGGAGGAAAAGACTAAAGAAAGAGCTAAGGGTGGGGGGCTAGGGGCGTGGGGGGGTTAGGAGTGTGGGGGTGCGGGGTGGAGCTATACTGGGATTCTTGGTGGTGGAATATGTGCACTGGTGAAGGGATGGGTATTCGAGCATTGTATAACTGAGATTTAAACCTGAAAACTTTGTAACTTTCCACATGGTGACTCAATAAAAAATTAAAAAATAAATAAATAAAATAAAATACAAAAAAAAAAAAAAAGAAAGAGCTTTCAGAAGAGCAGCACTAGGAACCATGGGCAGGTTTTTCATCTGTCTTTCTGAGACGACCACAGGGAGGTGAAAAGTATAAAAAGTAAAAACATTCTCTTTTGTGAAAGTGACATAAACTTGGTATGTATTTCTTTTGGATTTCTGAGGCATGTGGCCTCTCATATGTGAAGTGCATACTCAGTCCACTGGGCTAGCTCTGGCTCCACAAAAACATTTTCAATGAAATAAGTGTTTCTAAATATATACTGCATGAGGTAAAATACTATTTTATCATACTAAAACATATAAAAGATAATTAAATTATATACAACTTCAGTACTGAAGAATTTCTCTCAAATTATTGCAATAATGCCCCCACCCCAAAGCTGATCTCCCAGGAGCCACTTGTCAATACTCCTACACGGCAGTTGGTGTGCATGCTGGTGGCCCCACATATACTGGGAGCCTCCACGGTTGTATTCAGTGGGGCTGGAGCAAGTGCTGGTGTCCTAAAGAATATAGGACATGTGCCCTTGTCTCTGAACACTACCCTTTAAAAGAAAATTACAGCTCAAGCAAAATTGGAAAAGTCCATGAAGCCACTCTAATTTTTTTTTTTTTTGGCTTTTTGGGTCACACCCAGCGATGCACAGGGGTTACTCCTGGCTCTACACTCAGGAATTACTCCTGGTGGTGCTGGGGGACCATCTGGGATGCTGGGAATTGAACCCAGGTTGGCCGCATGCAAGGCAAACGCCCTACCCGCTGTGCTACCACTCCAGCCCCCAGAGCCACTCTAATTTAAAAAATGAAGCAAATTCATATTTAATAAGTTACCAGAAATGTATTCCGTAAGGAGTAACAAAATCTCAGTGAAGTTGCGCTTCCTCTTTGTCCAAGACTAACAAGAGTTCAATTTCTCTACCCATCATATAACTTCAACAGTAGATTTCATCACTCTGGACCTCAATGTCACCCAGACTATGCCTTAGAGAATGTCACTTTTTCCCATAACAAAACTGACATCTATGAAACTTCTGTTCAAGGAGTACTTTTCAGTATCAGCTCGTTTACTGAGCAGAAACAGCACACATTAATTTTCTTATTTTTAAAATTAAAAAAAAAAGTATTGGGGTGGGGGAGGGGTTTTGTGCTGTGGAATGACCCTTGGTTCAGGGAACCACTACTGGTGCTATATTTTGAACCAGAAGAACCAGATCAAGCTGACTGTTCAGGAGGTCCTTGAAAGAATGAACACATAAGAACTTTTCTCTTGGTGGGGGGTGCAGGAATCACACCCTGTGGTGCTCAGAGCTTACTTCTGGCTCTGTGTTCAGGGCTTACTCTTGGCAGTGCTTAGGGGAACCACACATGGTGCCAGGGATGGAAGCCAGATTCAGCACATGCAGGCAAGCGCCCTGCCTGCTGTATGCTCTGCAGCCCGGGAAAGCACTCTTCCACAGCTCTCACAACTGCCATGTGAAGGCTGCAGGCAGTGTGGGGCAATCAATACACATGTAACAAGACTGTATTTTTTTTTCCAAGAAGCTGGCAAGATAGGATATATAGAGCCACAAATAACTGACACAAAAACATAGTACAACAGAGACTCAAAAGCCCTTAGAAGTCATCCATGATAGGAATTATAAAATTCACCTATTCTATAAAAATAATTCAGTGGTCAGAACATAAATCAATGGTAAACTGAATGCCTTTCATGATGAGACCAGAGCTCAGTTCCTGGCAAAACCTCAATCTATCAAAATTTTCAAACAATAGATGAGAATCTACTATATCATAAGATATTAAGCAAGTCTGAGGGCAAAGAAAGTGAATCAAGATAGCCTATCCTGAAACCTGAAACCCAAAGGGCACACAACAATGAATTTCATTATTACATGCACAGGTGACAGGGAACAGAAAAGGGAATGCTAAGCCAAAAAGATGGGTTTTTAGACAGTTTCCCAGAAGAACTAAAGTATGAATTCAAAGCTTAAGGAGGTCAGAGTCATAAATGCTACCCATACTAACATACACCCACTTAGTTAATATAGCGCCTGACACACGGTAGAAATGCAGTAAATTGTGAAATAAAGTAAAGGAGTTATGCATAGGGAAAAGCGAAGGGCTTTTCAAAATAGAGAAAATGGTGTGAGAAAAACAGTATCAAACATGCAACAGTTGGTACCTATAAGCAGGAAGAAATATAGAAGCTCAAGTCCACGGCAAAGGTAATAGAAAATATCGATAAGCTATTTGAATGCGCTGGATTTAGCTCAGATTCTGAAAGAAAAGCAGGACAGTAAGTAAAAAAATAATCAGTTTCTTAATGTTAATATTCAATAGACCACAGATTACCAGGGGAGCACATATTATTAATGTGTAATAAAGGATACTGTGATCAAGTTGCCATTTCTTTAAAACCTATTACATTCTAAGACCACTGCTGAGGTTCTATACAGACAGAAGATTATAAAATAAAGTAGGAGGAAGGCAAAAAAGAATATTTCTTTTTATTTTGGTAGTCATGGATCTACCCCAAGTCTACTTCACACATGTGAGGAAGATTCATTCTACCACTGAACAGGCACTGAAAATATTGGATTGTATGTTTAAATAATAGAAATAAGTTACTAAAATTATATTAGCTAGCTTAGAATCATTTGACTATTGAGTATCAAGAAGCAACATGTCGTATAGTGTCTAACATAGAAAACACTAAAAAATGTCTGTGAAGGTATGCATGAACAGCCCTCATTAACTGCAGATTCTTCACATTATGTGACAGAATTAATCCAGCATGATATATGCCAGAACAAATGAAATATCCTAAGCAAGCGGCAGGTTAGGCCACAAGATGAAGCGAGTGGTAGAGGACGTACCTGACAGGAATTAACCTGTGAGTTAGGCTTCCAGTATCATAGCAAAGTGTGCATGTGTACCTCAAGTAATTCTGGGGTTTCTATCACACCAATTATGTAATCCCTGGATACTGCAACAAGTGTAACCCACACTGTCCTCTCCCCAACTGTCACTACCATACACACACTACTAAAGCAACAAGAGCAGAACAATAAGAGGTAGGCGAGAAATGCAGTCTCATATCTTTTTTATTTTTATTTATTTGTTTGTTTGTTTATTTATTTATTTATTTATTTTTCTTTTTGGATCACACCCCAGCGATGCACAGGGGTTACGCCTGGCTTTGCACTCAGGAATCACCCCTGGTGGTGCTCAGGGGACCATATGGGATGCTGGGAATCGAACCCGGGTCGGCCGCGTGCAAGGCAAACGCCCTCCCCGCTGTGCTATCGCTCCAGCCCCCTATCTTTATTTTTTAAAGTGAAAATCTTACTAGCTTTGAAAAAAATCTGATGAATTATATCTTAAAAACACAGTGAGTGAAATCCAATCACAAATTGATTAAGAAACATTAAAAAAGAATTTTTGAAAGCTAACAACTTTTAACATACACAGGATGATGATTAAGAAACAGAGAAATACTAGAAAGAAAATGAAAACACTTAAACACAATGACTGAAAATACAAGGGCTGTTTAAACCACATGCCTGGCAAGGCAACTGAGGAGGGATGGCCAAGTGATTGGATCCCGAGAGTGGAGGCTGGGAATGCAACACACACAATCACAGTGAAATGTCTACACTGAATGTTTAGGAAGTTTTTGAAAACAGCTACAAACTATGGCTAACACTACTGTCTGATACGGTTAAAACTGACCAAATGTCAAAGCATAGTAATAATAAAAAAAAATTCAAATGAACAGTGTTTCATATCAAAGCACGTAGTAAGAGGAGGACAAAAGTCCTTTATCAGTGTAGTTTCTTACTAATTTGATAGTACCCAAAGACTGGAGGAATAGAACAATGGGTAGGGCGTTTGCCTTACATGCAGCCAACCTAGGTTCAATTCCCAGCATCTCATATGGTCCCCTGAGCACCGACAGGAGTAATTCCTGAGTGAAGAGTGAGGAGTAACCCCTGTGCATCGCCGGGTGTGACCCAAAAAGCAAAATGCAAAAAAAAAAAAAAAAAAAAAAGTTCTTTATCAGTGTAGTTTCTTACTAGATAGTACCCAAAGACTGGAGCCATAGCACAACAGGTAGGGTATTTGCCTTGCAAACGGCCAACCCAGGTTCGATTCTTCTGCCCCTCTCGGAGAGCCCAGCAAGCTACTGAGAGTATCTCGCCCACGTGACAGAGCCTGGCAAGCTACCATGGTTTATTCGATATGCCAAAAAAAACCAAGCCTCACAATAGAGACGTTACTGGTGCCCGCTCGAGCAAATTGACGAGCAACGGGATGACAGTGATACCCAAAGATAAGTCAATAATTTTTTAATGTGGGTTATGAGAGTTAATTTGCTTAAGAAAATTCTTTTCCAATGAATCAACGCCCTTCAATTTGCTCTTTTATTTTAACATCTATGAAAGTTACTATTGACATTTGCTATGTCACTGCCTGGAACCAGATGCATGTATACTAGGAAAAACAATAGAGACAAGGCTGAGTAACAATCAGCAATGAAGCAGCTTCCTCTTATGCTAAAGAGATCTAGGCAGAACAACATCATGCCCAATACTGCAGTCAATTACACTGATCACTGTCTTGAATACAAAATAAGCAGTCTGCACAGCAGAACTGAAAGAACATAGATAACAAACAAAAATCTAACAAGTTATCAACAAGATTTGTTATCGGCCAGGCGACAGATTTTAATTAGCCGGGAATGCAGCTCACAAAAAACAAACAATTTTGTTTAACATCAAAAAACTTTCCTATATCTTCTGTGATCCATAAACTATTCTTAAGTTATGTAAGTTTTTTTTTTTTTTTAAAAGTCCTTGTATCAAGAGTGGAATAAAACCAATAGAAAGAAAAGTACCTTCATTTTGGAGGAACTTTCCTCAAGATAGTCGAAATCATCTACCACAAGCCTACGGCAAGCATTATCCTCAATGGGGAAAAACTAAGGGCCTTTCCTCTAAGATCAGGCACAAGACAAGTATGCCCACTCTTACCACCTCTCTTCAATATAGTACTGGAAGTATTAGCAATAACTACTAGACAAGAAAAAGAGATTAAGGGCATCCAGATAGAAAAGGAAGAAATCAAACTCTCACTATTTGCACACGATATAATACTATATCTAGAGAAGCCCAAAGCCTCTACTAAGAAACTGTTAGAAACAATAGACTTATACAGTAAAGTTGCAGGCTACAAAATCAATATCCAAAAATCCATGGCCTTCCTATATACAAACAATAAGACAGAGGAAAGGGACATGAAAAAAGCAATCCTATTCACAATCGTGTCCCAGAAAATCAAGTACCTTGGAATCAGCTTAACCAAGGAAGTAAAAGACCGCTACAAAGAAAACTATAAAACGCTACCCATGAAATAAAAGAGGACATGAGGAAATGGAAACATATATCCTGCTCATGGATAGGGAGAATCAATATTGTCAAAATGGCAATACTCCCCAAAGCATTATACAGATTCAACGTGATCCCTATAAGGATACCCATGACATTCTTCAAAGAAACGGATCAAGCAATCCTAAAATTCATATGGAATAGCAAACGCCCACGAATAGTAAAACAAATCTTGGGAAAAAGACGATGGGAGGCATCATCCTCCACAACCTCAAACTTTACTACAAAGCGGAAACAATTAAAACAGCATGGTACTAGAACAAAGGCAGAGCGCAGACCAATGGAACAGGGTGGAATATCCCTACACACACCCCAAATGTATGATCATCTAATCTTTGATAAGGGAGCAAGACATGTGAAGTGGAGCAAGGAAAGCCTCTTTAACAAATGGTGCTGGCACAACTGGACAACCACATGCAAAAGAATGGGCTTAGACCTCGACCTGACACCATGCACAAAAGTCAGATCAAAATGGATTAAAGACCTCAACATCAGAACACAAACCATAAGGTACTTTGAAGACAAGGTCGGCAAAACCCTCCATGTTACTGAAGATAAAGGTATCTTCAAAGATGACATGCAACTGGCCAACCAAGTGGAAACAGGATCAACAAATGGGACTACATTAAACTAAAAAGCTTCTGCACAGCAAAACATACAGTGACCAGAATACAAAGACAATCTACAGAATGGGAAAGGATATTTATAAGGGGTTAATATCAAGGGTATATAAAGCACTGGTTGAACTCTACAAGAAGAAAACATCCAACCCCCATCAGAAAATGGGGCGAAGAAATGAACAGAAACTTTCCCAAGGAAGAGATACGAATGGCCAAAAGGCACATGAAAAAGTGCACTACATCACTAATCATTAGAGAGATGCAGATCAAAACAACCATGAGATACCACCTTACACCACAGAGACTAGCACACATCCAAAAGAACAAAAGCAATCACTGTTGGAGAGGATGTGGGGAGAATGGGACCCTTCTACACTGCTGGTGGGAATGCCGACTAGTTCAGCCCTTTTGGAAAACAATATGGACGATTCTCAAAAAATTAGAAATTGAGCTCCCATTTGACCCAGCAATAGCACTGCTGGGAATATATCCCAGAGAAGCAAAAGAGTATAGTCGAAATGACATCTGCACTTATATGTTCATTGCAGCACTGTTTACAATAGCCAGAATCTGGAAAAAACCCGAGTGCCCTAGAACAGATGACTGGTTGAAGAAACTTTGGTACATCTATACATTGGAATACTATGCAGCTGTTAGAAAAAATGAGGTCATGAAGTTTGCATATAAATGGATCAGTATGGAAAGTATCATGCTAAGTGAAATGAGTCAGAAAGAGAGAGACAGACATCGAAAGATTGCACTCATCTGTGGAATACAGAATAACAGAGTAGGAGACTAACACCCAAGAATAGTAGAAATAAGTACCAGGAGGTTGACTCCATGGCTTGGAGGCTGACCTCACAGTCTGGGGAGAGGGCAACTCAGAGAAGGGAACACCAAGTAAAATGTGGTTGGAGGCCATGAGGGGGAAGGGTGATGCATGCTGAATGTAGACTAGAGACTGAACAAAATGGCCATTCAACACCTTCATTGCAAACCACAACACCTAATTAGAGAGAGAGAACAAAAGGGAATACCCTGCCACAGTGACAGGGTGGGGTAGGGGGAGATGAGATTGGGGAGGGTGGGAGGGATGCTGGGTTTATTTATGGTGGAGAATGGGCACTGGTGAATGGATGGGTTCTCGAACTTTGTATGAGGGAAACATGAGCACAAAAATGTATAAATCTGTAACTGTACCCTCACGGTTATTCACTAATTAAAAAAAAAAAAAGAAAAGAAAGAAAAGTACCTTCACCTAAGAATGGAGAAAATGTCCATATCAATTTATCAATAATAAAGTTTACTGAGTACTATCAATGTGTGTAGGGAACTCATTAATAAGCTCTTTCTATGGTGTCTGTGTCTAGAAAAAAAAGCACAAACCAACCCTGTAATGTACCCATAACTAAGTATACTCATTTATATATAAAGAAGTAAAAGAACCAGAGCTAGAATTTGTACCCACGTCATTCGCCATCAGTCATACTGGAGAAAAGTAGCTCTTAATTACAGAAATGAAACTGTGCTCAATCAAGACAGACCTTAAAAATTATGGCAATGTGAGATCATGTTTACCAAAATTAAAACTTAATTATAATATATATATATATATATATATATGAGACTAGTATCCAAGGTAAGAAAAAGCAGGGCCAGGAGGTCTGGTCAATGGCCAGAAGCTTGCCACAAGAGCTTCTGGGCAGTTAGGAGAAGGAACCAGTATGACAGTAATAGATGGAAACGATCACTTTGGACAGGAACTGAGTGTTGAACATAGGTAATGTGGTATACCTGATAACCTTTCAGTATCTGCATTATAAACTATGAGGCCCCAAAGGTGGGTAGGGTGGAGGGTGGAGAGAGAGGAGAGAGAGGAAAGAGAGGAGAGAGGAGAGACCGAAGAGGAGGGGGAGAGGGAGGAGAGAAAGAGAGAGAGGGAGAGAGAGATAGAGACGGAGAGAGAAGAAGAGGGAAAGGGAGAGGAGAGCGTGCACATGCCATAGAGGCAGGGGGAGCGAGAGGAAACCTTAGGATATTGGTGGTGGAAAATATACACTGGTGAAGGGAATGTGTGTTAGAAAGTTGTATGTTAGAAAGTAAAATACAATCATGAACAACTTTGTAACTGTGTATCTCACTGACTTATTTTAAAAATACATTTAAAAATTAAAAAAAACTTAATTACAGAGAATTTTATTTAAAAGAAGTTTATGTGTGTCCTCTTGCCCGGCATCTTTTGGTTTTTCTGTTCTATTGGGTTTTAAAGATTTCAGCAGCTGAATTTCAACATAAAGGTTTTATTTTCTATTTGAGTTTTGTTTTCCCTCAAAACCAGCTATCAGTGAAAGAATAAACTTACATGGTTAGCATTTTGATGCTGATGCAAAAAATGATCAAATTTGAAAAATTCCCACACCTGGGAAACGGAGTAATAAAAACTGTCAACAAAAGTCACTTTATTATTTTATCCCCAGGCTTCTTCTCAATTACTCTGTCACAACTAAACAATCTGTTTTCCAGTCATTAAGTTACATAGAAAAAAATTAAAATAATGCAACAGTTCAACTGAAATGAAAATGGCAATAACTGTATTATCTACACAATCTCTCTTATGGCAAGACTTTATAATTCCCATATATCATCTAAATAGTGAATCACTGAAAGAAAATATTATCTGACAATTTTTACCAGAATAAGAAATAGTACCTTTTGGATCAATTGTTTCCACTATCTTCACTACAATTAGAACTTGTAGTTTATTTGTATAGGAGAAGATGTTAACATGTGGAATCAGAGTAAGTAATAAAACATGGCAGTTACAAGCAAGTGGAAACAGAGATAAACAAATGGGACTACCTTAAAATGAGAATCTTCTGCACCTCAAAAGATACAGTGATCAGAATACAAAGACAATCTACAGAATGGGAAAGATTATTCACCCAATACCCATTTGATAAGTGGTTGATATCAAGGATATACAAGCCACTGGTTGAACTCTGAAAGAAGAAAACACCCAACCCCATCAATCCCATCAGAAAATGGGGCGATGAAATGAATAGAAACTTTCTCAAAGAAGAAATCTGAATGGCCAAAAGGCACATGAAAAAATGCTCTGCATCACTAATCACCAGGGAGATGCAGATCAAAACAACTATGATACCATCTTACAGCACAGAGACTGGCACACATCCAAAAGAACAAAAGCAACCACTGTTAGCATGGATGTGGGGAGAAAGGGACTCTCCTTCACTGCTGGTGGGAATGCTGACTGGTTCAGCCCTTCTGGAAAACAGTTTGGACGCTTCTCAAAAAAATTAGAAATTGAGCTCTCATTTTACCCAGTAATACCACTTCTGGGAATATATCCCAAAGATGCAAAAGAATATAGTCAGGATGACATCTGCACTCATATGTTCATTGCAGCACTGTTTACAATAGCCAGAATCTGGAAAAAACCCTAGTGGCTGAGAACAGATGACTGGTTAAAGAAACTTTGGTACATCTACACAATGGAATACTATGCAGTTGCTAGAAAAGATTAAGTCATGACATTTGCATATAGGTGGATTAACATGGAAAGTATCATGTTAAGCGGAATGAGTAAGAAAGAGAGGGACAGAAAGATTGCACTCATTTGTGGAATATAAAGTCACTGAATGGGAGACTCACACCCAAGAACAGCAGAGATAAATACCAGGATTACTCTACAGCTTAGAAGCCAGCCTCACAGGCAGCTCAGAGAGAGAAGGGACCACCACGTAAAGAGTGCTAGGAGGACCCGCTTGGGATGGGAGATGTGTGCTCAAAGTAGAATAAAGACCGAACATCATGGCCACTTAATACCTGTATTGTAAACCACAACACCAAAAAGGAGAGAAAGAGCAAAAGGGAATGCTCTGCCACAGAGGCGGGGTGAGGTGGAGGGGATGGGGTGGTGGGAGGAATGCTGGGACCATTGGTGGTGGAAAATCGGCACTGGTGGAAGGATGGGTACTGGATCATTGTATAACTGAAACTGAAGCATGAAAGGTTATAAGGTTGTAACTGTACCTCACGGTGATTCACTGATAAAATTTTTTTAAAGAAACGTGGCAGTTAAAAACAGGAAATTTTCAAGTGAAGGAACCCAAGTATTTCCAGCAATATTAACAACATAAAGAAAATAACTAACTTTGCTGTGACTCAGGATTTCATTTGTAAAATGGACATAACAACATCTAGTCTTTTTCCCTGAGGATTAAATTAGGCACTATACCATAAACAATTCAAACATAATCCAACACAGTCCAGCACAGTGTAAACTGCAGTCTGGTTATTGAGCAGGAGAGAAGGAAAATAGCATTTTCTTCTTTTCTGAGTAAAAGTGAAATGAATTTGTTTCGTATTACCCCTCATTAGATTAGATGAGGCTGTGCAACATCTAATAGCCTTGTTCTCCCTTTTGGAGAACCTGACAAGCTATTGCCCTTATGGGAGAGCCTTGTAAGCTCCCCATGGCATATTCATGTCCCAAATACAGTAACAGATATATACATACCTCTCGGAGAGCCCGGCAAGCTACCCATGGCGTATTCAACATGCCAAAAACAGTAACAACAGGTTTCATTCCCCTGACCCTGAAAGAGCCTCCAATCACTGGGAAAGACAAGTAAGGAGAGGCTGCTAAAAATCTCAGGTAAGAGAAATGTTACTGGTGCCCACTTGAGTAAACTGACGAACAACGGGATGACAGTGACAGTGACAATGATTACCCCTCATGTGCAATCACCACCTATTGGCTAGCATCCCTCTTCCTCACCTAGGCCCAGGGTTGCTTGACTGTACATATCCATTGTGGTTATCATCCACAATGGTTCTAATGCCAAAAGAAATGAATCCCTTTCTCCTTCAATCAAGATTTTTCTGCTAGAAATTAAGCAATCTTACTTGATTAAGTTTTAACAATACATCAACATTCTAACAGATAATGCTGATAAACTCTCCAAAGTCATTGCTGGAACATAAGATCTTGAAACAAAATTAAAACTTAGCCCAAATCAGAATAGTCTTCTCTACGATTTTGCCTATAATTCTCATCACGATGTTTTACCCAATGTAAAACACACTCCAAGTTTTCAGGAGCTTCAAAATGAAGTCCATGGCGGTGTCAACTTAGAAGCCAATGTTGCCAGCATCACCACCATCTTCACTCTATCAGATACGAAAGCACGTATTCTAATGCTGCAAACTTACCCAGACAAAATAAAATATACTTCATTTGTTTATGCTGCCTAGTCCATAAATAACTGAATGAAATGATTTAAAATTGGCAAGTATAATCAGGGACTAAACTTTAATTTTTAACAGAACCTGAACTTCTAATCTTCATTATTTTCCAACTAACAGGAAAATCATTACCTACTCTATGAAGTACATAAATCCCCAGACTCCTGATTTTCAAAGATCACATAAATAAAATAAATTTGACAGCTCAAAGTATATTCAATCTAATCAAAGTTCAGATATTTAACAATGTTTTATTTTTACTGTCATGAAACCTTATATAAAGAATAAAATATAAATTTAATTTGCAATTATTTTTCTTTTTGCATGAAAAGATCTCCCAAATATAGATCTAAGTTTGATAAGGAAGTTTTTGACTTATTAGTGTTCTCTTCATACAGTAATAAATCTAAAAGCCACCCAATTATGTTATAAACCAGCAACACTGTCATTTTAGAAAGAAAAGATCAACATAAAGACTTAGTCAAAGTGATTTTATTTTTAATGGTGCCAGGGATTGAACTCAGGACCTCAGAAATACAGGGCAAAACTGAGTGAGGTCCCTCATCCTAGAATCAAATTAGAAACGTTCATGTATACTGAAAATACCCTCAAAAATTTAACATCATTTCACCTCTTCTAGTACTTTAAAATAATAATAGTTAACTGTTTATGTAAACATTAACAGTATAGGTTGCACAGCCTGTAAGTTTTTTATGGGCTGAAAAAAACCCTGGAATGATTGCCTACAATAATCAATTCACCAACTATCAAACTCTTAATGTAGTAATAAATTTATCACCACAATATTTCAGATGTCAGAGTAATAGCACATGTTCCTAAAGTATATATGCTATCAAAAAGAATCATAAATACATTAACATTAGGCTTTTAAGAGTTGTCATAATGCCAGATAATCTCATCACCAGCCACCCTCCAGATCCCATGGAGGGTCCCTTCTCCTGGAAGGGAGCAGAAAATGAGGCCCCCATAGCAATGCCACCAGACTCCGCGCCAGGCTATTTTCACTCAGGGCACCCCAGAGGGAGGGCAGGTGAGAGCCCAGCCCTGGCAACTGACCTCCAAAACCCAACTGCCACCATGCTCCTGGCCGCTCCCCACACCCTTGGGCCAAGTCTCACATGAGTAAACATATTCCTGGACCGTGCGGCCACTTTTGCGAACCATCATAAGACATTCCCTACTGATTCTCCATAATTACCATACCATATTTGATGGGGTTCAGACAGTAGGCAACAAATCATACAGGGAAACAGATAAATATGTGTATATATATACATATACACACACACACACTTGTACATATTTCAGATATATATACACCAAAGCTCACATCACCCAAACTTTAACAACATGTCAGTGATATCCTATAAAATGTCTTAATGACTCCTGCCAAAACAGAACAATCTTCACATTGTTTCCTATACGGACACTTTTTTGTAAGCATGTTCAGCAGTTCTTCATAACAGACAATACAAAATATATTTTTTCGTTTGTGTTTTGGAACAGGGATTGGGGTTTGGGATGGAAACATCCCAAATTTGTTGGTGGGAAGGTGTAATGGTGGTGGTATTGGTGTATGAACATTAAATGTAGTCAAATATTATGAACTAACTTATAAAATAAAAAAAATTAAGTTGTCATAATTTAGTCACAGAGTTCTTTATCTCTCCTGAGATCATTACTAAACTCTATTATTTTAAGGACAATTTTACCAGTCCTATTTTATCTCTAAATTAACTTTGCAGGGGCAGGAGAGACAGCATAGGGATTTAGGTGCTTGCATGCATCTGAGCCCCGATTCAATTGCTGCCACTGCTTTTGATCCCCTAAGCACCATCAGTAGTAGTCCCTGAGCACAGAATCAAGAGTAAGCTCTGGGCACAAAAGGGTGTGCACTTACCCCCTAATTGTGCTGGTCAGAAGAACCTCATTAGCTAGTGGGAATATAAACCGGTTCAGCCCCTATGGAAATGGAACTTCAGAAAAAAAATATCAACAGTACCATCTCATGATCTATTAATTCCACTTCTTGATATCTAACCCAGTACACAAAAGCACTAATTCAAAAATATATATGTAGACCTATATTCACTACAGTCCTATGAACAATAGCCAAGATCTGGAAACAACCCTAAGTACCCAAAGACCAGCTCAGTGGATAAATCTACAAATATATACACAACAGCTACAAGAAATAATGAAAACTTGCATTTCGCTAAACTTGGATGGAACTGGAGTCATGTGAAGTGAAGTGAGCCAGAAAGAGAAAGACAAACACCGACAGATCCCACTCGGGTGACAGAAAATGGCCGATGGAAACAAATGCTTCGAGTGGAACAGACCAACAAGGAGGGCAGTAGATGGACAGAGTCCCATGCACAGTGGTTATGGGATACCAGCTTTTGAGTGTGGCAAGGTAATATTATACCTTAAAAAATATAAACACCTTCACTTCTACAAACCACTGTTACTTGTGTGTAGGGAGGGTTACTTTTCTAAAGCTGCTCTGGATCTCCTGAACTTTGAGTAGCCAAAATATTGATTTTTCAATTGTGTGAGCATTTTTATTTATTTATTTTTTTTATTTTTTGCTTTTTCGGTCACACCCGG